>NC_056729.1:1862991275-1863185335 GCF_019279795.1 Protopterus annectens
TACACCAGTCAGTAATTAATAGTATAATGCACAGTAAGCAGTTAACGACAGTACATCACTTCTGCTTGTATTATTCTATTTGTGATTATATTCAGTAGTTGCCTGAGTGAGATAAAGGTTATCACTTGGTGACTACTGCCAGCATGGAGCTACCATATATTTTTGCATTTCTCCTGGCTTTGTCAGTCATGTGTGGAATTTAGGAGGGACTCGGGAGGAAGGGCTCAGTAATATCTAAGTGTTATACTACTTGACTGACTGACTCAGGTCTTCTCCTTACTGATGATAATGCGTCTCTGTTACAGAACAGCTGCACAATGTAACTCAACAGGTTATGCAGCAATTATCACCCGTGTCTCAGCATGCATACCTTTGCAGTAATGAAAGGAAGGTCGTTATCACATTAGCAATAAGTGCAGTTACAATATAGCAGTGAGTCATTATCACTTTTCTGGGAAAACTCTCAGCTGCTGTCACTGTTATTCACATAAGTGGAAGTCGTTATCATTTTGACGAATGCACAAGCCAGGTTGTGTTTTTTCACTGCTTGGAGTCATTGCATGCAACCCCCCCTCATTCTTCATCAACTGCCTACCCTCCTAAACCCCTGATTTTTTTTCTTGCTGTATATATACATATTTGTGCATGTGTGCGTATATGGATATATATGTATGACATAATGTACTTGCACATATATACATTGGTCACACGTGTATATATATATATATATATATATATATATATATATATATATATATATATATATATAAAATTATGGTGATTGTGCGTATCCCAAGATTTTCCTGAAGAGGTCATTTGGGTGAATGTTTCATTTAGGGACATGTGTATAACATGTACTAATGAAGATGTTGGTAGGGGAAATAATTAATTTGTGTACCAGGGAAGTGCTTGTGCATACATGGTCAGACTGCTGAAGATCGTAATACAGATATGGTGTAACAAGTACAGGTTATCTATAGCTCAGGTGTCAGTGATGGTGGTTATAATTTTTTATTTATGTATTCAGCTTTCAAGAATAATTTATTATCTGTTAACAACATGCACATACTGCATTGAGGAAAACTCATGAGTCTTATTGTAACCAGAGTGATGGTCAGATTTGATAACTGGAATTATTACTTTTGTGACTAATTCTTACATGGATGAACCAGATAAGTTTGACATTTCTGCTTCTATTACTGTACTTTTTCTTATACTTAGTAGTTGGGCATGTTTCCACGCTTTGTCAGTCATGGGTGGAAATTAGGTGGTAGGAGGAAGGGCTCAATAACATCCAAGTGTTACACTATTTTGACTGAATTATAATGATATAGTATTTCTACTGACTGATAATGAATGCCTCTGCACTCCACACTAAAATGTATTAGAATGGATCTAGGATGTTTGCTCAAATGAGCAAACGTCCGAATCCATAATAACCAAACACGCTTTTATAACAAAAAAACGCTTTCATTAAAGTGTGTTACAAAAAAAAAAAAAAAACTACATTTACATTTTAGCAGGGGGGCTTTGCCCCCTGCACCCCCCTAGTTTAATATTCTCCCTGCAAGACCGCACTACAGTGGGGAAAAGGGAAATTTCGTTTACCCGCACCGTAGTACAGCATCGGCAACAGGCATACTTACGGGAAAGTGCTTTTTCGGTGAAAAGCACTTTCACGCAAGTATGCCCGGCCATTTGGATTTCGGTCGTTTGCTCATTCGAGCAAACATACTAGATCCATTAGAACATGATGATACAAAACGTGCGGGTGTGTGTGTGTGTGTGTGTGTGTGTGTGTGTGTGTGTGTGTGTATGTATGTGTCTTAAGTATGTACCTCTGCAGCATCATCACTACTTATGTACCTAATGCAAAGAATCTGCCCCTGGGGCTAGGATGGAAGATTTGCATGGGCTAACCAGGTAATGCATATGTTATACATATGTATGTAGTCTTCTGTCCAACATCACTAGTAATCTGTTTGCATTTTCTTTCCTGTGCAGGTTTGTCCACCTTCTGACACTGACATGGCTTTAAAGACCAGGAGAACGACAAGTGAGAGTGTGGGTATGTGGCCATTCCTACACTCACTGGGCTGCATGCCTCCGAAACTGAAAACCAGTACAACTTAAGCTTCCACACATCCAGTGTGAAGGTATACTGGATTGCAAGAAGAGGTATGCGTTGGAGCAGAGTACTGCAGTTGTTGGAAGAGAAGTGTTCCATCTACCCTGAGCCCGACATCCTTGTGCGGCACATTGGAGGGAATGATGTCATCAGTCAACCACTCGGAAGGCTACAGTTTAAAATCACAGCAATTTATAAACATCTGCAGTCGTGGTGGCCACATTGTCATTTTGTGTGGTCTGACATAATTCCTCAACAGATATGGAAAACAGCAAACAGTCAATGGCCAGCAGACAAGGCCAGACGATTACAGAATAGGTTCATGCATGGCTTGATGCACAGGGTCAGTGGATCTACAATCTGTCATGACAGCATCACCACAAAAAATGTTCACCTGTACAGAAGGCATGGCGTTCACCTAACTGAGGAGGGTATTGTGCTATTCTTGAGTGATCTCCACAATGGCGTGAGGAGAGCTATGCAGGATTGGTAACATGCAGCTTGTGAAAAGAATGAAAAACACCCATGACCAAGTAGGGACCAGTATGGTAAGTAAAACTCTATTATGAAATGTGTTGTGTAAAATATATTTTTCTGGGTTTGGCAAATAACTGTGGTAAGGAGCTGGTGAGGATGCTGAGAAAGAACAACTAGGGTTACCACCTGTCCCACTTTGCGAGGGACAGTCCCTCTTTGGGCAGTTGTGTCCTGCAAAAAAATTGCAAAAATGGCAAATGTCCTGAGATTTTAGGGCAAAATTATTTCCTATATTTTATGTAATAGTTGCATAAAACAGTTATTCTGTGCCTAAAACACCTAAATGTTATAAGAAACAGAGTAAGAAACCAAAATGCTACAAGAATAACCTTTTATTTAGGCAAATAAGTGAAGTTCAGTCTTTTGTATTGGCCGTGGGTATGTTTTGGCCTGCAAAATCTGACATTTGTACCAAAAATGTCCCACTTTGGGCATTTGAAAAGGTGGCAACCCTAAGAACAACTGTTTTAGGAGAGTGCTACCACGTACAATCTAATATGTCAGTGACCATCCTGCAATACTTCTGTTTTTAGTCTGCTTTTATCAGGCATGTGTAGAATTTAGATGACAGCAAGGGCTTCCTAATACAGAACTTGATCCCGTAGGTCCATTGCTGAATGGTCACATGTAAAGAGAAAAGGCATAGGTAAGGCAGACTGTTGACACAGAAGGAGGTCATGAGAATGCAGTGGTATCAGCTGTCTGAGTGGGTAGCCAGCACAGCTATCAGACAGATCAGATGGCCTTGCCTGCCACTGAAGTCCCATGCCTGTCATGGGTTCATTAGTGGAGTGGCGGTCCTTACCTTACTTTTTCTCTTTACGTGTACCCATTCAGCAGTATGTTGGCTGCACCAAGAATGCAATCATATGTGTCTACATGGTAAAACAACTGGTTCTTAATGCTATACACATGTACAGCTATCAGTTTTGTTAGGACTCAGGTTATGGAAATTATGATTTTTTTTCATATTTTGGTAAATAACTTTGCAAGGGAGAATCGGAATGTACTAAGTAATGCTTCATTTTGTAGACGGTATTGCTGGTTCCAACATGGTAAAAGAATTGTTAGTGTATGCTGCACACATTTCAGATATCAACGTTTGTTTTGGACTTAGCTTATGGAAATTATGATTTTTTTTTCATATTTTATTAAATAACTTTGCAAGGGAGCATGTCAGTGTGCCTAGTAACACCTCATTTTGAAGACAGTGTTACTCCTTACAACAGGGTAAAAGAACTATGTCTGTGCACTGTACACATGTACAGATATCAAAGTTTGTTTAGTCTTGTAGGATTATGAAAATTATACATTTTCCAATACTTCTCATTATTATGCCCATATCTTTGCAAGGGAGCATGGTGATGACACAAATGATGCATCATTTTGAAGCTGACATTATGACTCACAACCTCTACATTGATATGTACGCTCTATCTGTTACAGGTGATGAGATATTATGCTTTGTTTATTTATCAATTATGAGAAATATTATATTAGTCATATTTCTGTGAATATCGCCATAAAGGAGCATCACACAGTAATGGTTAAGGTATCATTTTAAAGCTGACATTCATACTAACAAATTAAATGCAGATTGTATGGATCTACATGGTACATTGACCAAGATATCGTGCTTTGCTTTTCCAAAAAGGTAAATAATATGCACAATAACAGCATTCCTAGCCAAATATTTAATAAAGACTTTGATATGCACTGTCAACATTTATACTGTTGGAAAGGTCAGTGTCTGCTGAACAACTTTTGCGTTTACATTTTTAGTCTAGCTCCTATAGTTAAAGAGTTATTAACTTTTGTTTTCTGTATGGTATTAGAAATGGATTTTCTGAAAATAAGCTCAGGCTGCACTGTTGTTCCTATGGTGGAATTAAGCAGGCAGCTTTTTCAGAGCTGCTCCAGAGGGAATGAGTTAAAGTTAACATTTAGGTTAGTAAAGATGAGGGATAAAAAAAAAAAACAAGTAATCTCCATGGTATCCCCGAAGTTTCAAAACAACCCACTAAAGTGTAGTGGGTCTAAAAACAAAACAGTGTAAGAAACTTCGAGAGAAAAATTGCACAGGACACTAAGGATAATCACAAGGCTTTCTTTAGTTATGTTAGGAACCTGTGTGGGAATTCCGAGATATGCTCAGAATTAGTCCAAAATGACAAAAAATACACTGAACCCACAGACATTGCCAACATCCTAGCTGACAGGTTCAGCGCAAACTTCTCCCCCCCTCCCCACCAAAAGGGCAAATATCTATCCCAGCAGAGTGCTGCCCCCCTGACATTTCAGATGCTCAGGTAAGAGCCGCCCTCTCCAAAGCAAAATTATATTCCTGGCCTTCCTATAAACAAATGATGGGGCTTCACATAAGATGCAATGGGGGCTGCCATGGCTCCCAGCATAGCTAACATAGCCCTGGGCAAATGGGAGGAGGACTTTGTGTTAAACAACACAGACTACATGCAGCATATCACATGCTATTTACGTTTTATTGACGATGTCTTTATTGTGTGGGAAGGTGACACCTTGCAGCTTGGAGATTTTATCACTTACCTCAATCAAACAACCCCCTTCCTGAAGTGTACCTCTTCCCATAGCTGTACTTCAACCACTTTCTTAGATATGCAGATTTCCAAGGACACCAACAATAACAGAATCACCACTGATCTATTCAGAAAACCAATGAGGGTTAACTTATTACTCCACGATAAAAGTCTACATCCTACAAAAAACAAGTATAATGTAGTGAAATCCCAAGGCTATAGATTAGCTCGAATTACCACAGAGATGGAACCATTTTTGAGAAACCTGAACAACTTGGAGAATGATTTTCTAGTGAGAGGCTATGAAAGTCAGATGTTAAAAAACATCCTGGAACCCATTATAGAACTGAAAAGGACTGAAGCACCTTCACTCAACCACCCCAGTAGAAAAATGTTAAGTAATCCCACAGAGAATAACAAATGCAAAAATAGCTGCATCCTGACATACACTTTGGATTATCACAGTATCAAAAATATCATTGAAGAAAACTGGGATATTGTCAAAGGAAACCCTTTTCTGATTAACATCTTAGGTGAAGCCCCATCATTTGTTTATAGGAAGGCCAGGAATATTAGAAGTTTTGTTGAATTTAAACCTAGAACCTGTGAGAAAAGCACTAAAAGATGTGAAACTAATTGTACATTTTGTATATTTATACAGCAAGGTGATAGTTTTTATTGCCCTTATTTAAAGAAGATCATTAAAACCAGTGCAGGGGGTGACTGTAACACTAAAAAAGTAATTTACAGGGCACAGTGCAATGAATGTGATGCATTCTATGTGGGCAAGACTATAAATAAACTCAAGCGAAGGATTTCATGTCATCTGTCAGAAATCCGCTCTGGATGTAAAAATAATGCACTAGCCAAACACCTTTCTCTTCATAAAAGACACACAGGTTTTAAGTTCCAGATCCTGGATCGCATAGACATGGGTGATCTTGAAGGAGACATCCCGAATATTCTGGAGAAACAGGAACTCATGTGGCAATTAAAGCTGAACTCCTTTAGAAAGCCCGGACTAAACTATTACTGTTCAATTAAAAGTGCACTGGAACTTAGAAAATTGCCACGTTGTTTACATGACTAATTGTATTTTATTTTATTATTTTTTTCTACAAATTGGTTTTAAATATCATTTTAAATCATTTGACATTTAAGTGTATATTTTGTTTCCATCATCATACATATATTTTTTTTACTTTTTTCTGGTTCTCTTTTTTCCACTTTATTCAAAATGCTGGTAATAACAATACTAACTAATTATACAAGTATATAGGTTTTTAGGGTTTTTGTACACAGACCTGAAGAAGTCTAGAAGGACGAAATGTGATCTTTGTTAACAATAGGTTATGAAAATAGAAACTGATTTTAACATGCAAAATGTATATGTATATATTTATATATAATTTTTGATCGCAAAATGAACTAAGGTTGATATATTCCCAGCCGTGTAGTATATTGCCTTGAATAAAATCACAGACTTAATAATCTACTTAATAATTTGGTTAAATAAGATGTACCATTAAAGTACATTAGGGCTATATATTATTATGACAGCTACTAGGTAGGGCAGGACCAGCTCGAATGTCACACTGATGGGGGAAGGGATGTGAATTTAACATGTGTACCAATAACACTTTCTTTTACAGCACAATAAACCACTCCCATGCCTGACAAAAAGTATATATATATTTAGAAAGCTTGTGAGGAAATTATTACTCTATTTTTGTTTTACTTGGATCGCTTGTCTGTGTACTTAATAAAGGATTTTCGACGGGAAACAGACTGCCTGCCTTGCTTGGATTACTTTTGAATACTTAGTAATGCTGTAGAATTATATATTTTCTATTATTACTTTTTGACTTAACGAGTTTACGTTCGCTACTTCTACTACTATTGTCTGATCTGATTAATATACAGTGATTAACTAGAAATATATGGACTGAAAATCTTCCACACAGAGAAGTTTCTTACACTGTTTTAAAGATGAGGGATGCATACAGTAGTGATGGTAGCAGGTAAGAAGATGCAATGCATTTTCTGGAGTTATTATGAAGGTAGTACTTAGATCTACATAAGGTTCCTAGTTTTTATGTGCTTTTTCATTACTTGTGTTATATGCTGGCTTAAACTTCAGGTTCTCACTGTAGTAGGTAAGAACATGCAATGTATTTTCAGTTGTTCTTAGTAAGATACTGCTTACATCTATATAAGGTGCCTAGCTTTTATGTGCTTTTTCATTACTTGTGTTATGTTGTCATTGAATTTCTGGTTCTCACTGTAGTAGATAGGAACATGCAATGTATTTTCAGTTGTTCTTAGTAAGGTACTGTTTAGATCTATATAAGGTGCCTAGTTTTTATGTGCTTTTTCATTACTTGTGTTATGTTGTCATTGAATTTCTGGTTCTCACTGCAGTAGGTAGGAACATGCAATGTATTTTCAGTTGTTATTAGTAAGGTACTGCTTAGATCTATATAAGGTGCCTAGTTTTTATGCACTTTTTCATTACTTGTGTTATGTTGTCATTGAATTTCTGGTTCTCACTGCAGTAGGTAGGAACATGCAATGTATTTTCAGTTGTTCTTAGTAAGGTACTGTTTAGATCTATATAAGGTGCCTAGTTTTTATGCACTTTGTCATTACTTGTGTTATGTGGTCATTGAATTTCTGGTTCTCACTGTAGTAGGTAGGAACATGCAATGTATTTTCAGTTGTTCTTAGTAAGGTACTGCTTAGATCTATATAAGGTGCCTAGCTTTTATGTGCTTTGTCATTACTTGTGTTATGTTGTCATTGAATTTCATGTTCTCACTGTAGTAGGTAGGAACATGCAATGTATTTCCAGTTGTTCTTAGTAAGGTACTGCTTAGATCTATATAAGGTGCCTAGCTTTTATGTGCTTTGTCATTACTTGTGTTATGTGGTCATTGAATTTCTGGTTCTCACTGTAGTAGGTAAGAAGATGTAATGCATTTTCTGGTGGTATTATTAATGTACTGCTTAGATTTATATAAGGTTCCTAGTTCTGGATGCATTTTTTATTCTTTGTGTTAAATGGTGTTGAATTTCAGGTTCTCATTGTAGTAGGTAAGAAGATGTAATGCATTTTCTGGTGGTATTATTAATGTATTGCTTAGATCTATATAAGGTGCCTAGTTTTGATGTGCTTTTTTATTACTTGTGTTATGTGGTGGTTGAATTTCAGGTTCTCATTGTAGTAGATATGAAGATGTGATGCATTTTCTGGTGGTATTATTAATGTACTGCTTAGATTTATATAAGGTTCCTAGTTCTGGATGCTTTTTTAATTATTTATGTTAAATGGTGTTGAATTTCAGGTTCTCACTGCAGTAGGTAAGAAGATGTAATGCATTTTCTGATGGTATTATTTATGTAGTGCTTAGATTTATATAAGGTTCCTAGTTCTGGATGTGTTTTTAATTATTTATGTTAAATGGTGTTGAATTTCAGGTTCTCACTGTAGTAGGTAGGAACATGCAATGTATTTTCAGTTGTTCCTAGTAAGGTACTGCTTAGATCTATATAAGGTGCCTAGTTTTTATGTGCTTTTTCATTACTTGTGTTATGTGGTCATTGTATTTCTGGTTCTCACTGTAGTAGGCAAGAACATGCAAAGTATTTTCAGTTGTTCTTAGTAAGGTACTGTTTAGATCTATATAAGGTGCCTAGTTTTTATGCACTTTTTCATTACTTGTGTTATGTTGTCATTGAATTTCTGGTTCTCATTGTAGTAGGTAAGAAGATGTAATGCATTTTCTGGTCTTATTAGCAAGGAAGGCTTAGATTTATATAAGGTTCCTAGTTCTGGATGTGTTTTTATTCTTTGTGTTAAATGGTGTTGAATTTCAGGTTCTCATTGTAGTAGGTAAGAAGATGTAATGCATTTTCTGGTCTTATTAGCAAGGAAGGCTTAGATTTATATAAGGTTCCTAGTTCTGGATGCTTTTGTAATTCTTTGTGTTAAATGGTGTTGAATTTCAGGTTCTCATTATAGTAGGTATAAAGATGTAATGCATTTTCTGGTGGTATTATTAATGTAGTGCTTAGATCTATACAAGATGCCTAGTTTTGATGTGCTTTTTTATTACTTGTGTAATGTGGTGGCTGAATTTCAGGTTCTCATTGTAGCAGGTAAGAAGATGTAATGCATTTTCTGGTGGTATTATTAACGTAGTGCTTAGATTTATATAAGGTTCCTAGTTCTGGATTCATTTTTTATTCTTTGTGTTAAATGGTGTTGAATTTCAGGTTCTCATTGTAGTAGGTAAGAAGATGTAATGCATTTTCCGGTGGTATTATTAATGCAGTGCTTAGATCTATATAAGGTGCCTAGTTTTTATGTGCTTTTTTATTACTTGTGTTATGTGGTGGTTGGATTTCAGGTTCTCATTGTAGCAGGTGAGAAGATGTAATGCATTTTCTGGTGGTATTATTAATGTAGTGCTTAGATCTACATAAGATGCCCAGTTTTGATGTGATTTTTTATTACTTGTGTTATGTGGTGGTTGGATTTCAGGTTCTCATTGTAGTAGGTAAGAAGATGTAATGCATTTTCTGGTCTTATTAACAAGGAAGGCTTAGATTTATATAAGGTTCCTAGTTCTGGATGTGTTTTTATTATTTGTGTTAAATGGTGTTGAATTTCTGGTTCTCACTGTAGTAGGTATGAATATGTAATGCATTTTCTGGAGTTATTAAAAAGGAAGGCTTAGATTTATATAAGGTTCCTAGTTCTGGATGTGTTTTTATTCTTTGTGTTAAATGGTGTTGAATTTCAGGTTCTCATTGTAGTAGGTAAGAAGATGTAATGCATTTTCTGGTGGTATTATTAATGTAGTGCTTAGATCTATATAAGGTGCCTAGTTTTGATGTGCTTTTTTATTACTTGTGTTATGTGGTGGTTGGATTTCAGGTTCTCATTGTAGTAGGTAAGAAGATGTAATGCATTTTATGGTCTTATTAACAAGGAAGGCTTAGATTTATATAAGGTTCCTAGTTCTGGATGTGTTTTTATTCTTTGTGTTAAATGGTGTTGAATTTCTGGTTCTCACTGTAGTAGGTATGAATATGTAATGCATTTTCTGGAGTTATTAAAAAGGAAGGCTTAGATTTATATAAGGTTCCTAGTTCTGGATGTGTTTTTATTCTTTGTGTTAAATGGTGGTTGAATTTCAGGTTCTCATTGTAGTAGGTAAGAAGATGTAATGCATTTTCTGGTGGTATTATTAATGTAGTGCTTAGATCTATATAAGGTGCCTAGTTTTGATGTGCTTTTTTATTACTTGTGTTATGTGGTGGTTGGATTTCAGGTTCTCATTGTAGCAGGTGAGAAGATGCAATGCATTTTCTGGTGGTATTATTAATGTAGTGCTTAGATTTATATAAGGTTCCTAGTTTTGATGTGATTTTTTATTACTTGTGTAATGTGGTGGTTAGATTTCAGATTCTCATCGATGACTCCTAACAAGTAAGACTGAGATACAATTCCTAGTGGTGCGTTAACAGACGAAATGAAGAAAGACCATTTTGCTGCATATTATTCTTAGTGGTGAATAATATAATTTTACATTTATTAGGATTGAAACTGGACAGTCTTGATTCAAAGGATGAGAGAGAGTCCTGAGTGATTTTTTGCAATAAAGAGAGGGTAGGAGTGGAGCAGATAAGGGTAGAGTCATTTGCTTACTGACTAAAAGCAACTTCTCTGGATGAAGTTTGAAGTGAATATGTGTACATATTAAATCGGATTGGTCCAAGGATGGAGCCCTGTGGTACACCTATAGAGACAGGTATAAAAGTGGAATAGGTATGTTGCCATTTGACTGCTTGAAGTCTATTACAGATGTAGTTATGGAATCTTGACAGAGCAGAAAAAAGGGTTTAGGGAGGCAAGTTC
The DNA here is from genome assembly GCF_019279795.1 of Protopterus annectens. Taxonomy (NCBI): domain Eukaryota; kingdom Metazoa; phylum Chordata; order Ceratodontiformes; family Protopteridae; genus Protopterus; species Protopterus annectens. Next base: position 1,863,002,419 of record NC_056729.1, read on the forward strand.
TCCTAGTAGTTTGTGGTGAGGTACAGTGTTAAATGCTTTGGACAGATCATGAAAGACAGAGGAAAGATAGTGACCTTTTTTCCTTTCAATGTTAATCTTGTTAGTAAAGCTAAAAAGGGCAGTTGCGGTACTGTGCTTAGGTCTAAACCCATGAATATTTGTGATGAGACTACCAACAGAAAGACAGTTCAGAAGCTGAGTGTAAATGCATTTCTGCAGGATCTTGGCTGATGTAAGTATAGCTATGGACTGATAAAAAATTATGTGGACAAACCTCCTTTGTGTAGGTGAATGACATGATTGTTTCCAAAGAGTGGGGTATGATTTTCAGCTGGAGGCAGTGGTTAATAAGTACTGGGTATGCTAATGGTTCTGCTTCAATGATAAGAGGTTCTGCTGGAATATTGTCTGCTGCAAAGGTAGAGGGTTTAAGTTTTAGGAGGTACTTTTTAATAGTGGTAATTGGAATGGGTTGGAAAGAAAAGGAGGGTATAAGGTTATCAGGAATTGTAGGGAAAGAGAGATAAGTGGAGTAATTTTTTAGGTAGATTCAGCACAGACTGGATAAAGTGGGAACAGAACTGATTAGCTACTGAATGTGTGGTTTTGGTGAAATCTGGGTGGTAGTTTGACCTGGTTTCATGGGCGAAATTGACGTGTATTAACCCACCACTGAGTTCGAGCAGGAATGGGCGTGCCTACTGTGACTGACATGCCGGAGGGCAGGGATTAACAATGGCAATGTGCCGTGATTGACATGCAATGCAAATGTCAAGGTAAATCCGTGTCATGTAGCAGAAACAGCAGAATTAAAAACAAAGCATTTAATAACATAAATTATACACTACATAAAGGTGTTGAATTGAGTAATTATGGCCTTTCCATTCAAATGTTCCACAAGATTGAAAATAAGGAATGTTACTTGTAATGAGGTACACCTGAGTGGTATGCATATCTGTCAACTCTCCCTATTTAAAGGACAGCTTGATTTTTGACTCAAGATTTTAGCTCTCTACCTCTTAATCCATGCTAAAACTGGTGACATATGGAAAAAAGTGATGACTTACCCTTAATAAATAATGACACTACTTCTTTCACTTCAGAAAATGTATATTTTACATTCTTTACTTGTGTCAATGTCTTGCATTAATAGCATTAATATTTTAAAATGTCTTTGATTGCCTGTGATTTGTACCTGATTCAGTCGAGTGCTATGGTGTTATGATTTGTTTATAAAACAATGTTATAATATTCAGGTCTCAGAGACTGAAGTAGTGATATAGCACGAAAAATATTTAAAAACTGCTTTATTAATGGTGAAATGTAGGTCTAAATTACCTTGAGTTTTAGTGGCATCTTTCAATTAAACGGTGGGCGAAGCAGTCAAAATGGTCACAGGCGGGGTTTTGGTGGGGCTTGCTACTGCACATCTGGTGGGTTAATACACTTCAATTTTGCGTTTCATGTAGGTTATTAATGTATTTCCAAAAGAGTTTGAGGTTATTGTAATTTTTTTTTGTAAACCGAAACAGTATGTTTGCTTGTTAGTTTTTAAATTAGCCTTAGTAAGAATTCTCACCTGTCAAAATTTATCACAGAATTATTGGGACTTGTTTTCTTATCCATAACCTTTGTGCTCTCTCTGTAGCACATTAGCATATTTTTTACCCCTTTTGTAGCTGTGGAGCAAAATTTGATTTAATTATTTTATTTCTGATGGAGGCTTGGAAATACAGTATGTTAAGAAAAGTCAAGTTGAAAAAAGTGACTGCTTCAATAAGCTGAAGAGTCTTTAGGGGAGTCCAGTTTCATTGATTATCGACTATATCTTTACAGAATGTAGTTAGGTTGCAAACTCTGGTGTAGTTTTTTTTAAGCTGTGGTAATTTTTGAGGAAAATAGTGGGAAAGTAATCACTTAGAGTATTAAGTATACTGTTACAAGTAGTTAAATAGATCTGACTATATTAGTGTCATCTTCCTCTCTGCGAAGTCTGAATGTCTTCCCTACATTTGGATGGGTTTCCTTTGGGTACTCTGGTTTCCTCCCACATTCCAAAGACATGCATCTGGAGCATTTCTCCCCGGACCTCTAGTGAAAATAGAGTCTGTCCTCGTTGGACTTTCCCAGTCAACAAATTTTAAATAAATAAATAATCTTACAGAATACTAGAAATTATATTTTTTAGAATCTCAACTCTTAAAATGGAAACTTCTAAATTTTCCTATAGTACACACAAACACACACACACACATACACACACACACACACACACACACACACACACACACACACACACATAGACACACACACACACACACACACACACACACACACATATATATATATATATATATATATATATATATATATATATATATATATATATATATATATACACACACACACACACACACACACACACACACAGGGCTTTATAAAAAGTCAAAACTTTATTAATATAAAAAATATTGACATATAATACTGTGGGTTTACTGATTTGATAAAGGAAATCTAATGTCAACAGACGTTGTTGCTTGACTTTCGGCTTTTCCGCATGTCTTTCAGAACGTCACTCGACCCGCGGGGAGGACATCCAGACTCCAAACAGAAGGCACTCCTCGCACTCCAGCCGAGAATTGAATGGGAGAACCTGTTGCTGTGAGGCAACAACGCTACCGCTGCACCAAATGTCAATAGATAACACTCTGAATTAATATAATCTAGGGGGCAGGAGTCCACATCATACTGAGGTCTGAGGTAAAAAAATTACTTTTTAAAATAATCCTTGCATGTTACCTGCTGTAACGTAGATCAAACAATTACTGACCTTAGCTGTGAACTCTTCTGAGCTAAATTCTGAGTGAAATATTAGCTACAATGTTTTACAATCACTAAAGTATTCAATATGGAGTAGTTATCTATCCCTAGGAAGACGTTTTTAGTTGAGTGATATGCACAATAGACGTCTGACATACAAACCTCAGTGCAACTGCAAAGCAAAAAATATCTGAAGATGGCATCAGCTGTCACACCCTTGATACTATCAACATTCTTGTGCAGGAAGGAGGCCACCTGCCAGTGCCTTAGGGGAAGAAAAAGCTTTGGAAAGTTGGCTGGATGAATGCTACCTGCATGACAGCACATCCCCAAACGTAATGACTGCTGTAGTAAATACTATGATGATCAAACAAGCACTTTACAGCCAAACATGATGAAACACTGAACATAAATAAATGATAAAGCTTATGGACTGTTAAAGCTACCTGAAGACAAGGATAACTGTTCCATCGTGGATTTTTTTTGCAGAATCTTTCAGTTATTGTTGGACACCTTAGAAATATAATCAAGTAACTCCATAGAAATATACTTTGTGTAACAGCAGTGGCAGCTCGTGGCATCGGACTGCAGCCCCCCTAGCTGTGTGAAGAAAAAGAAAAGACACAACTTGTAAAATAAAATATTTTTTTAAATTAAAAAAAACTGGCTGGCTTGCTACAAAAACGAGTCCGACTGACTCGCAAAGTCCCGGAACTCGAACTGCACATACTCGTTGCTTGTCGAGTTCCATGTTTTTTTTTTCCTAAAGCTGCTGCCTGCTGTACTGTCTCAGACTGCTGTAAAGGCAGTCCGAACTATGGAGAGTTCTGCATCAGTGTGTGATGCCCAGAAGTCTGTGCGGAAACCGCACAGTGACGTGGATTGGGGGCAGAGTGCCACATGCGCAGTCACGTACATGACGTGAATGGCAGGATGACTACTGATTGGTTCTCGCTCTCTTTCTGAAAAAGAGAGCAAAAACCAATCAGTATTAGCAGGTAGTGCAAGACAAGGTACTTGCTGCGTAACCTAAGCCTATTGCTAATTTATTATGATCTATCTAATCTACTCTGACTTTCTTTGGGTGCTTGCTTGCTTGCAACAGAGAGGAAAGATTCTGGATTCCTGAGTCCTTGACTAGCAGCCAGCCAGCTACTTAAAAAAAAGCCTTTACTCGTGACGGTTGGAAACGGTCCCAGACATTCTCAAACGCAATCACTCATTCATTTTTTTGAGGTAAGTTAAGTGTGTCACCTCATGTGAAGTCCAATAAAAACAAGAAACCAAATGATTATGTTTTTGAATTTGCTTTTACAATCTGCAGTTCTAAGACACTTTGAATCAACATGCTTCAAATATTGACAACTCCAAGTGTTTGATTAGCAGTGTCATGGAATTGCTCATTGTTTTGTTTTAAATTTGGTTTGCGTCATTACTTTGTCTGTGTTTCTGTTATTGCTTTGTCCGTGTTTCTGTTGTACCGAATGTCTTTGATTTGTCAGCCACTGTACTGCTTGCCATTTCATCATATGTAATGTATTAATGGAAACTGCTAGCCTCTGTTCCACTGATTCCCCATTTCATTGTGGTATATTTACAGTAACAAGTAAGACAATAACCAAACTATTATGACATTTTTGTAATTAGATTTATCTGGATAGTTCCTGAGTTGTGGTCTGAACTTAGAATGGATTTTGCTTGTAGCCTTTGCTTTTTTTTTAGATTCCCAGTTGAATTGTAAGAAATTAAGTTGTTTTAACCGCTGAATGTCTTGAGTATTAGTATGCATTACTAGTGAATATTAGCATTAATTAACCCTGTAGTTTGTCTAAGAATTCAGTAAAACAGTGAAGGGAGTACAAAATCTGTGAGGCACGAACAAGTATCTTGCTGTATGCAGCAATAGCTGGGTATCACACGAGCTAACAGACATTCAACTACTCAAGTAATAGCACTTGGCAGAAATGTATATTTGTCATAAAAGGTCAATTTGTGTGCACTTTGCCCCTCACCCTGAGGTACAGTAAACATGCAAATGATTGCCCCCTGCATTACAGACCTACTGTACTTCGGTTTTATTTACTTTGATGTTTACAGAGTTTGTAACTGCGATAGGGATAGCCTGGGATCATCGGACAGTGACTGAGGTGCTGAGAGCTGACTGGAGACTATTGGCAAGAATAATAACTGCTGGTATAGTAAAGAAGCTGTTAAGGTGCATAGGAATAACACAGATAAGATCGACAGGGTGGGGTTATTATTTAAGCTGGGAGAACAAAACAGCTTCAAGTTATTGTGCTACTGTAAACAGAATCATATTTGAAAGTACACTTTGTGACTACCTACAACAGTGCATTAAAGTCATTAGAGAATGCATGAGTAGATGCTGAAATATGGTAATGGTTAACCCAGTGTTAATAGATGTTCTTGGCCCCACAGAAGCAAATATCCTACAGGAATGTAGAGCTGCAAGACAAAGTTTGGCTAGAAATTATAAGAAAGGAATAAAAAGGAACATACAAGGATACAATCTGTGCAATCACTAATGTACAAAGTAATGTATTTAACGTGCCTTCAGTTAATATGATTTTTAGTATTCAGCAGTTTATTAGTTGCCAGTCAGAGTGGGTGATTTACATAGCATCTTGCTCTTGGGAAGCCTCAGACAAAAGCAGAACACTGTGTAAAGTTAGGGTCACCAAACACATTGCTGGTATGGTAGGACAGGGTGGGACAGGCTGGCACTTTATATAAACATTTAGTTCAATCAAGGTTGATTTTAAGTATTTGCTTTCTTTTCTGGACACATATTTTCAGTGGTTTTTTTTTTTCTTTTTTTGAAAATACGTTATGCAAGTTGACTCTTGTGTATTTAGGCAGACATCTAGTGGCCAAAACAAAATGTACATAATTTCTTTTGAAGAAATGGAGATGGAATTTTATAGCAAAGAATTAAAGTATATTTTAGAACTGTTTTTTTTTTTTGACAGTAAGTAAAATTCTTTATGTACAGTAATTAGATGTTTATATTTGAATACTTTTTACCAAGTTACTCAGCTTGACAACCACATGAAAGATTACAGCTGGTCATTCTAACGCAGCAGATCTCTCTAAACAAGAACACTGCCTTTTTATGAAAGATCTCTGCTTAATAAACATGAAATGAAACAGACCACTACATCTCCATTTATGCTCAAACCTTCACCCTCATCTCCATGACACATGTAGCTCCATATCAAACCATGGTTCATGTGGTATAAGGTGAACGGGGCATACACAGAGTGTGGCACGTAGATCCAGAAAGGAAAGGATGGCTGTCCAGACTACCTCTACTGGACACCAAAAGTAAATGATGTAAAACTGATATAGTTTATGCAGAAAAATGGTGAGCATAATATTAGACTCTCTGCTACCCTTGATCTGTAGCCTGAATCATTACCTCCACATCGTTTTTACATAATATCAGACTCTCTGCTATCCTTGATCTATAACCTGAATCATTACCTCCCAATCGTTTTTACATAATATCAGACTCTCTGCTATCCTTGATCTGTAGCCTGAATCATTACCTTCCAATCGTTTTTACATAATATCAGACTCTCTGCTATCCTTGATCTGTAGCCTGAATCATTACCTCCCGATTGTTTTTACATAATATCAGACTCTCTGCTATCCTTGATCTGTAGCCTGAATCATTACCTCCCAATCGTTTTTACATAATATCAGACTCTCTGCTATCCTTGATCTGTAGCCTGAATCATTACCTGCCAATCATTTTTACATAATATCAGACTCTCTGCTATCCTTGATCTGTAGCCTGAATCATTACCTCCCGATCGTTTTTACATAATATCAGACTCTCTGCTATCCTTGATCTGTAGCCTGAATCATTACCTCTCAATCGTTTTTACATAATATCCCCCTCTCTGCTATCCTTGATCTGTAGCTTGAGTCATTACCTCTCAATCGTTTTTACATAATATCAGACTCTCTGCTATCCTTGATCTGTAGCTTGAGTCATTACCTCTCAATCGTTTTTACATAATATCAGACTCTCTGCTATCCTTGATCTGTAGCCTGAATCATTACCTCCCAATCGTTTTTACATAATATCAGACTCTCTGCTATCCTTGATCTGTAGCCTGAATCATTACCTGCCAATCGTTTTTACATAATATCAGACTCTCGGCTATCCTTGATCTGTAGCCTGAATCATTACCTCCCGATCGTTTTTACATAATATCAGATTCTCTGCTATCCTTGATCTGTAGCCTGAATCATTACCTCCCAATTGTTTTTACATAATATCAGACTCTCTGCTATCCTTGATCTGTAGCCTGAATAATTACCTCCCAAACGTTTTTAAAGACAAAACCATTGCAGACTCGTTCACAGGTGCACAAAAAGTCATTGTGCTATGAAATGCTCAACAACAGCATCTGCTGACATAAGAATACACACTTATTCAGTTCATACCAACTTCCTTCTTCTGGCTTTGATTCTGAAGCTCTTTGAGTGTCTTATACAGAATGGCTGTACCAGTAACCATTTGAAAGGTCTTGACCCATATTAGTGAGTCTTGCAATGTGGAGACTGGCCAATAAATCTAGATTTACACAGACTTAGTCTGAAATTTCCATTTCTCAGAATATCCCCTTTTTCCAAGATAAACAGGATGTGTTGGATTTTAGAAAGGCATATATATTCTTTTATCTACATTTAGTGTGTGTGTGTGTGTGTGTGTGTGTGTAGATTTTCGCATCGCATTTTTGGTCTGTTTTTCATAAAATAGTGTTTTTCTGGCAAATTAGTAGCAAATCATTAAACATTAAAGTTAGAAAATAATGACACACATTTGAGTTTCAGATTTCATACCCTTCAGAAAATTCATACTAATGCAAGACCTATTTTATCAACTTTCTAAGTTTGTAAGAGCAATATTTAAAAATTGTCCTTATTGGGACTTTGTTCCACTTTTATTTATGGCTTTGTCCAGATTTTTTGCTCTGAGGTTGAGAGTATGACAAATGTGTCAGGGTCGTCACCATCAGACAGAGACATTTCAAATTGTGACGTACTTGTACCCCACTCCCCCATGTAGTGACTTTGGATGTGTCCAAGCAAGGCAAGGAGCAGCTATGCAGTGTAAATGTGCAGAGTATCCCCCATCCAAGGTAGACACAATTACAGTGGCTTTTCATCTGTCCTTGATTTTGCAAAATGTTCTGGTTTTCTGTGATATTTTATACTGTTGATTTATGCTTATTATTCAGAAAATGCACATTGTTGGCTGCATGTTACTTTTATAAAGCTGAATATAAATTATAATTAGAACTGCAGTGCAAGGAGAAGTGGAGTGGTTTGAGTTGAGTGTTGCTTTTTTATACTTGATTTTGACTGGCATTCCAGTAATGTATTTAAAAAGTAATTTATTTTTTCATGTCTCACAACCTTCTTGTTTCCATCTAGATATTAAGTAAGCTGTCATGAAGCCAATGTATTGAAATACTTTTATCTTCTACTCCACTTCCTTCTGTCTTGATTAGACTCTCATAATGAAGGTTTGGCATCCAGGGCAGCATATTTAAAGTCCCATTTTTTTTTTGGTTTTGAGCATAGCTCCACCCCTTTCTAGCTGGCCACACCACTACCATTGATCCCACCCGTTCAGCTGTCTCCTGCACCCCCCCTTTGATTTGAATTCACCAGCCGCCACTGTGTAACAGAATAATATTCCACAGCACTTTATCTACAAGTTCCCGACCTATGGAATTAATTCTACAAAAGGAAGAGATGGATTCTGATGGAGTTCACACAGTCAACCACAAGATCAGAATCTTTTAGGATCGCAACTATCTACAGCACAAGAAGGCTATTTGTGCCTTATATGAAACATTTTAAGGAAATGGGTCTGCCTTTGCAATTCACGTTTGCTGCAACACTCATGGCAAGATGGCCACAGGAAGTACAGGTAGGTCTTTCTAGCAGTATAGCAGCAAACAAGGCAAGCATCTCTTCTGATTATAAAATCCAGTATCTGGGTAACAAAAATGTAAAGACAGAGCAAAAGTAAGAATGAAAAGAAAAGATAGTCTCTATACTTTTGAAAAGAATGCATTGTTGAGAATCCACAACCCCATCAGAGACTCCAGAAAAATAACTAAAGAAATCATGTCAAAGAGAACATGCCAAAAAAGCAGCAACCCAATGCCCTGAGACACAAGCAGTATTTTGTTTTTCCTTAAGCAGCAGGGATTCCTACTTGGACGATAAAGTAGTATTAAAATAAGAGCCTGTGAATACTTTGTTGCTCATAACAGCTTTTACATCAACATAGGAACAGCTGGACTTCAGCTAATTACAATGGAGCTACATGAAGTGATAAAATATAACTGGTGGACAGAAGCCAGCCTTCAGTTGACTATAACTTACAAGGTAAGTTTTATTTTGCCCATCTTCTCACATATTTTTCACACACTCTTGTCTTATACAAAGGATATGGGATTTCTAGGACAATGTCCATATTTACCTCTCAAAAATACACATCCTTTATTTAACTGGGAGCTGTTATAATGTAACTTACTATGTAATGCTACAGATTATGATACAAAGTTTTTATACATATATTCTCACAATTACCACTAACAAGTCTTGAGTCTTCCTTTGCATTTTAAACTGCTAGATCACCCACTGCCTTTGTGGACTTTATATGGAAGTGCATTCACAAACCCAATAAATACAGAATGATCAGCCACAGATCTTTCATTTGATGCCCATATAGTCTTGGCCATCTACAAACATATCTGCAGACACCCAGCTGATACTCCATAGGATCCTCCATGGGGTCAAGAATTGTGTCAGAGAGGTAACTGACAAATGACAGAATACTGTACCTTGTTCTGTAACCTACCCACACATTATCCTGCAAACAAAGAGCTTTGAGTGTGTTCCTAAAACCAAAGACTATAATGACTCTCACTCCTTACTATCTTATTGCCTTCATAGACAGTTATACTTAACATGCACAGCATTAAAGGACCAATCATTAATTAATTCCCTTTGCTTAGAATACCCTTCCAATTGACCTGAGCACAATGGGACACTACTTAGAATACCCCTCCAAGTGACATGAGCACAAGGGAACACTACTTAGAATACCCCTCCAAGTGACCTGAGCACAATGGGACACTACTTAGAATACCCCTCCAAGTGATCTGAGCACAAGGGGACACTACTTAGAATACCCCTTCTAAGTGACCTGAGTACCAGGGAACACTCAGTCTTAATAAAAATAAATACCAACCATACAATGAAATATGATACATTTACATCTGAAATACCATCAAACCTGAGTAGTAAACTTCCCCTTTAACTAAACTCAACCCATCAATCAATACTTTTATTAAGGAACTGGATTATTATATGGATAATCCCGAGTTCCAAGAGATATATGGGACTTCAAGCTTCTCAGTGGCCAACAGGACTTGAACTTTGAACCTATGGACATTTATGTTCAACACAAATCAGCAAGTAGCCTGATGAACATTTTTCTTTTCCCTTTCTTGAAAAATATGTAGGTAGTGTTATCTTTTAAAAAAATACTATGCATCTTGTGTTGCTGTAGGAGTGGGACTAGATTGTTTTCTCAGTCCAGTGTGGCTAAAGGAAAATAAAGTAAAATTCTGCAGTGGCTAGATGTTCCTCTCTAACAATTTCTTGTAACTTCTTATTACTTAAGTGTCACATATGCATATCTCATTAGAAGGTAATGGCTAAGTTTTATTAAATTGTGTTGGGATTTTATCTTTTTCTTTGCTGCAATATATTTCTTTATACATGCAGTATCACAGAAAGTCAAGCATTTAACGGTTTACCAAGCACTAAGTCCCACTGTTTGAACTATGCAGCTCCCTTCTATACTGACGAGGCTAATGCAGTTCTAGGTAGTGCCTTGTCTCTTCAGTATTTGCTTATACATTAGACAGGTGGATGTTAGGCAATGGGGGTATCTCGTCTAAGATAACTGGTGCAATCTGGACTGTAACGGACCAAGGTACACTAATCAGTGCCACCTGAGATCTGTAATTCAAGGGCATACGTTTATGCCCAGCTGAAAACACATCTGACAAAATAAAGTATTAAGAAGAGGTTAAAATAATGAAAGGATGGTTGATTATGTGAACACTGATAATCCAAAATGTCAATTATCCAAACTCAGCCTTCCAAAGTTTTGGGTAGGAAAAATCATAAATTCTGAATATGTAAACATTATACATATTCACTTGTGCATATTTTTTGAGCTTGTAGCATGAAAAATATTCTTTATTGTCCACTGGAATCACTGAATGGTTGAAAAGTGTATTCCCTGCATGCAAAAAAAATATTTTAGAAACTTTTTTCTGATTCAATGTATGCTTGATTATCTTAGCTACCCTTGGTCCCAATTAGTTTGGATAATTGACTCTCTACTGTATATACCTATTGCAACACAGACTTCTAAGACAGGAGCTGGAATTCTTGTTCACTATATTTTGAAACTGTAAATGCTTAGTGCAGTTAAGGATGGTCATGAAAGGTGGGTTTTTATACCATTTAAAGGAGAACAATGCGATAGTAAATCACATTCCTCAACTTGTTGGGTCTTTTCATCCGCTTTATTTGACCTTACAAACACAAATTTACACAGTGTCTCTAAAAAAATATTTATTTCACTGTTTTTCTCCTCGCAAGCTTTTTTTTCCGTAGTATGTTCGTTTCCATTTGAAACTAAATTAATCCCGCCCTATAAAACCCTCTAAGTGGCTCTGAATTGCCGACGTCAGGACTACTTTACTTCTGCAGAAGTTACTAAAGAGTTCCCTCCCACAAACCGACATCACTCCCTTATTATCATGTTCTATACAAGTAGCCAGTGAACCTCCCAGAAAGTGATGTCACAGCTGTCCTGTCCAGCCCACTCCAACAACCTAATAAAATGCAGAATCTGCTGTGTGGAACTCCCTTTCTTTAGAAGTGAATCCTGCCGGAGCTATTCTACTGAAGGACTACATACATCTGCCTGCCTGCCTTCTATCTTTTTGGCGTTAAAGTGGTTTTTAGTTTAGGTAAGTAATATTGTTTTAAATAGGATGAGTGTTAGTGAATCAATAGTAAAGATGTCTTGGGCGCATGAGTTTTTGCTCGGAGTTTGTGTTATTTTCGCTGTGATCCACGTGCTTCAGTAGATTGTGGAAGTATTGAAATGTATACTTTTTACTGCTGCTAGTTTCCTAATTATGGGATATTCACTGTGTACTGCTTTGTTTTTCAATGCTGCTGCCGTTATCGCCTTTTGTAATGTCCGCGGGTGTTAGACGCAAGCTGCTTGTGAGTTTGTGTTTAGTCCGTGTGTGTGTGAGCGAATGCTAAATATGTAGTTGCGAGTGAGCGTTTGTTTAAGTTCAGTTAAGTCATTACTTTTGAGTGTTCCGGCTGCTGTTTTGTGTGTGTGTGTGTGTGTGTGTGTGTGTGTGTGTGTGTGTGTGTGTGTGTGTGTGTGTGTGTGTGTGTGTGTGTGTGTGTGTGCTGAGAATGCTTGGACTTATTGTGTATGAATGCTGCATTTATTTTAATTGTGGAGTCCTTTGCGTGTGCGAGTGAGCGATAAGGTATGCTAGAGTGTCTGTGTGTAGGGTACATGAAGTATGGTTGACGATGTATGTGCAGAAAGAGAGAATTATAGTTCTCTGGCGGTAAAGACAGAAGTAATCCAGCGAAGGCCCCTATTACTTCCTTCACACCTCAGACCACGGTTTCTGAAACAGAAAGCCTCACGTCTCTAAGAGTGTCCCAAGTGAGCGATTTACGCTAACTCCTTTGCTATCGAAAGACGCTTCTCACCACTATTTACACAACGCAAATTGAATGCGTGCACAACCTCCACAACTATGGATAAACTGATGTCGGCTAATAACTGCTTCCTCACAACGTTAAACATCAAATACAAGGTATGTACTCTTAACAATGTTGCTGTGTCGTTCTTGGCTGTACTGCTGTAATGCTTGTGATGTGATTTTAAGGGCATATGCGATGTTTGTAGTAACGCCGGAGTCAGAACTGAGGTTAGAACTGATCAGACAGTGAGATGGTTTTATTTACTTGCTGACCTAGTACTTGAGAACCATGTTTTAATCCGCCTATCGCCTGTTGATTGCTGGATGTTATTACCTGCTACGGTTACATTTTACTGGGCGTGTCGGTTTCCACAAACTTGCATCTCATCCGTGTATTGGTATGTTTTGTTGGTAGTGTAAGTGCAAAGCATACTGCACAGCTGGTGTATACAACAAGTGAGTGTCTTTGACTGATAAGTATTAAAATGAGCTGTTTGGTATAAAAGATGCAGTAAGTACTTTTAAGTTAGTGACCGAAACAGAGCTGAGGTAATAAGGGAAGTAGTAGTTTGAGACTAGGGCTGTTTGTTTTCTTTTTATTCAAATGTCACTGTGCCTCATTTCAAGTTGATGTGAAATTCAAGCAAGCCTTTGGATAGCATTATCTTTCTTGCAAGGGCGCCCGCAGGCAGGTGCAAGGGTGCACTTGCACCCCCCTGGAACCAGATGATCAGATTCATTTTCTTTTAAATTGAATTTTTTTTTTTTTAAGGGCATTCTTCTTTAAGAACGTCCTTTCCATCCAGTCGCACATCGCACAGACTCAGAAAACCAACGGTTTTATGTCATCTTCTGCTCCCAAGCGGAATATGAATTTTCAAAGACGTTTGAATGCGGACGAAGGTATAAGTGAGAGGTAGGTGTGTGCGTGTGTGTTTAAGTGTTTAAGAGGTGTGTGTGTGAAATAAGTAGGGGGGTGTGGATGTAAGACGTAAGTAGATATGGGTGTGTGGATGTAAGAGGTAGTTAGGTAGGGGTGTGTATGTAGGAAGTAAGTAGGTAAAGGTGTGTTTGTGTGTGTGTGTGTGTGTGTGTGTGTGTGCACGCGCTAGCAGGTAGAAATAACGATTGTCCGAATTGCCAATGATTTTGTGTGGGGGGGCATGACTCATTAGCTCCCTAAACGTTTTTACCAGTCTGCTCCCCCCTTTCATTAACTTAACTTATTCTACCTTTTGCCAACATGACAGCAGCAGTGGTCTCAAAAATGTATCAATATTATTTGTGTAAAGATGACTGTACAGGTAAGGTCTAAGGTGATAAAATGAGTACCTTTTCATAAATGTACTACATTTTAGGATGCCAAGGACCATTTCTGTTTCACCAAGTCAGGTGTTACCTTGCATACAACAGCTGATTCTTACTTTAAATATTTCACATCTGCTGACCCTGCATCTGTCTGTCATTCTTCATATCCTTTGTTATCCCACACATCATCATCATGAAGCACTTAATGTTTTAATGTTATGGCTGTAGTTCAGTGTCATTCCAGGTTGCTTACATGTTAAATGCTTTTGCTGGTGGCATCAGGGCAGCCTTCAAAGTTTACCAATGTTTGGAAGTTTGCTGCTTGGTGAGCTGCTATACAAGTTGTGATTTAAAATCAGAAGTCCAATGTTTGGGTTAAGAAGAGCAAGTTTATTTCTTTTGCCCATAATTAATTTTGTAAGACTTCCAAATAAAGATTAATGCTCCTCATTTGCATACCAAAATAACTTTTAAAATGAGATTTGCAGGTTAGTGGATATTGAATGGTTGCTCTGCTATGCTTTAGAATTCATACACTCCTAACATCCATTCGAGGAGATTATGGGGTCTGCTCCTTCAAATGAGTGTGACTGGTATTAACAGTTCTGTGTAAGAACAGTCCTGTCAGCTAGTTGCAAAGGATGGTCTGTGCATGAGGTAGAAAGGATTTAGCTGCTGCCCTGTCATTTCAAAGCGAGACTTTAGAACTGAGCACTTTGTGTTTGCTTATTTAGTCAATACTACTTTTTTACGGCTTATGGTCAGTTGGTCATATCACAGTTACTCTGGCATAATAGCTGAAGGTGTCTAGTGTCCTAACTTAACATAGGTGTAACAGAGTAATTCTTGAAGTGCAAGTCTGTCTTGAGTTCTCTGATCTCTCAGCTTCCCAAAAACAGAGACTGGTTTTTCATTGCCTGCCTGTGAATTACTCTTTTTTTTCCAAGGTACAACTACCAGAGTAAGAACAAAAAAAAGCAAGGAGTGGAGTTTGATGCAAGGAAGGCTGTCCCCCCTAACTTGGTCATAACTACACAAGCTCAGCTGTGTGTGCATGCATCACTAGTACTTATTTAATGCTCTCAGTTATGAATAGTATTTGCCAAGTAATAGTGATAGAAGCTTAGATGTTTTAAGGAGTCATAATATACAGTATACTCCTGTTTTGCCAGGTTTATTTCATGTTCTACTCCATTTTGGGGTAGCTGTTTGCAATTGTGTTTGGAATCGAATTGTGCCATTAAACAAATATAAAATATATAAAAAAAAATAGTAATGTTTTATTCAGAGATGTTAATCTACTCCGAGGGTGCAAGTTGTTGGTACTTACCAAGATGTATGACCATGTTGCCATGGTGATGAGCTGCGCACTGCTGCAATCGTAGGCCAGTTAAGGTAAGGTATATTACAAGAATAGCTTCTGCTGTAATAGTGCCATTTGTTATTCATGAGAAGATGATCTAATGAGCCGTCTGAGCATTTATGGTTTTAAAGTTTATGGGTTTAAAGTTCAAGTTGTGCACTTATGGCCATGCTGTGTAGTTGAGCACCAAATAAAGAATGTGCAACATAATGCAGCACTGCTCCATAACTGGTGTAGGTGTATAAAGCGTAGCCTGCTGTTCAAAACTACAGTGATTTAATGCCTGCTCCTCATCTGTGCAGTGACAACAAGAAAGGTGCAGTATGTAACAGCCTTCAACAGCTCCAGTTTTCCATCCCTTGATGCCTTCTTGCATCCAGCTGGTATGTTGTGTGCCTGCAGGGATCAGTATAGCTTTTCTTCTTTTTCCTTGGCTATCCCTGTTACCTGTAGGATAGGATTTATTGATTAAAGTTACTTTTTCTGCTTTAAATGTACAGAATGGGCTTTTTAGCTGGATTTCTTGCATGCCATTCTGTGGCACAGAAGAAGGTATTGGTGAGGTGGCGAGCATTGTTATGGGTGCCTGCCAATATTAAGGGATTTCACAGTACAGGGCAGTAGTCATCATGTATATTTAGGGGGGGGGGGGTGAATGTGGTTACTCTAGGTTTTAGCCAAACGTTTGCATGAAACAGTCAAATACCCTGCTGATAAATACATTTTTATTTATAGAAAACTGTACAACTGGCAAACAAAAAGACTAAAAGGGATATAAAATAAGGGCTCTATGTTATATATTTGAACTTTCAAAATGTCGAATACCATATGTTTGGTGACATATGGTCAATATTTGAAAGTTCGAATATATAATAAAAAAAAAGAAAAGAAAAACATACCTTAACGGTGCGAGTAGGGGGCAAGCCCCCCTGCACCTCCCACACCCCCCTACTTAAATATACCATCTTTGAGACCGTACTTCAGTGCAGAAAAGGGAAATTCTCCCATTCTGCACTGTATGGCACCGTTGAAGTCTACCTTTGACCTCCTGGAATGTCGAACATACGGTCTCGACCATATGACGTTCGACATTTCAAGCGTTCGTATATTTGACATAGACCTAAAAGAAGTATGTATGTGTCTATAAGACACACACACATAGGTTCATAGGTTCATACTAGGCTATCTGCCCTAGGGCATTTATAAGCCTAGCCAGAGTGTGTGTGGCTTTCACCACCCCTTAGGATGAGAATACTATACCCATTAGTTTGCTGTGCCTCTGTCCAGCAGTGATACAGAGATGATTCCCTGGGTAAACCTACGATCTCCCATCCACTCGTCAAGATTTCTCTTGAACAGACTCAGTGAGGGGCTCTGCCTCACATGGACTGGGATTCTGTTCCATAGTGTAGGGAGTCTCTGGGTGATGAATCTGTCCCTCCAGCACGTCCTATTTATATCCGTGTTGAGGTTTAAGTCTCTTGCTCTCGTGGCTCTGGTGGATTTGGATTTTTGAGGTGGAGCATGTCCATTAATTCCGGGTTGGACATGGCCTTGTATGTCAGGCACAGATCACCTCTGAGCAGACGGTATGCGACTGAATAGAGCTGGAGTTTCTTCAGTCGGGCATCGTATGACATATGTTTGAGCCTTTATCCTTTTGGTGAGGAACTTTTGGGGTCTTTCCTGCTGCAGGTGTCGGGTAAGGTACATTCGAATGGGGCGTTGTACTCAATCATTGGTCTGATAAGTGAAGAGTACAGGGTACAATGACCTCTCCTGATCTGGATGTGAATCCCTTCATGATCAGGTGGGCAATGTAGAAGGTCTTCCTAACCACTTTGGCAATGTGAGTGTCAAAGAGGTTACTGTCAACTTGGGTCCCCAGGTCCCTGATAACTTCTTCCATGTTTAATGGATTACCACCTATGTGGTAATTAGGGATTACCTTGTTTTTCCCAAAGGGTATGACTATACATTTTTTGGCATTTAGCTTAAGGCCATGGCTCTGGCACCAGTTATCCATTTCTATGAGACCTTTCTGGAGGATGTCTGTGTCTGATGGAGTGTCAATTATGGTGCCCAGTTTGCAGTCATCTGCAAATTGTCAGCCACAATCCCCCTATGTTTGCCTGCACTTCAGAAAAATAAATGCCGAACAAGAGGGGGCCCAGGACTGAGCCCTGTGGGACACCGCTCGTGACCGGCTTATAGTCTGACCAGGCACCAGCAACTCTAACCCTGTGTGTTCTGTCCTTGAGCCAGTTTGCAACCCATCTTGTGACATATGGGTTTACATCTAAGCTGGTGAGCTTTTCTATGATGCCCGAGTGGGGTATTGTGTCGAACGCTTTTGCTAGGTCAAGGTAGGCTGTGTGAACTGCCTTACCCTCATCAATGGCCTTAGTGACTGTTTCGAAAAAGTCGACCAAGTTCAAGAGGCAGGATCTGCCCTTGACAAAGCCAAATTGGGTAGGATCCAGTGTCTGTAGGTCCCCAATGTCTTTATTTATGAGTTCCATTATGATCCTCTCCATAGCTTTGCAGCCAAGGCTCGTCAAGCTTATGGGGCGGTAATTTCCAGGGTCCATAGAAGCACCGCCTTTGTGGAGTGGGACCACAGTTGCCGTACGCCATTCTTTGGGTACGTATCCTGTAGTAAGGCTAAGATTAAACAGCAGCCTTATGTGTGGGTTTAGTTCCTCATTGAGTTCGTGTAGCACACAGCCGGGGACACCGTCCAGTCCCATTGATACTGTGTTTTTTGCTTTAGAGAGAGCAGCTCTCACCTGGGCATACATGTTTCAGTCAGATTTTTGGACAGCTGCAGTTACGATATATAGAGTGACTGATTACTGATTCTTCGAAAAAGTCGGGTGTCTAGCATTAATAACATGGTACATGTGAGTGGAAGCAAGATTTGTATGCGCTGAGTGTGGTGATGTAAGTGCAGCTCTGACTGCAGCTGTCAGTAGTGTTGTGGTGTGAATGGACCTCTGTGATGCTGGCTACCTTGACGAGGTACAGAGGCTTCAGACAATAGTTCAAAGTCAAGATTGACAATTGTACATTGTAACCAAAAGCCAGCTTTCATTGAACAGTGACACCATGTCTTTGGAGACATGGTATAGTATTTTGGATGAGTATTAAGATAAAATTGCTCTGGAAGGTATGACCTGAAGAAACATTGACATGGAATCTATGACATGAATAACTGAATATTATCTTCTACTGACAGGTGTTGTGCAAGAACCATCATGTTCAGATTTATCCATGGAGCGGTAATGTGTGGTATCCTGGCAACCTGTTATTTCATGAAAAAGTTAGTGGCCTGACTGAGGTATTGTGCAAGCTTGGAACTGACTGGGACAGTAGTTCTCTAAACATCTACTAGTACTTGGACACTGAGATGGGCTGTAGCACTGGTTTGCAGTGACCTTGTGTAAGGTAAGTGAATTACACGTGTAAATCCTTCCCAAGAAATGTGAAATGCAGTGTCCGACACTGATCCATACTGCCTGATCGTAGCTAAACATAAAATGATGATTCTGGTCTGCCTTGTGCAAGACTTGTTATGTAACTGGCAACTAAGTCCGGAAAACTGTTTGTCTGATACAGTCATGAGCAAGTGTTTTTTTTTTTGTTTTTTAGCACTTGGTCAGTGTTATGGAAAGTGCACTGAGGACAGTCATTTGATTACAGATATCCTGTAATATACAAAGATAGTTACTATTAAGTGAATAAGATTATGGAGAGATTGCTCGCAGGACCATATAGAAACTTTTGTGATAGGTTCATAGGTTGAAACCTATATGCCCGAAGGCATTTATAAGACTAGCCAGAATGTGTTGGCTTTCAAGGGCCCATACGATTAGTTCCTGTGCCTCTGTCCAGCAGAGCCACTGAAGTGATCCGAGGGGTAAACTTTGTCTTTCCCATCCTATCAAGGGTTTTCTTGAGTTAGCAAGGAGCTCTGCGTAATGTAGATTGGAATCTTGTTACAAAGCATGGAAAGTCTCTGGGACATTCCAGCATGTTCTATTTATTGTGGTGAGGTTTAGATCTCTAGAGCCTTTGGCTCGAGGGAATAAGTTTTCTTTAGGTGGTGCATGCCCATCAATTCTGGGTTGGACATGGCCTTGTATGTCAGGCAGAGATCACCTCTGAGCAGACGTTATGCAACCGAGTAAAGCATTAGTTTCTTCACCGAGCTGCATAGGGTATCTGTTTGAGGCCAGTGATCCTCTTGGTGAGGTGCTTCTTTAGTCTTTTTTCTAGCTGTTGCAGGTGTCTTGTAAGGTACATCAAAAATGAGGTGTTGTACTGTATGATGCGTCTGCGTGCAGGGCACAATGACCTCTTTGATCTGGACGTAAACCCTTTTGTGATTAGGTGGGACACACAGAAGGATTTTCTAAAGACTTTGGCAATGTGATTATCAAATGAGAGATTGTTATCTACTTTGGTGCCCGGATCCCTTAGGTGTTTCAGATTTAGGGACTACCACCTATGTGGAAGTTTGTGGTACTGTTTTTTCCAAAGGGATAACTATGCACTTTTGACATTTAGCTTGAGGTCATGGTTTTGACACCAGGTATCTGTCTCAGTGAGACCCTTTTAGTAGGATGTCCGTGTCAGCCAGAGTTTTATAGCCCATGTATACCAAAACCACCAAAGTCTTTCGAATAATAAACTAACAAAATCAGAATGGAATAAACTTCACAAGAGTCTTCAAAACACATAAAAAGCAAAGATTTATTCTAGCACCTGGGTGTAAAACACCTTCATGGAATACAAATTAATCTACAAATGCTGTTTAAATACACATTTTATAAAAATTAAAGAATAAAATATGTTCATAGATCAGTACTAGGTTAACTGCCCTTTTGGGCCGATTTGAAACTTGCCAAGTTAGCCCATGTGAGACTCAAACGCTGAACCTTGTGTTTTAAGGTTAACACCTTAACCATTATGTCATCCTCCCACCCCCAGACTCTTGTGAAGTTTATTCCATTGGGATTTTGGTTGTTTATTATAGCCCCTAGTTTGGGCAGCCACGGTGGTGCAGTGGTCAGCATTGCCGCCTCACAGCAAGAGGTTCTCCGGTTCGATTCTCGGCTGGGATGCCTTCTGTGCAGAGTCTGCATGTCCTCCTTGTGGCGTGGGTTTCTGCGGTGCTCGGTTTCCTCCCACATCCCAAAGACATGCTGCAGGTGGATTGGACACTGTAAATTGGCCCTAGGTGTGTGTGTGTGTGTGTGTGTGTGTGCCTTCTGTGGAAGGTTGGGCGCCGGGCTGGCAACTCGACACTATAAAACTCCACTACCAATCAATGTGTGGACAAGGTGATCCGCTGTGGCAACCCCTAACCGGGAAAAAGCCGAAAGAAGAAGAAGAATTATAGCCCCTAGTTTGCAGTTGTCTGCAAACTTGGGCAGCCATAGTACTCATGTACTTGCCTGTTCCTCGAAGTATATGCTGAACAGGAGGGGTCATGGGACTGAGCCCTGGGGAACACCACTTGTAACGGTTTGAGTCACACCTAGCTCTCACAACTCTCACCATGTGTGCTCTGTCCATAAGGCAATTGGCAACCGATTTTGTGACATAGACGTTTATGTTCAGGTTGGTGAGCTTGTCTAAACAGGTATGGCATGAAATGAGAGGCAAACATTGTAACATTTTATCTTTATTGTCCATGACAAAATAGTGGCAACAGTAGTGAGACCTAATGTAACGTGAAGTCCTGCATTAACAAGACAACATCTTCCAAAGTTATGTATGCCCAGTTAGTAGAAACAGTCGCAGTTGTAGACATTCCAATTATCTGTGTAGCATTTAGTTGTGCCTAGTTGGCTACTCTTTGGCTGCAACTATCTTGTGTAGTCTGCAGTGAGGGAATAGGCAACAGAAAACATACCCGTGCTATCGAATGAGGAATTGCATGCATAAAACAAAGTTGTCTGCCCGGAAAAACTCACTGCTGTACTATTGGCAAGTTTTGTATGCAAGTATTGGGGCACTAAGGACACAGCAACAGACATGGACCCAGTTTTTGAATCCAAAACTGATATTGCGTAAGCAGTTAATGGCTGTCTGATCAGAAGCCCCTCCAGCAAGACTGTCATTTTCTGCAGTTCACACACTGTGCAGTGATAATTCAGATAATGGGCTGCTGATGAGGGCTGGGGAACCACAATTCCTTTCAAGTATGAATTGCAGGGTTTATATGTCCAGTTGTACAATAGAAGAAAAGTAATTGTACAGGCATTTGAATACCTCTTAAAAGCAAAATGCATTAGGGAATAGAAGCTTGTGTTTGGGTGAAGCTGTATGGGCATGTGAGGGCTGTTACACTGCTAATGTAAGTTTTAATACTGGTAGTTTTGGAAACTGTTCATATGAGTGTATTTCACCAGTAGACTAAAAATCGTTCTGAAAATAGGAATTCAGGAATGCATTTCTAATGCCTTAGTTCCTTAGTCAGTCCAGGGAGTGATGCATATTACCTGCCTGGGGATACCTGTTGTCTGTGTACTGATAATGCACAGATTTACATGTTACAAGGTGACATGAAGGCATTCGCCATGGGCCACAGCAGTTTCCTTGTAGATAAAGTTCTTGTAATATCTAATCTATACTGTGTGTGTATATAATATATATGTGTGTGTGTATATAATATATATGTGTGTGTGTGTATAATATATATGTGTGTGTGTGTGTGTGTGTGTATATGTATGTATGTATATATATATATATATATATATTTTTATTTATCTGTGTACATATATTTATATCTGTGTACATATATTTATATCTGTGTGTATGTGTGTGTGTGTGTATATATATATATATATATATATATATATATATATAAAATGCATTTGCATATGTAATATATTTGTGTTAAAGCTGAAAACAAAAATCTCTGATATATGATGAATAGTGATGTGGCTTTTTATAAGGAGAAACACAAAGGGTGTGTAAGCAGGTATACTTATCAAAATGCAATTAGACACTGCCCACTGTCTTGCGAAAGCCTCCATGGAACATGTTGTTGCTGTACTACATGTATTACTGTTTGCACATAGTGCTTTTCAGCATGGATCTACATCACAGTATGATCACACACTGGGCCACTGTTTTCACATAACAAAATCAAGAAATACACACACCAGCAAACCTGTTATTGAAATCATGTAAGAAGACATGTGTAACTGTTGGCATAATGGTTAACTATAAACAAAAATGTGTACATGGGCTTTACAAGACTTCGTATAGTGAGTCAGCAGTGATTTGAGTAAGCAGATGATACCTGAACCTTAAGCAAGTCAAATTAGTATTTTTTGTCCATTAACTATTCTGTTTGCAGCACTTAAAATATTGTGTGTATGTCAGGCAAACAGGATAGCCCAGAGAAAGTAGGTAGTTTTATTTTACAAGCGTGTTTCCAAATACTCTGAACTATGCATCCCTGTTTCATGACAGGAAGCCATGGTGCTGCATAAATAAGTGTCCCACTGTTAGAAAGAAAAGGCTAGAACTAGGAAACATTGGATGAGTCAAGTCCCCTGTGGTGAGGTGTCAATCAAAGCAACAACAGGTCAAATTACGTTTAGCACTTTGACAGCTTGGGAGGGAAGTGTGAAGGGGAGGAGATGATCTAATGAGCTATGGCTCAGGCATCACAAAAGAGTGCAAATTAGGATCTCTGTAAAGAAGAAGCAGTAAAACAAAGACTCCAAGTCTGTTCTTTGGCTTTGTCTCAGTTAGTTTTTAAGTAGGCATTTAACAGCAGTATATTTTAGTTGAAATTTACAGAATGAAAACCCTTGTGTATGCATGTAAAATGAATGCAGTGACAGAAGTTTCTGAACAAAAAAGGCTGCGTGATGTAATGTGTTAAGGACAAACACTGAATTCTGGGATACATGGAGGTTTACAAAAATGTTTAACTTTCAGCAAGATGCTAGACCCCATGTGGCCAGACTCTTAAATTACATATAAAAATATTTAAAAACTTGTAAAGAGTCCCACAGTGGTGTTAAAATATTGAAAACATCTAAACATGATGAAATAAACATGTTTTTTTAGTCTGTGCATGCGGTTCTCCTTTAAGTTCCACTCAGTGGAAATGACTTCAGCTAACTTTTATGATCCAAATGATAAAACACCTGCTTCTCTGTCTAAAACACAGAGGTACCCAGCTAAACCAGATAGTTATAGGCCAACAGCCTTGATTCCAGATAAGTTTAAAATATAGGAAAACCTCTAGGGCTGTTGACTGGAAGCTCTCATGAACCGTCCCACATGACCTGAAGAGAAAGGCTTCATTAAGGTAAGCAGGAAACTGATACTGTCCGGACCAAAAAACAAATATGCTTTGGAACAAATAAATAAACAAGACTGAAGGAAGACTCAGTTCTCTAGTGTAGACAGAGACTCTTTTACACTGAAATATGGGATACTTAACTAGAGGTGGTTTCTTAATTGATGGTCATGTACAATTAGATTTTTTTTTAGTTACTATTTAAAGGGCTTTTTTGTTGTATTTTTCTCCAAGACTTTTGCCATAGAACTGGATTTTGTATGAATAAAATGAAAGTTATGTACTTACCATAATGACAAATGCGTGTTATATGTCTCCATCTGGTTCATCCTGTGAGTCTTAGGATCCAACACTGTTCAGTTTCAAAGTTTTTGACCTGGATGACTCCACCTCCCTTACCCACAACACCCCGCTATTCACCTCAATCCTCAGATGAAGTTTGCCCCATGATGACCACTTTCACTATATATCTATATAAATACTAAAAAAAATGAAATCCTCAGTCAAGGAGGACACAGAATTCCAAAGATAGGGGACAGACAAAAAAGAGGATCTCTTCTGATCCCCTTTAGAAGACCTGGAGTCCCGAAAGACAGTGTTTCTTCGACCTGGCCTTCAGAGCCGAGGGAAAAAAACAATGGAGGGAGAAGACCTGGAGGGAAGAAGTCCCTTGAGAACCTCCTTGGCCTTGCCCTCCTTGATCACCCTGGACCTGAGCCCCTCAGTCCCTTGAGAACCTCCTTGGCCTTGCCCTCCTTGATCACCCTGGACCTGAACCCCTCAGTCCCTTGAGAACCTCCTTGGCCTTGCCCTCCTTGATCAACCTGGACCTGAACCCCTCAGTCCCTTGAGAACCTCCTTGGCCTTGACATCCTTGATCACCCTGGACCTGAACCCCTCAGTCCCATGAGAACCACCTTGATCACCCTGGACCTGAACCCCTCAGTCCCTTGAGAACCTCCTTGGCCTTGACATCCTTGATCACCCTGGACCTGAACCCCTCAGTCCCTTGAGAACCACCTTGATCACCCTGGACCTGAACCCCTCAGTCCCTTGAGAACCTCCTTGGCCTTGCCCTCCTTGATCACCCTGGACCTGAACCCCTCAGTCCCTTGAGAACCTCCTTGGCCTTGCCTTCCTTTATCATCCTGGACCTGAACCCCTCAGTCCCTTGAGAACCTCCTTGGCCTTGCCCTGCTTGATCACCCTGGACCTGAACCCCTCAGTCCCTTGAGAACCTCCTTGGCCTTGCTCTCCTTGATCACCCTGGACCTGAACCCCTCAGTCCCTTGAAAACCTCCTTCGCCTTGCCCTCCTTCATCACCCTGGACCTGAACCCCTCACAAGTAGTATAGCTGGAGTCCAGCTGTGATGTTCCCAGGTGATAAACACACTTAACAAGTGCAACCTGGGATGGCAGCTTGTGCCTGCGGTAGTTTATAAAACCCTTACCCGTAATGCAAAAACAGAGAACTATCCACAACCAACAAGAACTACAGTGACAACACAGAAAGGCCTAACATACTAGAAAAATCTATGGAGAGAAGAAACCAAGCCCACCAGTATGGGATGTCCTAATGCATTACAACAGGTAAACATACACTAACAAATCTACCTACGTATCTACACACACACACACACACACACACACACACACACACACACACACACACACACACACACACACACACACACACAAAAACTAACAGAAAAAGAACTACACTACGTTATCACAAAATATAAACCAAGCAGAGCCAGGATTCAGAAGATGACTGGAATGGTGGCAAACTAGATCAGAGGATTCAGGTGAGGAGTGGGGGGTTGTGGGTAAGGGAGGCAGAGCTGAGTGGGTTGAAGACTTTGAAATTGGCCGGTGTTGGATCTGACGACTCGCACGTTGAAGCCAGACAGAGAAGAACACATCGGATTTGTTGTTCCTGCATGCCGCTTATTTATTTTTTTAATTTTGATCATTACTAGTCCAGACCTGGGTTACTTTGGAGCAGCTGTTGACACAACGACCTAAGTAAGAATGATGTTCAGACTCACAGAGTGGTTATCAGGAGGGGTGGATGCACATGAGGGTTCAGATCTGAAACCTCTCCTGTGCATACTGCTGATGGACTGCATCACTAAATAAAGTTGAAGGGGACAGATCAAAAAAGCTGCTGTATGAATGAAATTGATATGGCATTACAAGTAAGACTCAGAATCGGAACTTCAGCAAATGACAGAGGAGTGCAATGTAAAATTAAAAACAAAACTACATGCTTAAGTCCTATCAGAGAATAAATTTATTATACTAAGCACTTTTGTTCATTAGCAAAGGACTTCTTAAGAATCTGAGTGATGAAACGTACCTTTCCATTTAAAAGCTAAAACACTCATATGATCTAACAGTGTGTTAGTTGATCATTCTTAATGCAAATTAAATATCAGACTTCTCTAAAAAATAAAATTATGTTACACTAATATCAGCCTAGTATAAATTAGATTCAGTGCATTAGCTGAGAACCGAACCCAGGCCTCCCTTGTGATAGATGAGAAAAGTTGATCACTAAACCACCAAAGAATATCTTCAGGTACTGCTCAATTAATACTTAAAGAATGCATTTTAAAAATATAAAACAGGGACAGATGATGACAATCACAACTACCAGCCCTCAATTTTAAGATGCTAGCCAAAGAAATGTTGCCTGTCTGTTTTAATGTAACAACTGCTAACATCTAAAGTCTGGTGAAATTTTCAAAACAGCTTAAAGTCCTGGAAAACAAACTTAATAACTATCTCAGTTTGTAGCTTATTAACTTATAGTTTCAACAATGTATGAAAGTTGAATGTATACCAAAAGGTTTATGCCTTTGGAAATTTCCAAAAAGCTTGGAAATGAATTCTTTACATTATGAGTAGTTACACAAAATTAAAACATGGACAGATTCCATCACCAAAGACTTACTTTTTCATCATTCTAAAATGAATATAAACAAATACCTCACAAGGTGGATAAACAAATCAAAGCTGTAAAGGAAATAAAGGAATGTAAGTTTAAAAGGGACAAAACTGATTATGAGGGGGGAAAAGTCTTACCTCATACCAATGGGAAAGCAGTCTAGTGGACATAATCGTCTCCCAGATAAGGATGTATAACAAGAAATATTAGTTGTGTAAAATCTTCCCATAACCATTTATGTCCTTCTCTACCATGCTGCAGTATTCTCAATTCTCTCTCTCCTGCAGGGATCCTCTGCCTCAAGCGACCTGAAAGTCTGGCTCCTCTGCAAAAGCTTAAGCCTGGTTGCTGTCAGGTGCGTGGGATGTCACAAGCAGGGCCATAAACCATGGGTCATAAATGTGACGTATGCACACACAGACCTCAGAACTGACTGCCCAGTCGGACAACAGTTTAAGGAGAACAGGAATGATGCCATCCAGAGAAGGAAAATGTCATGAAGGGGGATAGGAGGGAGGGCAGGAGTCCTGCAACATGGAAGAGAAGGACATCTATGGTTATGGTAAGATTTTACACAACTAATCTATGTCCTTCTATTCTCATGTTGCAGTATTCTCACTTGTGGGAGAGTACCACAGCTCAAGCAGAAGAAAGGGTGGAGGAACAGGTAGCAGTCTCCAGGAAACCATGGAGGATGACCCTTGCAAATCCTGCTCTGGAGATATTGTCCAGTTTATAATGTTTGAAGGTATGTACAGAGGACCATGTGGCTGTCTCTAGAATGGTAGCCAACGCTGTATCCAGGCCCTTGAGGAAAGCCCCAGAAGAGGCCACTGCTCTAGTAAAATGCAGTTTTACAGAGTGGGGTAAGTCTTTACCATGGAAAGAGTAACAGAAGGTAATAGTCTTGCATATCCGGCTCCAACTCCGAGATCGCACTACAGTGTAGTAATGGGAAATCTTCCCTTTCCACACTGTACTGCATTGTAGTGCGGCCTAGGAGGTGGTTTATTTAGAGATCGAGGGGTTTGGGGGGAGCAGTTGGGCTTGCCCCACACCTTACAACCGTCAGGTAAGTGTTTTCTTTTTTTCTTTTTTTTTAATCTTTTCGAAGTTTTAAAACTTCGAACATATGAGTTCGACCATATGGCATTCAAAGTTGTAAAACTTCAATAACGTAATATACACCCGATAAGTGGACTTTCACTGAACCGTATGAAAGTTCTGATTTTAGAAGCTCAGACACACAGGCTAGGACTAGAGGGACATCCACTTTGAAGGGATCTAGTTGCCTTTAAAGACACCAACTGGAGAACCTTTTCCATTCTGAAACATAGGATCTCCTGGTAATGGGTTTCCTGGCCTCCTGCAGGTTAGATAACATGTCCTCCAAATAAAGGTGTCTGAAAAAGATCAGGAGTTTATCACGCACAGGGTTAGGCTGAGGGTTTTCATGTATGGGTGAATGAAGGATCCCTTCTGTTGTGTGAGTGGGTCCACCTTGTGAGGCAACTTGTACTGATTGCCCTTAGCAAGAGATAGAAAAAGGGGGAACTAATGCTGCCCAGGCCAATGGGGGTCACAGCAAGATTTTTGGCTTGTCGTCCTGGATTTTTAGCAAGACCTTCTGAATGAGAGGGGAGGGGGGAAGGCACAAAGGAATATTCCCCCCTCCAAGAAATTAAAAAGGCATCCACTCTCCAAGCTAGTAAGGAAGGGGTTCTGGGGAAGAAAAGCTGAAATTGTCTGTTCTGAGGGGAGGCAAACAGATCTATTTGTGGGGTGCCTCATCTCTGGACAATATGTAATCTTTGTGTAACATCCACTTGTGATGTTGAGACAAAAATCTGCTGAGGGCATCTGCCTGATGGGTGTCTTGAGATCGAATGCAGACTGCCTGCAGTGTGACATTGTACAGTGTGGCCAACTCCCATGCCTGTGCTATAAGCCTGCACAGTAAGTAGGATCTGGTCCCCCCTGCTTGTTGATGCACCACATCACAGTTGTGTTGTCTGTGAAGATTTGGAGGGGCCTGCCTGTATCAGAAGGAGGAAGGTCTTTAGAGCTAGAAGGAGAGCAGTCATTTCACTCACACTGATATGCTTTTTCTGGAGGGAGGGCTCCCACTGAGCCTGAACCTTGAGACCGTTCATAGTGACCCCCCCCACCCTAAATATGAGGCATCTGTGTGCATGAATTGCACTGGTTTGGTGTGTTGGGAGAGGGAGGCCTGGATTCTGGTTTACTTGAGGGATCCACCACCTCAACTCTGTCTTTAGGCAGGGTAGGAAGGGCACCTGGAATTCCAAGGGGTGACTGCTTTGGGACCAGACATTTTTCAAGTACCACTGGAACTTTATGTGCAGCTTGGCCAGGGCAACATAGTAAGAGTATCTGCCATGAGGCCTAGAAGAAGGAGGAATTGCCTGGCCGAGATATGGTTGACAAGAAGTAACTCTTGGAAGAAACTGCTTAAGGAGGAGACTTTGTCTTGAGGAAGGATCGCCTTCATCAGGTCTGTCTGTATTCTGCAGCCCAAGTAGGTTTAGTCTTGGGCTGGAGTGAGGGAGGACTTTGACAGACTGAGAGTAAACCCCAGACTATAGAGAAGGAACATAGTGAATTTTAAGTTAATCCTGAGAGTACTTGCCTCTTCCGCTAGGATGAGGAGATCATCCAGATAAGGGTAGATTTGAATGCCTTTTGTACTGCAGTAGGCTAATGCTGGGGCAACCACTTTGGTTTATCTATTGCACCAACGGTCTTCACAAAGGGCAAGGCAGTAAAAAAAAGTGTGATGATGGCATAGCAAAGCGTAAAAATCTCTTGTAGTCTGGGTGGATTGTAGTCTGGGTGGATGGTGGATATGGAGGTATGTCTCTTTCAGGTCCAAAGTGGCCATGAATGCACTGGGTGGCAGTAGTGGAAGAAGGGTTTGAAGGGATAAGCATGCAGAAGGAAGGAACATGAAGGAAGGGGTTTAAGAGGGACAGGTCTAGGATGGTTTTGGGGACCAGAAAAAGCCTGGAGTAGAACCCCCACCCTTCTTAGCCTGTAGGAAAACTTTCTATGGTCCCCTGTGAAAGCAGATCTAGGATGATCTGGGGTATTATGTGGAGCTGGCTTTTGGGAGTGAAGGGTATGCCCTGTGGTAGGAGTTTTTCCTGCCAGGTCATAAAGTACCCTTTTTCCACTATTGATAAGACCCAGTGATCTGAAGTGATCTCTTGCCAAATGGGTAGGCAGTGAGAGAGGTGGGTGGAGAGGGGAAGGTGCTCTAGGCAGTCACACATTGTTGAGTCTATCTGGAAAAGGCTGCCTGGGGGTGGTGTGAGAAGAGGCAGTCCTGTGGGATGATGTGTTTCTAGACCCTTTCCTATGTTTTGAAAAGGAGGAAAAAGGAGCAGGAGCCCTCCAGACAAATGAGGGTTTAGCAGGGTAGTTTTTATAGAACTTTGAAACTGGTGAGACCTATAAATACTTGACATCCTGGAGTTCCTTGCTTTTTTTTTTTTTGTAGGTTTTTGAATAGATCTACGGACTGTGTGCCAAGCAGGAATTTGTTGTCTAGGGGTGCATCCAAGATTTTTGTTTTTAAAATCATCAGGGAGTGGTTGCAATCTCAGCCAAGAATATCTGCACAGTACAGAGGCTGAGGCAGCTGATCTGGCTGAAGCCTGAACTGCATCACAGCTGCATTTTATAGAATGTCTGGCAACTTGTGCTGCTACGGACAGCTTAGATACCACCTGGGATTTAGTAGGTGAATCAGGCAAGAAGAAAAGCAAAGAAGTTGCCTGGGAGACCAAGTCTAATGCATATTTAACCATGTGAGTCTGATAATTCATGGCTCTAAAGGCCAGGGTGGAAGAAGTATAAATCTTTCTCCCAAGTCTGTCCATGACTTTACTGTCCTTGCCGGTTGTCAGAAGGGATGAGGAGGGTTTTTTTCTGTACTGTCTATCTGGACCCACTTCAATGACAGCTGGCTCTGCCATGGGTGGTTTATGAGGTACTTGTGGTCATCAGGGACTTTGTAAAACCTATCTGATCTTTTAGGAGCTGGAGGCTATGATTCAGGGGTCTTGGAGGCTGAAGCAAATGCATCCAGGAAAGCTGGAATTACAAGGGAAATAGCAGAGGGGGACTCCATTTGTAGGAGTTCCAAATATTTCTTTTGCACCTCAGTCATCTGAGTGGCATCCCACATGAAGTACTCCCTCATTTTGGAGATAGTTTCCCCAAAGGTAATATCTTCAGGTGGGGAGTCTCCTTCCAAGGAGCTCTCATCTAGGAAGCAGTACTCAAGGGAGAAGCTATTTGGTAGGTGTATGTAAGAGATTCATCAGAAGAGGAGGAGTAATCTTCGTCTTGAATGTGAGCAGGTGAGATGTAGTTAACTGAAGCTGGCCTAGGGCTGAGGGTAGTGCAAGGCCAAAGCAAGTGTAGCTGTGGGCCTGAGGGCCATAAAGGCCTGAGCCAAGGACTGGGAAAAAGTTTGCCAGTCTGGCTGTTCTTCAGTAGTGGAAGATAAATGTTTTGTTTTGTATTTCCTTTTTCGGTGAGTACTATCTGTGACTGTTTGTGAAGGAGAAGGCCTAGGATCAGGAGTCAGGCCTGTGGGAGAGGAGCCTAGTTCTGGCACTGTAAGCGGCTGTCCAGAGAAGCCCGGTTCCCTCTCCACATCAGCTGGAGCCGACATCGCAGCAACCTCCGTGGACATGCCGGCTGGAGATTCAAGGTACCCACCGAAGTCGCCAGTTCATCTAGACGTCCTTCAGCCCCTAGACAGGTAGCTGGCGGGATGTCCGTCATCGGAGAGGCAGTAGCAGTAGGCCTTGAAACCTTAGCCTTCTTTTTAGACAGCTCCAACTCAATGGCGATTTGGGTTCCATGCCTAGGGCTAAATGCTTGAGTCATTGGTTTTCCATAAATAGTTTCAGGGCTCCCAGACGACTGTGTAGGGTTTTTGGAATGAACGATTGACAAATGCTACAGGTCATATGGTTCGGAGATTGGCCTAAGCAGAACAAACAAAGCTCATGAGTATCCTTGTGTGGAATCTGGCAGCTGCACTTATGTTTCACCTTTCTAGATGACTTTGGCTATATAAGAGTAACTACAACCGAAGCCTAAGTAAAAATAAGAAAAGATCCCCAACAGGGTACTTATATGAAAACGTCTTCTGTAGCATGAAGTGAAGTAAGCAAGCTGATGTTGGACTGCGGCAGAGAAGTTCTGAGGTCTGTGCATGCAGACGTCACATTTATGGCCCTGCGTGTGACGCTTAAGCTTTTGCACAGCAGACAGATGTTTGGGTCACCTGAGGCTGAAGATCCCTGCAGGAGAGAACGAGAGAGACGTGAGAATACTGCAACATGAGAATAGAAGGACATCTAGTGATCTGACAGGAACTTGACTGTTCTGGTCAACAGTAAAATAAAGGATTTTTAGCACCATAAGGAGATCAAACAGAATACAGCATAGGAGGAACATTGTCCCCAACACAGTGAAAAGAAACAACAAATGAAATGACCTTATTGGATGCCTCTACAGCCAGTGTTGAGGCTCATCAGTGCAGCCTTGGCAATTGTACCAATGGTACTCTGTCTTCTATTAACAATAACTTTAAAATCAATGCTTTCAGTCATTTAAAACTTAATGCAACATACTCTGATATACTTGAAAAT
Source organism: Protopterus annectens (assembly GCF_019279795.1). Classification (NCBI taxonomy): domain Eukaryota; kingdom Metazoa; phylum Chordata; order Ceratodontiformes; family Protopteridae; genus Protopterus; species Protopterus annectens. The sequence goes on from NC_056729.1 coordinate 1,863,034,752, forward strand.
GTTTTTATCTTTGTCCCCACTACAAGGGCAGACATTTCTAAGACATTGAATTAAAATTATTTACTCATACACTTACCCAGACCTTCTTGTTTGGTGACAATTCATATACAGGACATGGGCCTCTACTGGCAAGAAAAAGTACTTTTAACCCCCCCCCCCTTACACCCTTCACCTGTCAGTTTTGAATGCTACTATGAAAAAGAAATGAAGTCTGTTAGCAATACACATACACACAAAAAAATTCCAAATCTAAAGTCAGAAGAACCTTGATATTTTAATTATTGAGAAACAAGTCTATAATGGTGATGAAACAAGATAAGGGAGGGGAGGTTGTACTGATATATTCACATTTTTCTTCTGGAAAATAACGATTATGCTACTGGACACTAGCACTTGCAAGTGTGTTTCTACAAACAAACTGAATATCGTTTATTGTAAAACCAAACGCATGCTTAACGATTTGTTGTTGCAGGGTGTGATGTTAACACAGGATTTCATCTTCTTCCATGTGGACAAACCAAGAATTCCCATTATCGTTGGCATTCCAAAAAATATACAGAAATGGCTCTCATCCTCCATTAAGACTTATAATGGCAGACAGTGGATCCATTGCAGCACCACCTGTAATTTTTGTTGTGGAAAAAGTGAAAAATACAGTTGCAACTTGAAAGCATACTTTGAAAGATTTCTGGCACCATTTAAGTAGACTGTCACACACAGTTTACCATGATAACATTAATTTTGTTACCGATGAGGTGAAGAATCTTTTTACTCTAATGCCTCACATCACTGTACTGCAGTGGTTTAATAACATGCTAGTAGATCTCAATGATTTAACAAATATGGACTGCAAATTATTACCTGAATTTATGGAGGTAATTTTTAACAAATAATTAGTTTTATTTTAAGTGGCCATGAGTGCCCACAGCAACCCCAATTTATGGTAACTTTATTTTGTTGCACTAGAATAATACTCTCATTTTAATTCAATATTTAAAAATATATACATTTCTATGTCCAATTTTAGACAACTTTATTTTTTGCAGAGACGATGCTATCTCACAGGAGTTCATAATTAAACTACATTAATGATTCTACATCCTTTTTAAATTCACACGCAATACTGATTATAAAACAACTGAATTTGTTTGTATGTCACAGGTTTTAAAGACAAAAATGAACTACTGTTTTGGTTTCTCCATTTTCCAAAAAAAGATGTTTTTCCAATGCCTACCTTCATTTTGGAAGCTACCACAAGTTCTGGTGGTTTGGTCACATGTGCAGGAAAGCAAATAATGATCTGGTAAGGCAGACTTGAGACAGACAAAAGCAACCAAAAGGAAATTAAGGTGTCCAGGAAAGGGATGGATAGATTATGTGAAAATTGCCTGTGGCAGGTGGGTGTGAGATCATCAAAAATGGTAAGAAATTAACTGAATAAACATATGACTACAGTTTATGTGACACCATGTAAAAATGGGTTAGTGATGATGGTGAAGCCTCTTGAACCGCCTGATGTGAGATGAAATCCCCCACATTTCCAAATCTATACACTAACATATACACTAACACCACTGCCACACAACAGTAGGAAAAGGGGCAAAGCCAGTGAGTTCTGAAAGTGGATTTCCAGAGATAATAACTCACACTTGTGGCAACTGCACAGCTGGTTGTATATTTGTGTGACTCCCAAAAGTCTGTACACAGTAATGCATTTCAGCTTATGTACATCCACACACACATTATATCTTCCATATCAACAATCATTTATGTGATCAAGTTACCACAGATCAATTTTAAGTCACAGTTTTCCACTTCTAAATCCAAAAGGTGCCAAATATTTTTTGAAGTTCAAAGAACACCCTTACCACAGATCAATATCTTTAACAGACAGGTGTTTTCTTTCCTCAAGAATAATTGATTTTTGTCAAGTAACATTCTTAATATATTACTGTTAAAATAAAAATATTTTATTTTTAATAATGCATTACAGCTTGTTTTACCTACTGAAGCAATCCCCACTAACTGCAAACATTACACTGTGATAAAATGATAGTAGGTGGGCTTTCCGGGTCTATATTAGATCAGCGAATGCTTAAAAAAGTGAACGCTGATTCATCAAACTTAGGTAAGAGAAAGTTGAAAATATCGAAGCAACAGAAACTCAACTTTTTCCCTAGGGAAAAATTTGGTTGTCCGTTTCTGTTGCTTCGGTATTTTCAGTGCTGTGGTGGAAACTTATGGGTCGGGTTCAGGTAAGTGTGCGATTGTGTGGATGTTAGTGTTAGGGCAGGTTAGGTCAGTTAGGGTTAGGGCGTGGGTTAGGTATTTGTGCGATTGTGTGGATGTGAGGGTTTGGGTGGGTTTGGTGAGTTAGGGTTAGGGAGCAGGTGAGGTGAGTGTGCGATAGTGACGGAACTTAGGGTTAGGGTTTGGGTTAAGGTAAGTGGATAGTTAGTGGTGTGTGTATAGTTTAGTGTAGGGTTAGGTGTGAGATTTTAGGTGTATGTGTGTGGATTGCTGTTTGTTTGGTGTGCTTGTGTTGTGTGTATGTGTTTTGGAACAGCGATTTTTTTCCCTAGGAAAAAAATCGCTGTTCTGACAGTTCGAGATTGTAAGCTTTCACTTACATAAGTTTGCTGAATCAGCGTTCGCTTTTTTAAGCATTCGGCTCAGTTCGCTGATCTAATATAGACCCGGTTTCCCAATACAGAGTTAACCTACCAGTGGCAATTTTTGGCTAGTCACACCTCCGATGTCCGAAAAACTAAAATAAACTATGACTACTGCAATCAATTTTGCTGGATGCATGTATGCAGTTAACCCCACTCATTTGACTCCTGAGGAAATCACACTAAGTGAACTGTTTTCAAATATGAATTAACCCCACCAGAAATGTCACCTTTTTAATACGTACAGCCAGGATTACTTGATTGTGATCAAATGAAGAAAGAAATGCTGCCCTTAGTAAAATATTCAAACTGTTTCACATACACAAACAACTTCCTCCATCTCAATGACTGTTTAACTGTGATAACTGACACCAAGTCAGTTGCTTTGAAACACTTACAGTCATTCATATCTACCACCTTTTGATGAATATCTCATATGTTTATGATTAAATGACAGGAAATCCACCTGTAGAAATATTTTCAGCTTGTTTGATATACACAGATAAACTCTTTCTTCACTCTTAATTATTTATTGTTGTCATAACATCACTGTAGCTTTCATGTGGAATTAAACCCCACACAAGCAAAACCACTTTCTGACTGGTTACTTCTCAGATGTTTGACTGCGATTAAGAGAAACTAACACTTTGCCCATCATCATTTTTCATATTAAAAAGATGAGTTTACCACTTCTTAATGTAGCTTCTCCTGCAGAGGTAATGGAGTAGACAGGTTATAATCTGTATAATTATAGTTATGATGATCAGAGGCAAAACAGTATGTTGAATAGTGAGCATAATGCAATGGTGATCAAATTAACTAATTGAAGATACAGCAGTTACATTTATGTAACACAGCAGCATGCCTCAAACAGTTAGTAACATAACTAACCTTAGATGTAGTGGCTACTGTTATGTAAAACAGCAGCATCCCAGAGATGGTGATCAACATAACTAATCTTAAATACAGTGGCTATTATGTAACACAGCAGCATGCCACAGATAGTTGTCAACATAACTAATCTTAGATATAGTGGCTACTGTTACGTAACACAGCAGCATCCCAGAGATGGTGATCAACATAACTAATCTTAAATACAGTGACTATTATGTAACACAGCAGCATGCCACAGATAGTTGTCAACATAACTAATCTTAGATATAGTGGCTACTGTTACGTAACACAGTAGCATGCCACAGATAGTTATCAACCTAACTAATCTTAGATACAGTGGCTACTGCTACGTAACACAGCAGCATGCTACAGATAGTTATCAACCTAACTAATCTTAGATACAGTGGCTACTGCTACGTAACACAGCAGCATGCTACAGATAGTTATCAACCTAACTAATCTTAGATACAGTGGCTACTGTTACGTAACACAGCAGCATCCCAGAGATGGTGATCAACATAACTAATCTTGGATACAGTGGATATTATGTAACACAGCATCATGGCACAGATAATGAGCAATGTAACTAATCCAAGATACAGTAGTTACCTTTTATGTAACATGCCTCAGACGTTGATCGATAATGTTATTTGCAATTATAACATTTGTATTTTAGAGTAAAATACCACACACAGTGATCAATCTAATTAATGTTAGATACAGTAGTTCCATTTATGTAACAGAGTAGCATGTCACACATGGGAATGAATGTAACTAATCTTAGATACAGACGTTACATTTATGTAACAGCGTAGCATGTTGTACATGGGAAAGAATGTACCTAATCTTAGATACAGCAGTTACATTTATGTAACAGAGTAGCATGTCACACATGGGAATGAATGTAACTAATCTTAGATACAGACGTTACATTTATGTAACAGAGTAGCATGTCACACATGGGAATGAATGTAACTAATCTTAGATACAGACGTTACATTTATGTAACAGAGTAGCATGTCACACATGGGAATGAATGTAACTAATCTTAGATCCAGTAGTTATATTTATGTAACAGAGTAGCATGTCATACATGGGAATGAATGTAACCAATCTTAGATATATTTATGTAACAGAGTAGCATGCCATACATGGGAATGAATGTAACTAATCTTAGATCCAGTAGTTATATTTATGTAACAGAGTAGCATGTCATACATGGGAATGAATGTAACTAATCTTAGATACAGTAGTTATATTTATGTAACAGAGTAGCATGTCATACATGGGAATGAATGTAACCAATCTTAGATATATTTATGTAACAGAGTAGCATGTCATACATGGGAATGAATGTAACTAATCTTAGATACAGTAGTTACATTTATGTAACAGAGTAGCATGTCATACATGGGAATGAATGTAACTAATCTTAGATACAGTAGTTAAATTTATGTAACAGAGTAACATGTCCTACATGGGAGGGAATGTAACTAATCTTAGATACAGTAGTTACATTTATGTAACAGAGAAGCATGTCATACATGGGAATGAATGTAACTAATCTTAGATGCAATAGTCACAATTATGTAACAGAGCAGCATGTCATACATGGGAATGAATGTAACTAATCTTAGATACAGTAGTCACATTTATGTAACAGAGAAGCATGTCATACATGGGAATGAATGTAACTAGTCTTAGATACAGTGGTTACATTTATGTAACAGAGTAACAGGCCATACATGGGAATGAATGTAACTAATCTTAGATACAGTGCTTACATGCCATACATGGGAATGAATGTAACTAATATTAGATACAGTGGTTCCATTTATGTAACAGAGTAGCATGTCATACATGAGAATGAATGTAACTGATCTTAGATACAGTGGTTACATTTATTTAACAGAGTAGCATGTCATACATGGGAATGAATGTAACTAATCTTAGATACAGTAGTCACATTTATGTAACAGAGTAGCATGTCATACATGGGAATGAATGTAACTAATCTTAGATACAGTGGTTCCATTTATGTAACAGAGTAGCATGTCATACATGGGAATGAATGTAACTTTTTATTTATTTATTTATTTATATATATATTTTGGAAGCCACGGTGGTACAGCGGTATGGTGTGGATGGGAGGAGAAACGGCGTAGGAGTTATTCTGAAGGAACAGTATGTGAAGAGTGTTTTGGGGGTGAAAAGAGTGTCGGATAGAGTGATGTTTATGAAGCTGGAAACTGATGGTGTAATGAAGAATGTTGTTAGATGCTCCACAAGTTGCGTGTGCAATGGATGAGAAAGAAAAATTTGGGAGTGAATTGGATGAAGTGGTGATGACTGTACCCAAGGGTGAGAGAGTGGTGATTGGAGCAGATTTCAATGGGCATGTTGGTGAAGGGAACAGAGGGGATGAGGAAGTGATGGGTAGGTATGGTGTTAAACAAAGGAATGCAGGTCAGATGGTAGTGGATTTTGCGAAAAGGATGGATATGGCTGTGGTGAATACGTATTTTAACAAGAGGGAGGAGCATAGTGTGACATACAAGAGTGTAGGAAGATGCACACAGCTGGATTATATTTTATGTAGGAGGTCCAGTTTGAAGGAGATTATAGACTGTAAAGTGGTGACCGGAGAAAGTGTAGTTAGGCAGCATAGGATGGTGGTTTGTAGGATGACGTTGGTGATCAAGAAGAGGGGGAGTGTGAGGGCAGCACCAAGGATCAAATGGTGGAAATTGAAAAAGAGTAATTGTGAGGTGGAGTTCAGGGATGAGTTAAGACAGGCACTGGGGGGCAGTGAAAAGTTACCAAATAGCTGGGTAACTACAGCAGAGCTAGTAAGGGAGATGGCTAGTAAGGTGCTTGGTGTGACATCTGGAAAGAGGAAGGAGGACAAGGAGACCTGGTGGTGGAATGAGGAAGTACAGGAGAGTATACAGAGAAAGAGGTTGGCAAAGAAGAAATGGGATTGTCAGAGAAATGAAGAAAGTAGACAGGAGTATAAGGAGATGAGTTGCATGGCAAAGAGAGAGGTGGCGAAGGCTAAGGATAAGGCATATGAAGAGTTGTATGAAAGGTTGGACACTAAGGAGGGAGAAAAGGACCTGTACTGATTGGCTAGACAGAGGGACTGAGCTAAGAAAGATGTGCAGCAGGTAAAGGTGATAAAGGATAATGAGGGAAATGTACTCACAAGTGAGGAGAGTGTGTTGAGGGGATGGAAGAGTACTTTGAGGGGTTGATGAATGAAGAGAATGAGAGGGAGAGAAGGTTGGATGATGTGGGGATAGTGAATCATGAAGTACAATGGATTAGCAAGGAGGAAGTAAGGATACCTATGAAGAGAATGAAGAATGGAAAGGCTGTTGGCCCAGATGACATACCTGTGGAAACATGGAGGTGTTTAGGTGAAATGGCAGTGGAGTTTTTAACCAGATTGTTTAATGAAATCTTAGAAAGTGAGAGGATGCCTGAGGAATGGAGAAAAAGTGTTTTGGTACCGATTTTTAAGAATAAGGGTGATGTGCAGAGCTGTAGTAACTACAGAGGGATTAAACTGATCAGTCACAGCATGAAGTTATGGGAAAGAGTAGTGGAAGCTAGGTTAAGAAGGGACGTGATGATTAGTTAACAGCAGTATGGTTTCATGCCAGGAAAGAGCACTACAGATGCGATGTTTGCTCTGGATAAGTACAGAGAATGTCAGAAGGAGTTGCACTGTGTTTTTGCAGACTTAGAGAAAGCATATGACAGGGTGCCTAGAGAGGAGTTGTGGTATTGTATGAGGAAGTCAGGAGTGTCAGAGAAGTATGTAAGAGTGGTATAGGATATGTACGAGGGTATTGTGACAGCTGTGAGGTCTGTGGTGGGAGTGATGGATGCGTTTAAGGATCAGCTCTGAGCCCTTTCTTATTTGCAATGGTGATGGACAGGTTAACAGACGAGATCAGACAGGAGTCTCCATGGACTATGATGTTTGCAGATGACATTGTGATCTGTAGTGAGAATAGGGAACAGGTGGAGGAGACCCTGGAGAGATGGAGATATGCTCTAGAGAGAAGAGGAATGAAGGTCAGCAGGACTAAGACAGAATATGTGTGTGAATGAGAGGGAGGATAGAAGAATGGTGAGGATGCAAGGAGTAGAGGTGGCAAAGCTGGATGAGTTTAAATACTTGGGGTCAATAGTTCAGAGTAACGGTGAGTGTCGAAGAGAGGTGAAGAAGAGAGTACAGGCAGGATGGAGTGGGTGGAGAAGAGTGTCAGGAGTGATTTGCGACTGACGAGTACCTGTAAGAGTGAAAGTGAAGGTCTACAAGAGGGTAGTGAGACCAGCGATGTTATATGGGATGGAGACAGTGGCATTGACAAAAAGGCAGGAGTTTGAGCTGGATGTGGCAGAGTTAAAGATGTTAAGATTTCCACTGGGTGTGACGAGGGTGGACAGGATTAGGAATAAGTATATTAGAGGGTCAGCCCAGGTTGGAAGGTTTGGAGACAAAGCCAGAGAGGCAGGATTGCATTGGTTTGGGCATGTGCTGAGGAGGGATGCTGAGTATATTGGGAAAAAGATGCTAAGGATGAAGCTACCAGGTAACAGGAAAATAGGAAGGCCTAAGATAAGGTTTATGGATGTGGTGAGAGAGGACATGCAGGTGGTTGGTGTGACAAAGCAAGATGCAGAGGACAGGAAGAAATGGAAACAGGTGATCCGCTCTGGCGACCCCTAACGGGAAAAGCCGAAAGAAGATGATGGTGATACAGCGGTAGCATTGTTGCCTCACAGCAAGAGGTTCTCCTGTTCGATTCATGGCTGGAGTGCCTTCTGTGTGGAGTCTGCATGTCCTCCCTGCGGTCGAGTGGCATCCGAAAAACATGCGTGAATGTGCGTGCCTTCGCTGAAGGTTGGGAGTCAGGCTGGCAACTCGGCACCATAAAAATCTACTGACAATTATTAGCAGACCGGAGTTCCGCTGTGGTGACCCCTAACCAGGAAAAAGCGAAAAGGCAAACAAATTTATTTTTATTTTACATTTGTTTACCAGGAAAGTCCGACTGGACACAGGTCCATTTTCAGGGGAGGCCCGAGGAGAAAAGCTCAACATTACAATACATATTACATGAGAGTAAAAAGAAGTAGAACATACATACATATGGCATATATACACATCAGGACAACATTCTGGTGATTAACAAACATACATATAGCATATATACACACAACAGGGCATCATGCTAGTGATTAACATTTCTTACAGTAGACAATCAGAGGTACATTTTTTTTTTTCTTTTGCAGTTGTAAGTTTTGTAAGGTAAATGTATAGGGGTTTGGAAGCTTTCAGGGGAGAAACTGTTTATACATAGTTGTACCCTGACAAATTCTCTTGGTATGGCTTAGCCTGGTGAGTGGCATGAGTATAGCCAGTTACTTAGATAGTGAATTTTAAGGAGTTTTTTGAATTAACTAAAGGAGGTGGTAGATGTTATTTGGCTTGGAGTGTGTTCCAGATTTTGGCAATGGTGTTGGCAAAGAGGGACTAACCAGATTCGTTTTTATGTTTAATGACAGTTATGAGGTTCTGGTTACTAGATTTTAAGGCTCTAGAGGGAATGTGGGGCTGAATTACATGGTGAAGTACTGGAGTTATCTCAGGAAGGTAGTAGAGTTTGTGCGCTATAGAGTTGATTGAGAAGAAGTATACGAGGCAACTCAAGCCAGTTGAGTTGCTTAAGGGATAGACAGTGGTGGGACCTATATAAGGCTTCAGTAGCAAACTTGGCAATCTTGTTGTAGCAAGATTCCATTTTATTTAGATCAGTTTGGCAGAGATTGGTCAAGATGGGAGAGGCATAGAGGAGGGTGGATAGAAGATGAGTCTGCGATGGTTACTTTGGTGCGTTTTGTCATAAACTGTTCCTGTAGAGGAGGCCAAGTTTTTTATTAACTTTCTTAATGGTTTGTGCCATGTGGCTGTCGAACCTCAGGTTATTGTCTATTTCTATGCCTAGCAGTTTAGTGGGTGTGGTTGGACTGATATGAAGATTTTTTTTGAAGCTAATGATAAAATTATTATTTAGGGGAGGAGCTCTGCCAGGACTGAAAATAATTAGTTTGTTTTTTTTGGGATTAAGAAGAAGTTTGATGTTTGTGAACCATGTTTCAGCTAGGGAGAAGTTATTTTGGGTAAGGGTTCGCAGTTCACTAAGTGTAGGGGCAGCACATATAAGGGTAGTGTCATCTGCATATTGTACTACTGAAGCAGTAGGAGAGGATGAAGAGATCCGATTTGTAAATAGAGAGAACGGCAACAGGCCAAGGATGGATCCTTGAGGCACTCCTATGGTTACTGGTAAAAGGGGGTCAAGTGGTCCTGACGGGCAGATAGCTATTGAACCATGATATAGAGGAGGGACTTATATTTAGGGTGGATAGGATATCAAGAAGCAGACTGTGGTTTACCACATCAAAGGCTTTTGATAGGTTTAAGAATATGGAAGAAACAAATAGACCCTTGTTTCTGTGGTGGTTAACTATGCTGGTGAATGATAGTAGTGCTGTTGTGGTGCTATGGGCAGGTCTAAAGCCATGCTCGGATATGGAGAGCAGGTTGTTATTCTGGAGGTACTGTATTAGTTGAGTATGAACAACTCTTTCTAATATTTTGGATATATAGGATTGCTATTGGGCGATAGTTGGTGAGCTCTAAGGAGTTGCCTCTTTTGTGCAGTGGAATTATACATGATGTTTTCCATGAGGTGGGGACTTTGCATTCTGAGAGAGATCTGTTTATGAGAATAGAGACAGGATAGGCTATAGCTTCAGCTGCGATCCGAAGGAAGTCTGCTAGCAGCTTATCAGCTGCTAGAGTGGTTGGTTTAAGTTTACCAAGGAGTTTAGATATTGATTTGGTGGATACAGAGTGGAGGTGAAAACTGTGGCTATTGTTTTGTATATTGGGGTGGGCTGGGGTAGTTATTGATGTGGGGCTGCTAGTACTATTTTGAGCATTGGCAAGGGTCTGGACTGTTTCGGTAAAGAATTTGTTAATCTGAGTAGGAATGTTTTCATGGCTATTTGGAAGCACAGGGGTTGGAGTTGTGGACTTTCCTGGATGCAGTATACCACTTATTGAGGCACAGAATTTTTCTGGGTTGTAAGCATATTTTCTTGCATGTTTGTATAGTAGCCGGATTTGTCAAGTTTGATTTTTTTTTTGGCTTTGTTTTGGAGCTCTACATAGTTTTGTCTCAAAGTAGTGATTTTGTTTTTTCTGATATTGAATCCAGGCTTTGTCCCTTTCTTTCATTATAGTTTTAGTATCTTTTCTTAGCCATAGGGCATAACTAGTTTTTATTCTAATGGTTCTAGGGGCTGCACGATGGTTTAAGATTTTTATGAAGGTTGTGTTAAAGTACTCAATGGCATCGTCTAGAGAGGTAGATGTTTTGGGGGGTCCAGCTAAAGCTTTTCAGAGCATTGATGAGATCAGTAGCTATAAAGGTTTTTTTGTTTCTAACTACTCTGAGGATAGGTTGGTTGATGGTTTGGGATCTGTTCCTAATTAGTTAGGTTGGATGATGGTCACTTAAGGTATCTGCAAGACAACCAGATTGTTGTGCAAGAGCGAGGTCAGATACCAGGATTCAGTCTAAGATGGATTGGTGTTTGGAAGTTTTGTCAATTCGAGTGGGGGTGGTTATAGTTTGGGTAAACCTGTGGAGGTTTATGAAGGCAGAGGGGTTATGGCTGGAGCAGTGAAGACAGTCAATACTGAAGTCTCCTAATAGTATGGTTTCATGTGGAAGGGAGTTGGAGGTCCAAATAAGCAGGCTTTCCATTACATTGATGTTATTGCCTGGTGGTATAGCCACCTGCAATAATTATATGTTTGTTGGAACTTATTTTTAATTTGGCAAGGATTAGTTCTACATCTTTGAATTACATTGCATTGTAATCTAGTTGTTCTAAGGCAAGATGATTTTGGAATAATATTGCAACACCTCTGTTTATCTCTGATCTGTCTCTTTGGATAATGTTGTAACCTGGGGCAGTAATCTCATTATTGTGATGTTGTGGTTTGAGCCATGTTTCAATTAACACAGCGGTATCTGGTTTGTATACAGCTAGTAGGGCATTAAGGTCATGAATTTTGTTAAGTATACTTCTTACATTAATGTTTAAGAAGAGGAGCGCTGAGGTAGGTCTGTGGTGTAGGGGATTTAGCTGATTTAAGTTTGGGCTGATTGATGATTTGGATCCTGGACTGGGATGTATATCACCACTGCAAGTGAGTTTATGGAGTAGGTGTAGATAGACTTTGGTCAACTTGTGAATTATTTTAGTTTGTCTTTGAGAAGAGAGAGGGTCAGTTTTGATTTTCTGTTTAATGTGCAAATAATAGAAGGGTGGGGGGAGGTAAGGTCACATGGCAATGTAGGGAAATTTTTTAGCTTGGTGGTGTTGGCTGTGGAATCAGTTTGCCAAGGGGATGGGGTGTGGTTATGAAGCTGAGTGTGGTAGGAGGACAGGATGGAAAGTAGGAGTAGGGTGAGGTAGGAGGACAGGATGGAAAGTAGGAGTAGGGTGAGGTAGGAGGACAGGATGGAAAGTAGGAGTAGGGTGAGGTAGGAGGACAGGATGGAAAGTAGGAGTAGGGTGAGGTAGGAGGACAGGATGGAAAGTAGGAGTAGGGTGAGGTAGGAGGACAGGATGGAACGTAGGAGTAGGGTGAGGTAGGAGGACAGGATGGAAAGTAGGAGTAGGGTGAAGTAGGAGGACAGGATGGAAAGTAGTAGTAGGGTGAGGTAGGAGGACAGGATGGAATGTAGGAGTAGGGTGAGATAGGAGGACAGGATGTAAAGTAGGAGTAGGGTGTGGTAGGAGGACAGTATGGAAAGCAGTAGTAGGGTGAGGTAGGAGGACAGGATGGAAAGCAGGAGTAGGGTGAAGATTATTAATGGGTAGAATTATGCTTTTCGAAGTTGGGTTGGATATGTGTAACCCATGTTATCTAGTTTCAGAAAGAATGTGTTACATGCAAGGGTGCCTGCTATGAATGAGTGAGATTGGTGTTGTATTAAAGATGCAGCATTAGGTGTATTTGGGAGTTTGTTGTTAAGCGGGTAAGAGATTTGAAATGATAGGTGGATGAGAGTGTAAGACTTGCTAATGGGTGTTGTCTGCAGCTACAAGTTGAAGTGATGTTAGGGACTTAGGAGCTATATAAGCATCAGGTAATGCTGGGTATACGGCTACAGAAAAGTGATGGAGAGTATGGCCAGAGCAAGAGCTATCGTTTTATGTGTTAGGGAGCTGCAGTATGGGCAAGACGTATTGGTCAGGTAATTGGTATCCTCTAGTTAAGAGAGGGTAGCAGAGATTGTGAGTAAGTAAATATGGGGGGGGGGTACTTGCTACTTTATCTGTAATGATGTTCTTGACTATGGATAAGGTGAATGGGAATTATATACTGTCAATTTGTTTGTACTATGTTCAGATATACGTACTTAATGCAGTTGAAAATATTAATTAAAGGAAATAGTTAATGGTTATAGGATGGTGTGTATAGACAGGTGGTGGAGGAGGTAAAGATTCTATAAAATTATATGGGGGTGGGTGGTAATCGGGGTGGGGGTGGGAGAAGAGCGAAGTAAGCCCGAGCGTAGCGAGGGTGAACGGAGTGGGTCTGCACCCACAGCAACTGTAAAAAATCAATACCTTAACATAAAATAAATTATCAACAGTGAAACGGATGAAAGGCGTGGGGGTGGACTAAGAGAAAGAAGGTTTGCAGCTGTTGCCCCTGGGGTATGCACTCTAGCTCACTGTAACAGATTTTAATAAGGCATAAACACAACTGGCACAACAAGGTTCCTGGAGTTAAACCTGGGGCTGCAGTCTAGTTTTGGATGATTGCTGGTTAGAGGTTTCTTTGCTTTTAGCTGGAGTGAGAGGATTCCTTACTCACAGAAGTGGGGAGGGGGGACCCAAAGCGATTAGGTGCTCAGTGGCTACTACACAAGTGGCAACAACAGGGTTCCCGAAGTTAAACCCGGGGCTGCAGTCTAGTTTTCGATGATTGCTGGTTAGAGTTTTCTTTACTTTTGGCTGGAGTGAGAGGATTCCTTGCTCACACAAGTGGGGGGGGGGCCCAAAGCGATCAGGTGCTCAGTGGCTACTACACAAGTGGCAACAACAAGGTTCCTGGAGTTAAACCTGGGGCTGCAGTCTAGTTTTGGATGATTACTGGTTAGAGTTTTCTTTGCTTTTAGCTGGAGTGAGAGGATTCCTTGCTCACACAAGCCGGGGGGGGGGGGGCAAAGCGATCAGGTGCTCAGTGGCTGCTACACAAGAGGCAACAACAAGGTTCCTGGAGTTAAACCTGGGGCTGCAGTCTAGTTTTGGATGACTGCTGGTTAGAGTTTTCTTTGCTTTTAGCTGGAGTGAGAGGATTCCTTGCTCACACAAGTGCGTATGTGTGTGGGGGGGGACCAAAGTGATCAGATGCTCAGTGGCTACTACACAAGTGGGAACAACAAGGTTCCTGGAGTTAAACCTGGGGCTGTAGTCTAGCTTTGGATGATTGCTGGTTAGAGTTTTCTTTGCTTTTAGATTCCTTGCTCACACAAGTGGGGGGGGGGGGCTCAAAGAGATCAGGTGCTCAGTGGCTTAGAGATGCTACACCTGGAGGGCTTTCAGCTGCAATACGAGCTGTATTTCAATTTCAGCTGTAACTAATCTTAGATACAGTAGTCACATTTATGTAACAGAGTAGCATGCCAGACACGGAAATGAAAGTAACTAATCTAAGACACAGTACTTACCTTTATGTAACAGACTACAATGCCACAGATGGTGATCAGTGGTGATCAGTGTTAAGTAGTCTTAGATTTATGTGACAGAACAACATGCCACAGATGGTGATCAATGTAACTACACTTACATATAGTGGTTACATTTATGTAACAGCAGTATGTTAGAGATCGTCATCAATGTAACTAATGTGAGAGACTATGTAACAGAGCAGCATGCCACAGATGGTGATCAAAGTAACTAATCTTAGATACAGTAGTTACATTTATGTAATATGCCACAGATGTTACTCAATAATGTTATTTGCAATTATTACATTTGTATTTCACAGCAACACACCACAGATAGTGATCAATCTAATCTTAGATACAGTGATTTAATTTATGTAACAGAATAGCATGCCATACATGGGAATGAATGTAACTAATCTTAGATACAGTGGTTCCATTTATGTAACAGAGTAGCATGTCCTACATGGGAATGAAGGTAACTAATCTTAGATACAGTAGTCACATTTATGTAACACAGTAGCATGTCACACATGGGAATGAATGTAACTAATCTTAGCTACAGTAGTTACATTTATGTAACAGAGTAGCATGTCCTACATGGAAGTGAATGTAACTAATCTTAGATACAGTATTTACATTTATGTAACAGAGTAGCATGTCACACATGGGAATGAATATAACTAATCTTAGATACAGTGGTTACATTTATGTAACAGAGTGGCATGTCATACATGGGAATGAATATAACCAATCTAAAATACAGTGGTTACATTTATGTACCAGAGTAACATACAACAGAAAGAGATAAATGTTACTAATCTTAGATACAGTAGTTACATGTCATAGATGACCAAAAAAGTTTCAATATGATGAGCCTGTTTATTCATTTTGTTTGATAAATAGGCAGGTGGCTGAGTGCCAGATCCTTTTCAACCGCACCCTGAACTACAAGGCTAAGAATATCAGATCAATAGCAATATATTATGAATAATTCAAAGTCAATGGCAACAGGCAACTGCTGTAGTAAAGTAGTAATAGTATATGAGCATGCAGTACAGACAAAAGTATCTGAACATTATACAAATATGTAATAGAAAATGTAGTAATGTATGTACAAAGATGTACTAGAAAATGTAGTAACATACATACAATAAGAAAAATTCAAACATTATTTACAAACTGATATACTAATAACCATCTTTAAAACAGTAGGAAGAGTTAAAGAATCAGGCTTAATTGTTCTGTGGAATGCATTAGCACTGTATGCATTTAATATGTATTACAATTATATTAATGTCACATACCTTTCAACTGTACAGATTTTTGCCTAATATTTTTGGTCCATTTTTCATAAAATTGTGATTTTTTGGCAAATTAGTGTCAAATCATTAAAGAGTGAAGTTAGAAAATAATGACAGACATTTGAGTTTCAGACTTCATACCCTCCAGAAAATGGATGCTAATGCAAAGCCTGTTATTCTATCAACTTTCTAAGTTTGTAAGAGCAATATTTACAAATTGTCCCTATTTTTGGGCCTTTGTCCCCCTTTTCTTTATGGCTTTGCACAGATTTCTTGCTCTAAGAGTTTGAGAGGTATGATTAATGTACATAGCCTAGTAACTACCTATGAACAACTACATTAATATTTATACAATATGTAACAAACTACATTTTGTACAAATGCACTAGTACAATTTTAGAACTAAGTCACAAGGTAAGGGGAGATGCACATTTGAATGTTATATTTCTTGGTTTCTGCATAATGACACTCAGAATCTGCTCGCCTGAATATACCACAGCTGCTCAAATCTTAAGATACTCACCCATTACTGGCTGTGGAATGAATGAAATAAAACCAGTTACTTGTAATTCTGACAGAATAATCTGAAGAGTTTACATACACTCCTGTGCAGTGTGAAGTTCTCTCTCGTGTAACTGTTTTCAATTTTAAAACTTCCCAAATGATTCTCCAGTATAACATACATGCACATAATGATAAATAATTCATAGTGTCCTAGCAGTGGTACTGTAAATGGAAGAAAAACAAAGGCACTTACTTTAGCTGCTCTAAGTTATTGTTTGGACTCTTTAGGGCATCGGACAGATGTTTTGCCACTTCACTTCCAATTTTATTCTCTGACAGGCTGTGCAGAAATACAAAAAGACAGAGTTATTACCAGCATTGTGAACACCACATCAGTCATTTGTTAAGTGCACATGGTGTTTCAGATTTATAGCATTGCCACTGAAGAAAAGATAAACACAGGCATCTTTTGTTTAACAAAAACAGTTGCCATCCTGACTACCAGTTTCTGGTTATTGTGCCTTCTGGTACAGACAGTGACAAGGAACTGCTTAAACCTTAACACAGCATAGCCTGCTACCATGAAAACAACGTTCTAATATAACAGTGAGCATACTCTACAGTGTTCATCTTGCTTTACAAAAGTAAAAGTTATGTACTCACCATAACTATTCATCTGTGTTGTCCATTTTCATTCTTCCTCAATTGATGGGTCTAGGATCCAGCTCAGCCGCATTCACTTAGACTTTCAGAACAACTCTCAAGGTCCCTCTTCTACCCATAATTCACTCCTCCCTTTACCCATAACTCCTCAGAACCCTGTAGGACCTCAGATCAAGTTTGCTGCCCAAATGTAGAAAGACTAACCACAGCCAATATGGAATGAAAGTCAATAGGACAGACAGGGGCTCAAACATGGAATGGTGGTTCTTTATTCACCATCAGGTCACTCCCAGAGGTAAAGGGAAGGGGGAAGGAGAACAGGAAGTTGAGGAAGAATAAAAATAGACAACACAGATGCATAGTTATGATGACCATATAACTTTTATATCTGATGGTGTCAGTTTTCATTTATTCCTCAACTGATGGGACAGAGTCCCCAGCTACGGGAACCTTGGGCAGTCTGCATGGAAGGATACTTTGAGTATCGCACAACCAAAGGCAAGCAGCCCTATTTTTTTTAGATCAAATCCAATTTGTAATGAGCAATAAAGGTATGAGCAGTGGACCAAGGGCTGCAGCACAAATGTCATCAATGGAAGTTATCGACCAAAAAGCAAAAGTAGCCATGGATCTAGTGGAGTGAGCTTTAGGAAGTCTGGGCAAAGAAAGGCCTTACTGACTTTAAACAAATGAAATGAAATGCAATGTTACCCACTTTGCTACAGTAACTTTAGAAACTGGTTTTCCCAACCTGTTGGAGGCAAAGGAGATGAACAACTGATCTGTTTTTCTGAAGTATTTTGTTCTATGGAGATAAAAACAGACCTATGTACAGTCTAAGAGATGAAGCATGTACTCACATTTGTTAGAGAAGTTAGGGAAGAAAACAGGTAAACTGATGACCTGATTGATGTTCATCTCAGAGGTCACTTTGGGCAGAAAAAGTAATTTGTTCCTATCTTTAGGGAAAACCAAATATGGGAATTTTTAGCAGTGTGCTTGGAGTTTAGACACTCATTTTGCTGAGGTACTTGCCACTAGAAAGAACATTTTCCAAGAAAGAAACTTGAGATCAAACTTGGCCAATGGCTCAAAAGGCATCTAAGTTTATCCCTACAGTAACAGTGTTTGACTCCTAACTAGAGGTCTAAGCAAAAAAGTGCCCTTAAGGAAAGCTTTGCATACTTTGGATGAAACTAGAGAAGAAGCATTGTTTCCAGTATGATAATTCATGATGGCTGCTAACTAAACTTTGACGGTGGAAATACTAGCTCTTTCTGAAAAATTAGAGCTAGGAAATCCAGGACAGCAGGAATGGGTGCAAAGGATCCAGTTTTCCTAGATGGTCCCAACATGAAAATCTTTTCCATTCATTCTTGTATAAAATTGTGGTGGCTTTCTGTGATAATGGCAAAATCTGGTGGACCAGGAAGGAAAGCCTGGGCTGTCTAACCACTAGTAAAATTATAGAAACTATGTGGTTATTTTGAAGAGTGCAATGTCTAGGTGTGCCATCGCTAAGGGATATGAGATTAGATCTGGACTAGGGTCCAGTACCCAAAGTGGACACAGCCGATGAGAACAAAGAAAGGGAAACCACACCTGACCAGGCTGAAAGGAGGAAGTGAGAATAACTTTGCTCTTCAACTGAAGTGATTTCTGTAGAAATCTGGGGATTAGAGGAATGGGGAATAGGATTAAAGGAGACCAGAGGGTCAAACATGGAACATCCACTGGTGACTCCCCCAAGGGTGCTCAGGGCAAAGAACCTGCTGCATTTGTTGTTGTCAGGAGAGGCAAACAGACTGCAGCAAGGTTGACCTCATCAATGGAAAATCCTCTCCAGCACTAACTGATTGAGAGACCACTCATGAGGCATCAGAATTGGCCTGCTGAGTTTGTCTACAAGTACACTGGATTTCCCTAGAATGTGCATTGCCAAAAGAAAGCAGATGGAGGAGATCATCCACTGCCACACTCTCACTGCTTCTCAACAAAGGGGATAGGATTGGGTTCTCCCTTGTTTGCTGATGTACCAAACCACAGACATGTCTGTTTGGATAGCAATCATCCCCGGAGGAAGGGGAATCCTGAAAGGCCAACAGTGTTAGGAGGACAGGCCTCATCTCCAGAACATTGATATGCAAATTGATCTCTTCTGGAGACCACATGTCTTGGACTGTCTGTCCCAAAAAAAACCCCATCCCACGGTCACTGTGGTGACCAGGGTAAAAAAATATAAAGGGGTATCCCTAACAAACTTCACTGGACTATACCCACCAAAACAGGTATCTTCTGAAAACCTGAGTGAGCTTTTCTGGTGGGGAAAGAGGATGTTGAAGAATCTACCACTGAACAGCTAGATTCCACTGAAGAACACATATCTAGAACTGAGCCATCAGGACCAAAGTTTTAGCACCTGCCGTTGAACCCAAAGCCTGGAGGATCAGGCTTACTGGGGAAGAGGGATGTGAAAAAAATCTGTCTCACTGCACTCTTATAGACTGTACTCTCCTTGACAGAAAACAAGTCAGATGCCTGGTGGTATCCAGGTCAGTGCTTACAAACTCCAAGACTTGGACTGGTTATAGAGAAGATTTGGGATAACTGATTGTGATGCCTAAAGACTGACATAGTTGGTGCAAGTAGTTCCTGGCTTTTTCAAGGAGATGCCTGGTTGGTGAGACAAGAGAACAGTGATCTGAATGGGTAATGACTGGCTCCAATTGTCCCTTCATAGAAATGGTAGAATGGACTGAACCATGACCACCCAGAACTTGGATTTTTTACAAACTGAGATTTGTGAGGCCTCGAATGGGTCACAGGTTCCCTGTCTTCTCTGGCACTAAAAAGAACCTCAAGTAAATTTCGAATCCTCTCTGGTCTGGTGGAACCACTTGGATGACTCTAGTCTAGCAGCTTTTCAATTTCTAAGGCTGCTAACTCCTACTGACTGGGTGAAACGTTGGGAAGCCTTTATTGTTTGGTTGGTGAGATTTGCAAAACAACAAACAAAAGGAATGAAATAGCCTCTGGATATCATTTCTGGCACCTAAGTGTCTTTTATGATTGATGCCCAGGTTTCTAGGTGCAGAGACAAGTGCCCCTGACTGCCTCCAGAGAAGAGCAGTCAGCAACACTTCAGCAGCATTGGAAAGGTTTATCTGAGAAGGTATCTCAAAACTCTTGATTATGCGGGCCTCCTCTGCTGCAAGGGTGGTATCTTCCACCCTGTCTTTGGGAGAAGTTTCCCCTCATGAGTCCTGGAAAAGACCTTGTTACTTTTGGAACCACATCTTTTTACCTCCACGCCGATTCCTGGAAAAGGGCCTCTGTGGGGTAGAAAAACATACTCCCACAGTCTTCCCATCTTGCTCACTGTTGGAGAGCATTTCTTTCACTGATGTGCCAAACAAGGAAGACTCATCAAAGGAAGTACTGATAAAGGTGGACTTGAAGGGTTCCACAAAATCATATAAGTGCATCCAGACATGTCTCCTTATGGCTATGCCTGAACCCGCCAACCATGAGGTACCTTTGGCTGTGTGAGAGCTTAACCTCCTGGGAGCATTAAAGACAGACCGAAGGGTGATCAGTTGTGAAAAATAACTGCTTGTGCTCCTCCACAAACATGGACCCTGGAAGAGATTTGCATATTTCTTTAATCAAATCTCTCTGCAATGTAGTGAAGTGTGCCAAATAATTAATTGACTGACAAGCAAAATTTGCTGAGAAGTAAACACACTTTCTAAATCTGTCTAATACCCTGGACTAACTGTTAGCTGGAATGGACAGAAGACCTCTGTTCTGCCAGCTCTGTTTTAGTGGCCATAACCACAAGCATGGCATCAACAAAAACTCCCTTATTCCAGTAAGGCTCATCCTTAGGAGGGGCAAAAAATTTGTTGGGGTGACAAGGAATGGGCTCTACAGTATCCGGTTCCAGTGAGATGCCAGATCTTTAAGGTTATCAGCTGGTGGGGTAACCCAAGACATAAATGGGCTGGACCTGAAAGTTTCTAGGAACACTGACGACTGCTGGGAAGGGGATCGGAAGAACATCCACCTTTCTGAATAAAGGATGTCTAGAATGTCTCCAAAAAAGATGTCTTCTGCTGGAGACTTTTGTGATCCCTCTCCTTTATCAAAGTCAGTGTCTTTGGTTAAATATTCCTTAGGAGAATCTATGTGCCTCCTTTTGCATGACCTCTTCTGGGTGACCTTGTCAGTGGAATGATCTGGAGAGGTATAGGAAGATAGGGAAAGTTCCTGCAAAGGAACTGCATGGAAGCTAAAACAGGCTGGCTGTCCATGTGGGATAGGCTGATGAGGCTCAGAACTAAGAGCCGATGGAGGTTGAGGAGTTAATCTGAAGAAATAAGAGTAGACTGTATTCTTGGAAGGCAAAGACCTCTTCACCACCTCGAAGACAGAAGGACTGAGAGAAGCCATAGCTGGCTGCACTTCTGACAAAGTTCAAGGAGCTGCCAAGCCTCAACTCTGCCTGGGCTCATGCTGCAAGGGAGGAGTTGGACCCAAACTGTCCATTGCCGAAGCACTGAGGGGAAGGGATGGTTCCAAAAAACCTCAGAGGTGAACCCATCCTCCCGGATCTGGAGCCAAAGTTTCAACTCTGAGATTTGTTCTGCTCAAGGGGGATCAGGGCTAAATGAGTCAGGTACACAGTTGGAGTTGAAGACCCAGCTGTCTTCAGATCTGGCGCTTCGACTCTCAGGATTCTTGGATATGAGGGCTCTGAAATGGTCAGATGGATCACAGAAGGAGAAATAAGAAGGTAGAATGCAGGTTGAAGGCTCATGGATCCAATGGGAGACAGAGCTAATAACACCCCCATCTGAATCTGAGCCCTGAGATGCTTCCTCATCATCCTATACACATCTGCTTAGGAGAGGGTCTGGGTGGACTTTTACACAGGATGATGTGGAAGGGGGAATGCAACTTCCTTTCTGGCATTTCCTGTAAAAAAGGTTCTCAGAGCCATGGGGAAATGGCCTCCATAGAGAAACAAGGACTCTGGATTTTGGGAGATTAAAGCATCCCCACAGTTGGATCTGAAGGAGTCAGATCTGATCTTTTCACAACCAAAGCAGGTTTTGGAGAATGAGTAGGAGACTGTTTTCTCTGCTCCCCGGGCTTCGATGAAGATATTGTTTCTTGCTGTGGGTTTGAGCCCATGAAACAGAAGCAGCAGAAGGTGGAAACAACCCTTTTAAGACCAGCTTATTGCAATGCTCACTCAAGGCCACAGAGTTAAACCCAGCACAAATGGAGTATGGAGTTTCAAGGTGGCCCACACCCTAGCAGTACACACACTCCCTGTGGGCATAACTGGGTATCTTATGCCCACAGGAAGTGCACTTTACAAAACCTGTAAGTTTTTCAGCCATGGTAGTGAGATAAAAACAGGAAGACAAAAAAGGATTTTTTTAAGAGAAAATTAGAGTGTAAAAACACCAACAATGGTAGAACTTCTTCTAAAACTTGAAGTTTCAAAACTTCAAAAGGCAGAGAACAGAAGATCTAAGTTCTGAAACTTTGAAAACTAAATAAAAAGAATAAATAAATAAATATTTTTTTTTTACATCTGCTGAATAAATATACCGACTCCCAAATAGTACTACAGTGAAAAAAATGGTAAATATACCATTCTACTCTGTACAGCGATTACCATTCATAACGTTTGAAGTTTC
Organism: Protopterus annectens; assembly: GCF_019279795.1. Lineage (NCBI taxonomy): Eukaryota > Metazoa > Chordata > Ceratodontiformes > Protopteridae > Protopterus > Protopterus annectens. The sequence goes on from NC_056729.1 coordinate 1,863,057,332, forward strand.
AAAATTCAATCTTCTGGTCTTGGCCTTTTGAAGTTAAAAGTTTGAAACTTGAACTTCTGAAGGAATCCACAGTGGTATGTCAGAAACCCTAAGAGCAGGTAGGAAAAAGGTGAAAGAAAGTAGTACCAACGATGGTAACCAAAAATACCCCAAAATAATGGGTAAGAAGGAGAAAAACAGAGCAACTAACACTAGAAACATGAAAACCTACAAAGGGAAGAAGGGTGAGAGAAAAACTGTGACAGTGAAGACAAAAGGTAATAAAAATAGTGAATTTCACTCATAAAAAAACTGTATAGAAACACACTATAAAGGGGCTTTAAGGGGCATGATCCACATCTGAAGTGAGGAAGCAGCAAAAGAGATCTGAGGTAGTACAGGGTTCTGAGGCATTATGGGCTGAGGAGGAGCTCGAGAGTTGGACCCAAAAGTCTAACTGAATGCAGTCGAGCTGGATCCAAGAACCCATCAGATGAGGAATGAATGAAAATGACAACATCAGACTGTCTTTGTGTACCACTTGGTTTGTTTACTGTACATCATTCATTGGTTGAGCAGGTGAACACACTAGGCACAAATGACGTTCCTGAGGTGAAGATAAAGTTAGTGTAGAAAATAATATACTGAGACATCTATGCATAAAGATGTTCAAGGAATTAAATGTTTATGGCTTCTCTCACTATATTACTGCTGAGAAATCCTTACTTTACACTGCCATTTTAGTGACTGCAACATTCAGCCCCACTAAACGTGACTGGCCAGGTTAGAGAGTCTGTCACATTTACAACAGATTTCCAAGTAGGATATAATTATGGAAACTTGGGCATCAGGTGTCATGACAACACAGGGTTAACTTTTATAGACTTTATAGTAGTTGCTCAAAAAGATAGTAATGTCAACTATTTTGCATAAGGAGATGGAACACAAGCTGCAATTTACATGTTTTATTCAAAAACAGCAAAAATCAGTTCAGTTTTTGCGATACAGAAAAAAATGACAAACTTCCAGAAATTCTAGGAAAGTAAAGCAGACAATTATAAAGAAAACAGAAATGAATTTGACTGAAGCCTGAAAAGAGAGATAAGACAGAATGTTGTCATAAAAGATATTAAAGTTCACATTTATAGAAAGGATAAGACAGAATGACCTACTGCAATGTTGCCTCTTACAGCACCATTCACTGATGGAATTGGCCACATTCAGTACCAACACTAAACCTCTCAAATGTACCATATTTCCTAGAAAATTCTTTATTTTGGGACAAAAATAACATAACACCATGAAATCCTGACTGGCCCCTTTAAATGATGATTGACTTTTTACTTCAATTTAGACTTGATGTCATATTTGCAGACGGCATCATACATGAGCATATTTAGTGGTGTAATTTAATTGACTGTGAAGTCTACGTACACAGCTAGTGAGATGACATAGTGCATGCACGTTTACAGCCATATGTGCAAGGCAGGAATACGAGGAAAGTAGTACAAGTAAGGAACATAATAAAACAATGAGCCACAAAACAATGAATGTGCACATTTACAGCCATATGTGCAAGGCAGGAATACAAGGAAAGTAGTACAAGTAAGGAACATGATAAAACAATGAGCCACAAAATAATGAATCCACACATTTACAGCCATATGTGCAAGACAGGATGTGACACCCTTTATAATAGCTGATAGTACTGATTGTTGGCAGTCGGTACTATCTTATAGTCTGGGCAGAGTGTTTTATGGGATTTGGGACTTACAACTAGTGGAATTTTGTAACCTCTCGATATTATCCCCTGCACCCATTTGTCCAAAGTCATCAATTGCCAGGCAGGTAGGTGCAAGGATAATCTCCCCCCCCGACTGCCTTCAGAGGAAGGCAATTCGGACCCTATTCAGGGATGCTGATAGGAGGTTCCAGAGAAAGATTATCTGGACCCCTGATTTTGTGGTCCATTTCTGCCTCTAGGATGGCATCTTCCATTGTTTCCCCTCTGCCCTGGGGGATGTCCTTGCTTCATGAGCCTTGAAAAGGCCCTTTGGATTTTTTAAACCATAGCCACCCACTCTTTTGATGAATAAGGTCTCTGAGGATTGGATAAACATATGTCTACGACAGATACGGTCTTACCATCTTTCTCACATCTGGCTAGTGTGTCTTTTAACTTAGGGCCAAAAAGGGTGGATCTGTCAAAAGGAGCATTGACAAATGACAATTTAAATGGTTCTGCAAAGTCACACTTTTGAAACCGAATACCAGAGTTTGTACAGTGTTTTCCAAACTACTGGATAATCAGTTTGACTTCAGATAGTCCGGAAAAACTGACTGAAAGACAGCAGTATATGCACGTAAAATCAATGCAGTGACAGGAGGTTTAGGAAGAAAGAGGCCTGTGTGATGTAATGTTTTACAGACAAGCACTGCATTGTGGGATACCTAGAGGCAAACTAAACAAATCAGAATTACTTCAAGATGCCAGACTCCCATGTGGTCAAACTCATAAATTATGTATAAAGATATTTAAAAACCTGTCAATAGTCCCAGAGTGGTGTTAAAATGTAGGAAACACTAAACCATGTTGAAATAAACATGTTTTTTTGAGTCTGTGGGTGCGGATCTCCTTTAACCCTATCAAGACTCTGCTCATATTGGAAATACTGAACATTGTGCGTAGTGACATTATAGTCTTTCTAAAAAGACTCATAGTATAGACAGCTGTTTTAAATTAAAATCCTCGATATTTTTCCCACCTATCTCTACTTCACCCTCCCTCCCCATTCAAGAACACTCTGCTTTAGATGAGCAAGCAATCTTTTATAAATACAGACTAAAGTACAAACTGTTTAAACTTACTGATTGCTTCTGGAAAATGCATATCCATGTCCAAGGTCCATCCCACTCCATTTGCCCTAGCTACACTCAGGTTCAATCTGCTCCCCTACCCCCTATTCCCCTCACCCCACTACATCTAAACTTATACCACACAGCCACACCCAAAACCAACTACACACCAATCACTTCCCTCCTCCATCATCTTAACACCTGACCACTCTTAACAAATCACAATTCTAATAATCCCCTCCCCAAATCAAAAATATTAACCCAGTCTCAGCTTACTTGACTACAAACTACATGTATAGTCATCTCTACTACTATAATCAGAGCAGATTAATCTTGTTTAACTATCTAACACATTTTTATAACCAAAATTAAAATCACTTCCACATCATACACAGCATATAAATTGAGCAACTGTGTCTAACCCAATTTAACTGTATATAGTGATCAAATTTTACAGAACCCTATGACAGACTACAAACAACTTCTCACCATTACCACTAAGCCATCTGAGTTAAATAATCAGCCCTTACCAGTCTTGAGCCCTGGACCCTGCACCCCAGAGCCACAGCAATTTATATAATAAACCGAATTAATATAAAAATCAGAACATCTCCATCACCCCACCTCCTATTCATCCACTAAATCAGCATCCCAGAATCCACATTATCCAAATATCCAAAACTTCACAAAGCAACCCCACTCAAATTAACCACCCTCTCCCTCAAAAATATTCAATTACTCAAACACTACTAAATTGTACAACCACTGACTAATAACATACCCTTACAACAAAATCAATAGAAATAAACAGTTACCACCTGCACCACTTTCTCTACACTAATAACAATATGTTCCTGCTTTACATCACATCTCTCACTATACTATCAATTGCCCATCTTATATCATATCATATTAACCTATGAGAGCTCAGGCCCTAGCCCTTATATCCTGTTATTCTCAAAATCACCAGGTAAACAGGATTCTCATCTTCCCATCGCAATTTATATCAATTCCCATCCATTTCACACCTTTCATACTATAACCTCACAATCAGCCCCTCAAAACCTCCCTAAGTTATAACAAATATGTAGCACAAATTATAAAAGCTATAATTTCTATTACATCTAAACTAGATCTTAGCAGAGACATTCATCCTAATTCCAGTCAATCAAGAACACCAATCTATCTACACACCCAAACTTCCAGCACTCCCATACTTTATTACACCTTCCCAGGAAGGCAGCCGAACTACTACTACTCCTATTAAATATAAATATTAGAAGCATTACTAACAAAATCCATGATCTACAGGTCAACTGTTCTCAATACTCACCAGATAGTGTAATTCTATCTGAAATTTGGCTAAAACCTGACCATAGTAACATTGAAATACTATCTCCAGGTTACATCATCATATGGAAATACAGAATAGCAAAAAGAGGAGGCAGTATAGCAATTTTATATAAAAACACCAATTTGCATAACACTAAAGTAATATTTACAAAGCGATATCTCATCCCCCAAAAATGTCTACCTTAGAAAACTTACTAAACTGGACCTCCAATTCACTACCTCAAGAAACTATCATCATGGGTGATTTTAACATTGATTGGCTCCACCTGTATCTCAATAAACCCCACTGTTAACATTAATCTCCACAGATTTACTCAAATCATTATATCTCCTACAAGGATAGATAAATCATCTAAAAGGGAGTCCGTCCTTGACTGGATTTTAACTAATACACCACACCAGACCACACCTCACATGGCAGCTGCTGCCAGACAGCCTGGTGACAACCTTCCTACCTTTCTACTAAGGCAAAAAATTAATTATAGGACACACCATATCTACCAACTAATAACAAAAGTAACTTTACTCCAAGTAACTTCACATCTTCCTTAAAATGCTTTAATTATATACCACACTAGTTACTTGACCTAGATGCAGCTAACTGCTTCAGCACTACCTTTTTATGTATCTTAAATTCACATGCTCCTCTAAGAACAATAAGAACCAAATCTATTTCTGTTTCTTGGTTTACTAAAGAAACAAGGCCATTAAAACCAGAGATAAAGCCTGGGACCAAAAGCATAAAGATAGAGTCCAAACTTCAAAACAAGTCTACCTGGAGCTCAGAAACAAATGAATGTAACTAATCTAAGATACAGTAGTTACTTTTATGTAACAGAGTACAATGTCACAGATGGTGATTAATGGTGATCAGTGTTAAGTAGTGTTAGATTTATGTGACAGAACAAAATGCCACAGATGGTGATCGATGTAACTACACTTACATATAGTGGTTACATTTATGTAACAGCAGTATGCCACCGATAGTCATTAACATAACTAATGTGAGAGACTATGTAACACAGCAGCATGCCACAGACGGGGATCAAAGCAACTAATCTTGGATACAGTGGTTACATTTATGTAACACAGCAGGATGCCACAGACTGTCATCAACATAACTAATCTAAGATACAGTGGCTATTATGTAACACAGCAGGATGTCAGATATAATGAGCAATGTAACTAATCTAAGATACAGTGGCTATTATGTAACACAGCAGTATGCCAGATATAATGAGCAATGTAACTAATCTAAGATACAGTGGCTATTATGCAACACAGCAGGATGTCAGATATAATGAGCAATGTAACTAATCTAAGATACAGTGGCTATTATGTAACACAGCAGAATGCCAGATAGAATGAGCAATGTAACTAATCTAAGATACAGTGGATATTATGTAACACAGCAGGTTGCCAGATATAATGAGCAATGTAACTAATCTAAGATACAGTAGTTACTTTATGTAACAGACTACAATGCCACAGATGGTGATTAATGGTGATCAGTGTTAAGTAGTGTTAGATTTATGTGACAGAACAACATGCCACAGATGGTGATTGATGTAACTACACTTACATATAGTGGTTACATTTATGTAACAGCAGTATGCAAAAGATGGTCATCAATGTAACTAATGTGAGAGACTATGTAACAAAGCAGCAAGCCACAGATGGTGTTCAAAGTAACTAATCTTAGATACAGTGGTTACATTTATGTAACATGCCACAGATGTTGATCAATAATATTATTTGCAATTATTACATTTGTATTTTACAGTAACACACCACAGATAGTAATCAATCTAATGAATCTTGGATACAGTGGTTCCATTAATGTAACAGAGTAGCATGTCATACATGGGAATGAAGGTAACTAATCTTAGATATAGTGGTTGCATTTAATATCAGAGTAACATACACAGAAGGTCATAAATGTAACTAATCTTAGACACAGTGGTTACATTTATGTAACAGAGTAACAACCACAGATGACCAAAGAAGTTTCAATATGATGAGCCCATTTATTCATTTTGTTTGTTAAACAGGCAGGTGGTTCAGTGCCAGATCTTTTTCAGCAACACCCTGGACTACAAGGGTAAGAATAACAGATCAACAGCAATATATTAAGAAGAATTCAAAGTCAGTATCAACAGGTTGACTGCTGTAGTAAAGTAGTAATAGTATATGAGCATGCAGTACAGACAAAGTATCTGAACATTATACAATATATGTAATAGAAAATGTAGTAATGTGTGTACAAAGATGTAATAGAAAATGTAGTAACATACATATAATAAGAAAAATTCAAACATTATTTACAAACTGATATACTAATAACCATCTTTAAAACAGTAGGAAGAGTTAAAGAATCAGGCTTAATTGTTCTGTGGAATGCGTTAGCACTGTATGCATTTTAATATGTATTACAATTATATTAATCTCACATACCTTTCAACTGTACAGATTTTAATAGAATGTCCAGATTTTGCCTAATATTTTGGTCCATTTTTCATAAAATTGTGATTTTTTTCGGCAAATTAGTGTAAAATCATTAAAGAGTGAATGAAGTTAGAAAATAATGACAGACATTCGAGTTTCAGACTTCATACCCTCCAGAAAATGGATGCTAATGCAAAGCCTGTTATTCTATCAACTTTCTAAGTTTGTAAGAGCAATATTCACAAACTGTCCCCTATTTTGGGCTTTTGTCACCTTTTCTTTCACGGCTTTGCACAGATTTCTTGCTCTAAGAGTTTGAGAGGTATGATTAATGTACATAGAAAAACTGCTTGTCCCTTAGTAACTACCTATGAACAGCTACATTAAAAATATTTATACAATATGTAAGAAAATACATTTGTACAAATGCACCAGTACAATTTGGTGCAAACTAAGTCACAAGGTAAGGGAAATGCACACATTTGAATGCTATGACATTTCCCTGGTTTCTGCATATTGACACTCTCAGAATATGCGCTTACAACTATACCAGAGCTGCTCAAATCTACAGATATTCACCAATTACTGGCTGTGGAATGAAAAAAAGAAATAAAACCAGTTACTTGTAATTCTGACAGAATAATCTGGGCGAGTTTAAATATACTCCTGTGCAGTGTAGAAGTTCTCTCTAGTGTAATTAATTGACAATTTTAAAACTTCCCAAATGATTCTCAGTATAACATACATGCACATAATGATAAATAATTCATAGTGTCCTAGCAGTGGTGTCTGTAAATGGAAGAAAACAAAGGCACTTACTTTAACTGCTCCTAAGTTATTGTTTGGACTCTTTAGGGCATCGGACAGATGTTTTGCCACTTCACTTCCAATTTTATTCCCTGACAGGCTGTGCAGAAATACAAAAGACAGAGTTATTCCCAGCATTGTGAGCGCCACATCAGTCATTTGTTAAGTGCACGTGGTGTTTCAAGATTTATAGCATTGCCACTGAAGAAAGATAAACACTGGCATCTTTTGTTTTACAAACAGTTGCCATCCTGACTACCAGTTTCTGATTATTGTGCCTTGTGGGTACAGACAGTGACAAGGAACTGTAAACCTTAACACAGCATAGCCTGTTACCATGAAAACAATGTTCTAATATGACAGTGAGCATACGCTACAGTGTTATGTGCTCACCATAACTATTCATCTGTGTTGTCCACTATCATTCATTTTCAACTGATGGGTCTAGGATCCAGCTCAGCGATTCACTTAGACTTTCACATCAAACTCTCAAGGTCCCTCCTCTACCCATAATTCACTCCTCTCTTTACCCATAACTCCTCAGAACCCTGTAGGACCTCAGATCAAGTTTGCTGCCCAAATGTAGAAAGACTAACCACAGCCAATATGGAATGAAAGTCAATAGGACAGATAGGGGGCTCAAACATGGAATGGTGGTTCTTTATTCACTAAAGTCAATAGGACAGACAGAGGAAGCTCAGACATGGAATGGTGGCTCTTTATTCACCATCAGGTCACCCCCAGAGGTAAAGGGAAGGGAAGGAGAACAGGAAAGTACAGTTGTGTACACTTACCATAAATGTAGATATTAGTGTCTTCACTGTTGCAGTCATGACTGTAGGGTTCTCCCTTGCCGGCAGGCAGTCCTCGTTCGGCCAGAATCCCAAAGTCTGGGTCGGCATCGGTTGCTCCGCCATGCTCCCCTGGCGATCAGAGCCAGGAGTACAAAGCGACAGGCCGAAGCCATGTTCTCCAGATGTCCTTCAAGGATGCATCTGCAGTCATAACCAGCTATATGGGTTGTCCTGCCTCAGGCAGCCCTTGACGGTCGGCAGTTCCAAAGTCTGGGTCTGGCCGCCGGCTGATGTCGCACTTTCTCCCGACATCAAGAGCGTCTGGGTACAAAAGCATCAGCACGCCATTTTCCTCAGCGTCTTTCTTGCCGTAGCTGGTGCCCGAAGCAGAAGCAGAAGCTGTTAGCAGGAGTGCCCGATCGGGTCAGATCCAGTGATTTCAACTACCGGAAGACTTGAGAAAAAGCTAAATACCCCGTTGGGGACTCTTTTCTTTTCTTGCCTCAGCCGATGTCAGACAAAGTAAATAATTGTTTAACTTAGGGAAACAAATACCTCATAAGGATTCCATTCTCTACTGCGCTTCTTGCTTTAGGCCCAGACCATGACGTATCGACTGTTTAGCCTGTGCCTCCTTCAATCCAGGGACGAACTCTTAGACGTCGGTCGGAGTTCGCAAGAGGAATTTTTTTGGAGCCAGCTGTGAGCGATAAAATGCCGCCGGAGACTCCGACTTCACATATGGCCAAAAAGCGCCAAGGAAAAGGACCGGGACACTTTCGCTGACCCGCTGGTTTCCGCTGAAACCACGCGGCTGGAGCTCATCATGAAACCGGTTTCGGCGAAAACCAAGTCCTCGGTTATTCCTTCTTCCGAAACCATGCTCCCGACCACCGAGGCCTGAGAGGCCCCGGCTGAGTCGGCTTCTGAACTACTCACAGTTAGGTGTTCAGGAATTCAGTCAAACACCTTACCTTCCTTGGACATTTCTACCCCTGCACGTGAACAGGCAGGGCCTGAGCTAACCTATGTCCATTAGGCCTTTCTAGGAACAAAGCTACCAAACTCTCCTAAAGCTTTGCGCACCAGATCTGCTCCCCCAGAGTGCCTACCTCAACTGCACAGATCCTCAGCCTTGCTGAGGACGCATCTCCCTTAATTGGGGTTCACAACCACTCACCTCAGACAGGGCCTCTTCAGCCTCCTCCAGACAAAAAAGGCCCAGGACTGACCCCTCTGGACCCACATTTCCTCAGATGATTCTAATGGATGGATCTGAGTTGTCAGACCACCAGGAAGGGCCCATGCTTGCCTTATGTGAGGATTCAGATGCAGGGAATCTATCCCCTGACCTCCCCTCCTGAAGAGTTTTCCTTTGGGAGACTACACTCCATGAGAGAGCACTTTCAATGGCAAGGTCAGGATTTCTCTGATTCTAGAAAAGATTAAGGACAGCACTGCATTTTGTTCTCAACATAGGCCACTTAGCTATACCTCCTGTTCTAGAAATGTAATTGATGATGTAGTATTAATGATGTTTGTACAGCCCCTGATACTCTTTCCTCTGGCCCTGCACAAGCCTGACAGAATATTACAGGGCTCCAGATTCTCATTTCCATCTGTATAAAGCCCATTCTGCAGACCCAGAAACTATTTCTCAGGGCCCTAAAGGGGTTGCAGCAGCTACTGCCAAAATCCTCTACCTCAGAAAGAGAGCGCCTAGAGCTTTATAGAGAGATGGGGAAAGAAGGAATTAACCATCCTGCAACTCTTTCTGTCAGGGCATTAAACTCAATCAATTCCATATGATACAGTACCAAGAGTATTTGTTAGATGAACTGAATAAGAAACTTTCTTCTCCTGAACCCCCTAGACCGTAAATCCCTTCCAGGGATTTGGTACATATACTTTCTCAGCAGGTTAGCAATCATTTCTTAAATGGCTTAACATGATGTACCCTGGAGGCTTCATTTAGATCAGCTATGACTGGGGCAGTTATTAAGTAGGCATGCCTGGCTGAAGGAGCAATCTTTGCCAGACCATGTCAAAACTAAACTCCTCAATGCTCCAATGGAGAAACAAAATTTATTTGGCTCCCCTGCTCAGGAGATTCCCAAAAAAGGTTGAAGAAAAAGCTAAATCTGTGCAAAACAGTTAAAGATTTCCTGCAAGTTCAACCACTGTGAGATTCAGTAGAAACTGGCCCACAAAGAATTGGTCCTTTCCAGGTCTCGGACCAGAGCCAGAGAGGCAGGAACAGGCACTCTGGAGGCAGAGGTCAATCAAGGCGAGCTCCCTACAGGAGTCCGTCAGTGGCAGCCTGCCAAACCAGAGAGAGTAGTGCAACAGCTACAGCGACAACCACTACTACAGGACAGACTCAATGACTTGACTCTGATTCCGCCTACCAGGGATCAAGGTGGAAGCACCCTTGGAAGCGGAAAGCTGGCCTTTATTCTCAACAAACTGGCATCATATTACAAAGGATGGCCATGGACATTGCAAAATAATAGACAAAGGAGTACAGATTTCACTTCCACACTTTAAGCCAAAAAGAAGTAGAATGCCAAACCTTCCCACCACATCATCAGAAGGCAGAGGCTTTAAGACAAATCAAAGCAATTTACTTCAGATGAAAGTTGCCAGAAAAGGTACCATCCCCACTCCAGAACAAGGGCCAATATGGATTTTGCTCCAGAATATTTCCTTGTACCAAGGAAAGAAAATCAATGGAGTACTATTCTCGGTACCTGTCCGCTTCTGAACACTTATCTCATTGTTGCCAAATTCAAATGCTGACCCTACAGCAACTTCTTCTTCCATGCTGGGCAAGGAGTCTTGGCTGGTGACTCTAGAATCTCAAAGGAGGCATACCTGCTGCGTCCCTATCCGACCAAGCTGCAGAAGACACCTCAGATTTCTTGCAGGATCAGAGCATTATCAATTCTCAGCATTGCCTTTTGGCTTATCTATCAGCCCTTGAGTATTCAACAGGAGGAAATGCCTGGCATCAGTAATTGCACATTGCAGACTACAGGAATTCAAAGGTATCCATACCGGACTGACGTACCTAATACTAAGCGTGACAACAAGAAAAATTATTAAAAGGACTTGGCCTATGCACCATACACCATTGTTACAGACCTTGGGATACATAGTCAACATCCAAAAGTCAAGACTACTACCATCCCAAAGGATAACCTTTTTGGGTGCAGATCTGGACACAAACACCCAAATGGCCTTCCTCCACAGAAGCAAAAGCAAAAACAACTTCCAGATTACTTCACTTAGTTCTGACCGAGACAAACTCAACTTTACTGCAAGGGAAAATCCTGCAGGCCCTGGGTTATGTGGCAATCCTGCATGAATTCTGAATCCCACATGCTGAGGCTGCATATGAGGAAATTAACAATGGTGCCTAAGGAGTGTATGGAGTCTCAACACAGTCACAGTTTAGAAACCATGATACCAATCATTCCATGCCTTTAAAAGGAATTCCTGTGGTGGGCTCAGGCCTGCCAGTCCAACAGAGGGTTGCTCTTCAACAAAGCCAAGAACAAGGCAGACCACCATCACCACAGGACGCATCCTCCAGACCGAGGATGTGGGGAGCACACATGGAGGACAAATGTATCCAAGGCCTATGGGCTCCTCCAAGGGCAGGTAAGCTATGCACATAAACCAAAAGGAAATGCTGGCAGTGAGGCATGCAATCAAGGCATTCCAAACCCTTCCTATGGGAAAAAAGGGGGTTTTGGAATTGGGGGAAAATTTATAAAAAATTTTTTGTTTTTTTTTTCAATTTAATTTTTTGAAAACTATGTTAAGATATGCGTACTTACTGCAGTTGAAAATATTAATTAAAATAGTTAATGGATTTATAGGATGGGTGTGTATAGACAGGTGGTGGAGGTAAAGATTTATAAAATTATATATGGGGGTGGGTGGTGGCCGGGGTGGGGGTGGGAGAAGGCTAGCGAAATAAGCCCGAAGCGTAGCGAGTGAGCAGTGGTCTACACCCACCAGCAACTGTAAAAAATCAATACCTTAACATAAAAATAAATTATCAACAATTGAAGCAGGATGAAAGGCGTGGGGAATTGGACTAAGAGAAGAGGTTTTGCAGCTGTGTGCCCCTGGGGTATGCACTCCTAAGCTCACCAGTAACAGATTTTAATAAGGGGCATAAACACAACTGGCACAACAAAGGTTCCCACAGGAGTTAAAGCCTGGGGCTGCAGTCTAGTTTTACTTTGGATGATTGCACAGTTGGAGAGGTTTCTTTGCTTTTAGCTGGAGTGAGAGGATTCCTTACTCACAGAAGTGGGGTGGGAGGGACCCAAAGCGATTAAGGTGCTCAGTGGCTACTACACAGAGTGGCAACAACAGGCGAGGTTCCGAAGTTAAAACCCGGGGCTGCAGTCTAGTTTTCGATGATTTACTGGTTTGGAGTTTTCTTTACTTTTTGGCTGGAGTAGAGAGGATTCACTTGCTCACACAAAGTGGGGGGGCCCAAAGCGTCCAGGTGCTCGAGTGGCTACTACACAGAGTGGCAACAACAAAGGTTCCTGGGGAGTTAAACCCACTGGGGCCTGCAGTCTAGTTTTGGATGATTACTGGTTTAGAGTTTTCTTTGCTTTTAGAAACTGGGTGAGAGGATTCACTTGCTCCCACACAAGCCCGGAGACAAAGCGATCCCAGGTGCTCAGTGGCTGCTACACAGGAGGGCAACAACAAGGTTCCTGGAGGTTAAACCTGGGGCTGCAGTCCCCAGTTTTGGATGACTGCTGGTTAGAGTTTTCTCTTTGCTTTTAGCTGGAGGTGAGAGAGGGATTCCTTGCTCCACACACAAGTGCGTATGTGTGTGTGGGGGGACCAAAGTGATCAGATGCTCAGTGGCTTCCACTACACAGAGTTAGGGAACAACAAGGTTCCTGGAGTTAAACCTGGGGCTGTAGTCTAGCTTTGGATGATTGCTGGTTAGAGTTTTTCTTTGCTTTTAGATTCCTTGCTCCTGGCACAAGTGGGGGGGCTCAAAGAGATCCAGGTGCTCAGTGGCAGGAAGCTACACCTGGAGGGCTTTTCAGCTGCAATGCATGAGCTGTATTTTTAATTTCAGCCTGTAACTAATCTGCCCAGGTACAGTGGGCCATTTATGCAACTGAGTAGCATGCCAGACCGCGAGGAAATGAAAGTAACTAATCTAAGACACAGTACTTACCTTTATGTAAACAGACTACTGATACCACAGATGGTGATCAGTGGTGATCAGTGTTAAAGTAGTCTTAGATTTATGGCGAGCAGAATTTCCAAGCTTATACCACAAGATGAGTGATCCAGTAGTAACTACACTTACATATAGTGGATTTACATTTATGTAACAACAGTATGTTAGAGATGCGTCATCAATGTAACTAATGTGAAGAGAGACTATAGTAACAGAGCAGCATGCCACAGATGGTGATCAAAGTAACTAATCTTAGATACAGTAGTTACATTTATACTTAATATACCTTGCAGATGTTACTCAATAATATTATTGCAATTATTACATTTGTATTTCCACAGCAACACACCACAGATGAGTGATCAATCTAATCTCTTAGATACAGTGATTTAATTTATGTGTAACAAGAATAGCATACCATACCTTAGGAATGGAATGTAACTAATCTTGAAGATACAGTTGGTTCCATTTATGTAACAGAGTAGCATGTCCTACATACAGGAATGAAGAGTAACTTAATCTTAGATACAGTAGTCACATTTATGTAACACAGTAGCATGTCACACATGGGGTGATAGATGTAACTAATCTTAGCTACAGTAGTTACATTTATGTAACAGAGTAGCATGTCCTACATGGAAGTGAATGTAACTAATCTTAGATACAGTATTTACATTTATGTAACAGAGTAGCATGTCACACATGGGAATGAATATAACTAATCTTAGATACAGTGGTTAACATTTATGTAACAGAGTGGCATGTCATACATGGGAATGAATATAACCAATCTAAAAATACAGTGGTTACATTTATGTACCAGGTAACATACAACAGAAAGAGATAAATGTTACTAATCTTAGATACAGTAGTTACATGTCATAGATGACCAAAAGGTTTCAATATGAGAGTGAGCCTGTTTATTCATTTTGTTTGATAAATAGGCAGGTGGCTGAAGTGCCAGATCCTTTTCAACGCACCCTGAACTACAAAGGCTAAGAATATCAAGATCAATAGCAATATATTATGAATAATTCAAAGTCAATGGCAACAGGCAACTGCTGTACAGTAAAGTAGTAATAGTATATGAGCATACAGTACAGACAAAAGTATCTGAACATTATACAAATATGTAATAGAAAATGTAGTAATGTATGTACAAAGATGTACTAGAAAATGTAGTAACATACATACAATAAGAAAAATTCAAACATTATTTACAAACTGATATACTAATAACCATCTTTAAAACAGTAGGAAGAGTTAAAGAATCCAGGCTTAATTGTTCTTATTGGAATGCATTAGCACTGTATGCATTTAATATGTATTACAGTTATATTAATGTCACATACCTTTCAACTGTACAGATTTTTAAGCCTAATATTTTTTGAGGGTCCATTTTCATAAAACTGTGATTTTTGGCAAATTAGTGTCAAATCATTAAAGAGTGAAGTTAGAAAATAATGAAGCAGACATTTTGAGTTTCAGACTGCATACCCCTCAGAAAATGGATGCTAATGCAAAGCCTGTTATTCTATCAACTTCCTAAGTTTGTAAGAGCAATATTTAAAAATTGTTCCTATTTTTGGGCCTTTGTCACCCTTTTCTTTACGGCTTTGCACAGATTTCTTGCTCTAAGAGTTTGAGAGGTATGATTAATGTATTGCTAGCCTAGCAGTAACTTTACCTATGAACAACTACATTAATATTTATACAATATGTAACAAACTACATTTTGTACAAATGCACTAGTACAATTTTATAACTAAGTCACAAGGTAAGGGGAGATGCACATTTAGATATGTTATATTTCTTGGTTTCTGCATAGCTTGACACTCAGGGGAATCTGCTTTCAGCCTGAATATACCACAGCTGCTCAAATCTTAAGATACTCACCCATTACTGGCTGTGGAATGAATGAAATAGAAAACCAGTTACTTGTAATTCTGACAGAATAATCTAGAAGAGTTTACATACACTCCTGTGCAGTGTAGAAGTTCTCTCTGGAATTGTAACTGTTTTCAATTTTAAAAACTTCCAAATGATTCTCAAGTATAACATACATGCACATAATGATAAATAATTCATAGTGTGTCTAGCAGTGGTACTGTAAATGGAAGAAAAACAAGGCACTTACTTTTTGCTGCTCTAAGTTATTGTTTGGACTCTTTTAGGGCATCAGACAGATGTTTGCACACTTCACTTCCAATTTTATTCTCTGACAGGCTGTGCAGAAATACAAAAGAGACAGAGTTATTACCAGCATTGCTGAACACCCGCATCAGTCATTTGTTAAGTGCATGGTGTTTCAGATTTATAACTTGTACCACGCTGAAGAAAAGGAATAAACACAGGCATCTTTTGTTTAACAAAAACAGTTTACCATCCTGACTACCAGTTTCTGGTTATTGTGCCTTCTGGTACAGACAGTGACAAGGAACTGCTTAAACAACTTAACACAGCATAGCCTGCTACCATGAAAACAACGTTTCTAATATAACTTAGTGAGCATACTCTACAGTGTTCATCTTGGCTTTACAAAGGAAGTAAAGTTATGTACTCACCATAACTATTCATCTGTGTTGTCCATTTCATTCTTCCTCAATTGATGGGTCCTAGGATCCAGCTCAGCCCATTCAGCTTAGACTTTCCAAGAACAACTCTCAAGGTCCCTCTTCTACCCATAATTCCTCCTCCCTTCACCCATAACTCCTCCAGAACCCTGCTTGGGACCTCAGATCAGAAGTTTGCTGCCCAAATGGCAGAAAGACCCCAACCACAGCCAATATGGAATGAAAGTCAAATAAGGACAGACAGGGGCTCAAACATGGAATGGTGGTTCTTTATTCACCATCAGGTGCTCCAGAGGTAAAGGGAAGGGGGAAGGAGAACAGGAAGTTGAGGAAGAATAAAAATAGACAACACAGATGCATAGTTATGATGACCATATAACTTTTATATCTGATGGTGTCAGTTTTCATTATTCCTCAACTGATGGTTTGAGTCCCCAGCTACGGGAACCTTGGGCAGTCTGCATGGAAGGATACTTTGAGTATCGCACAACCAAAGGCAAGCAGCCCTATTTTTTTTAGATCAAATCCAGTTTGTAATGACCAAGGCAATAAAAGGTATTAGGCGAGCAGTGGACCAAGTGGCTGCAGCACAAATGTAATCAATGGAAGTTATGAGCCAAAACCAAAAGTAGCCATGGATTACATTTACATGCTAGTGGGTGAGCTTTAGGAAGTCTGGGCAAAGAAAGGCCTTACTGACTTTAAACAAATGAACTGAAATGCAATGTTACCCACTTTGCTACAGTAACTTTGGAAACTGGTTTTCTCAACCTGTTGGAGGCAAAGGAGATGAACAACTGATCTGTTTTTCCTGATATATTTTGTACTATGGAGATAAAAACAGAGCTATGTACAATCTAAGAGATGAGGCATGTATTCACGTTTGTTAGAGAAGTTAGGGAAGAAAACAAGTAAACTGATGACTTGATTGATGTTCATCTCAGAGGTTACTTTGGGCAGAAAAAGTAATTAGTTCCTATCTTTAGGGAAAACCACATATGAGAAGTTTTAGGAGTGTGCTTGGAGTTCAGACACTCATTTTGTTGAGGTACTTGCCACTAGAAAGAACATTTCCCAAGAAAGAAACTTGAGATCATACTTGGCAAATGGCTCAAAAGGCATCTAAGTTAATCCCTACAGTAACAGTGTTTGACTCCAGACTAGAGGTCTAAGCAAAAAAGTGCCCTTAAGGACAGCTTTGCATACTTTGGATGAAACTAGAGAAGAAGCACTGTTTCCAGTATGATAATTCAAGATGGCTGCTAGCTGAACTTTGACGGTGGGAATACTAGCTCTTTCTGAAAAATTAGAGCTAGGAAACCCAGGACAGCAGGAATAGGTGCAAAGGATCCAGTTTTCCTTGATGGTCCCAACATGAAAATCTTTTCCATTCATTCTTGTATAAAATTGTGGTGCCTTTCTGGGATAATAGCAAAATCTGGTGGACCAGAATGGAAAGCCTGGGCTGTCTAACCACTAGTGAAATTGTAAAAACTATGTGGTTAGTTTGAAGAGTGCAATGTCTAAATGTGCCATTGCTAAGGGATAAGAGATTAGATCTGGACTAGGGTCCAGTACCCAAAGTGGACACAGCCGATGAGAACAAAGAAAGGGAAACCACACCTGACGAGGCTGAAGGGGGGTAGTGAAGATAACTTTGATCTTCAAGTGAAGTGTTTTCTGTCGAAATCTGGGGATTAGAGGAATGGGGAATAGGTTTAAAGGAGACCAGAGGGTCAAACATGGACTAGAACATCCATTGGTGACTCCCGCAAGGGTGCTCAGGGCAAAGAACCTGCTACATTTGTTGTTGTCGAGAGAGGCAAACAGACTGCTGCAAGGTTGACCTCATCAACGGAAAATCCTCTCCACCACAATAACTGATTGAGAGACCACTCATGAGGCATCAGATTTGGCCTGCTGAGTTTGTTTGCAAGCCCACTGGATTCCCCAGAATGTGCATTGCCAAAAGAAAGCAGATGGAGGAGATCATCCACTGCCACACTCTCACTGCTTCTCAACAAAGGGGATAGGATTGGGTTCTCCCCTGTGTGCTGATGTACCAAACCACAGACATGTCTGTTTCAATAGCAATCTTCCCCGGAAGAAGGGGAATCCTGAAAGGCCAACAGTGCTGGGAAGACAGGCCTCATCTCCACAACATTGATATGCAAATTGATCTCTTCTGGAGACCACATGTCTTGGACTGTCTGTCCCAAAAAAAACCCCATCCCACGGTCACTGTGGTGACCAGGGTAAAAAAATATAAAGGGGTATCCCTAACAAACTTCACTGGACTATACCCACCAAAACAGGTATCTTCTGAAAACCTGAGTGAGCTTTTCTGGTGGGGAAAGAGGATGTTGAAGAATCTACCACTGAACAGCTAGATTCCACTGAAGAACACATATCTAGAACTGAGCCATCAGGACCAAAGTTTTAGCACCTGCCGTTGAACCCAAAGCCTGGAGGATCAGGCTTACTGGGGAAGAGGGATGTGAAAAAAATCTGTCTCACTGCACTCTTATAGACTGTACTCTCCTTGACAGAAAACAAGTCAGATGCCTGGTGGTATCCAGGTCAGTGCTTACAAACTCCAAGACTTGGACTGGTTGTAGAGAAGATTTGGGATAACTGATTGTGATGCCTAAAGACTGACATAGTTGGTGCAAGTAGTTCCTGGCTTTTTCAAGGAGATGCCTGGTTGGTGAGACAAGAGGACAGTGATCTGAATGGGTAATGACTGGCCCCAATTGTCCCTTCATAGAAATGGTAGAATGGACTGAACCATGACCACCCAGAACTTGGAGTTTTTACAAACTGAGATTTGTGTGGCCTAGAATGGGTCACAGGTTCCCTGTCTCCTCTGGCACTAAAAAGAACCTCAAGTAAGTTTTGAATCCTCTCTGGTCTGGTGGAACCACTTGGATGACTCTTGTCTAGCAGCTTTTGAATTTCTAAGGCTGCTAACTCCAACTGACTGGGTGGAACACTGGGAAGCCTTTTTTGATTGGTTGGTGAGATTTGCAAAACAACAAACAAAAGGAATGAAATAGCCTCTGCATATAATTTCTTCCACCTAAGTGTCTTTATGATTGATGCCCAGGTTTCTAGGTGCAGAGACAAGTGCCCCCAACTGCCTCCAGAGAAGAGCAGTCAGCAACTCTTCAGCAGCATTGGAAAGGTTTATCTGAGAAGTTATCTCAAAACTCTTGATTATGCAGGCTTCCTCTGCTGCAAGGGTGGTATCTTCCTCCCTGTCTTTGGGAGAAGTTTCCCCTCATGAGTCCTGGAAAGGACCTTGCTACTTTTGGAACCACATCTTTTACCTCTACGCTGATTCCTGGAAAAGGGCCTCTGTGGGGTAGAAAAACATACTTCCACAGTCTTCCCATCTCGCTCACTGTTGGAGAGCATTTATTTCACTGATGTGCCAATCAAGGAAGACTGACCAAAGGAAGTAGTGATAAAAGTGCACTTGAAGGGTTCCACAAAATCATATAAGTGCATCCAGACATATCTCCTTATGGCTATGCCTGAACCCGCCACCCATGAGGTACCTTTGGCTGTGTGAGAGACTAACCTCCTGGAAGCATTAAAGACAGACCGAAGGGTGATCAGTTGTGAAAAATAACTGTTTGTGCTCCTCCACAGACATGGACCCTGGAAGAGATTTGCATATTTCTTTAATCAAATCTCTCTGCAATGTAGTGAAGCGTGCCAAATAATTAATTGACTGACAAGCAAACTTTGCTGAGAAGTAAATACACTTTCTAAATCTGACTAATACCCTGGACTACCTGTTAGCTGGAATGGACAGAAGAGCTCTGTTCTGCCAGCTCTGTTTAAGTGGCCATAACCACAAGCATGGCATCAACAAAAACTCCCTTATTCCAGTAAGGCTCATCCTTAGGAGGGGCAAAAAATTTGTTGGGGTGACAAGGAATGGGCTCTACAGTATCCGGTTCCAGTGAGATGCCAGATCTTTAAGGTTATCAGCTGGTGGGGTAACCCAAGACATAAATGGGCTGGACCTGAAAGTTTCTAGGAACACTGACGACTGCTGGGAAGGGGATCGGAAGAACATCCACCTTTCTGAATAAAGGATGTCTAGAATGTCTCCAAAAAAGATGTCTTCTGCTGGAGACTTTTGTGATCCCTCTCCTTTATCAAAGTCAGTGTCTTTGGTTAAATATTCCTTACGAGAATCTATGTGCCTCCTTTTGCATGACCTCTTCTTGGTGACCTTGTCAGTGGAATGATCTGGAGAGGTATTGGAAGATAGGAGAAGTTCCTAAAAAGGAACTGCATGGAGGCTAAAACAAGCTGGCTGTCCCTGTGGGATAGGCTGATGCGGCTGAGAACTAAGAACCGATGGAGGTTGAGGAGTTAATATGAAGAAATAAGAGTAGACTGTATTCTTGGAAGGCAAAGCCCTCTTTACCACCTGAAAGGCAGAAGGACTGGGAGAAGCTATAGCTGGCTGTACTGCATTCAGAGTTCCAGGAGTTGCCGAGCCTCAACTCTGCCTGGGCTCATGCTGCAAGGAAGGAGTTGGAACCAAACTATCCAGAACCGAAACACTGGGGGGAAGGGATGGTTTCAAAAAACCTCAGAGGTGAACCCATCCTCCCAGATCTGGTGCCAATGTTTCAGCTCTGAGATTTGTTCTGCTCAAGGGGGATCAGGGCTAAATGAGTCAGATGCACAGTTGGAGTTGAAGACCCAGCTGTCTTCAGATCTGGTGCTTCGACTCTCAGCATTCTCAGATATGAGGGCTCTGAAATGGTCAGATGGATCACAGAAGGCAAAATAAGAAGGTAGAATGCAGGTTGAAGGCTCATGGATCCGATGGAAGACAGAGCTGATAACGTCCCCATCTGAATCTGAGCCCTGAGAAGCTAGCTCATCATTCTATACACATCTGCTTAGGAGAGGCTCTGGGTGGACTTTAACAGAGGACAATGTGGAAGGGGGATGCAACATCCTTTCTGGCATCTCCTGTAAAAAAGGTGCTCTTAGCCATGGGGAAATGACCTCCACAGAGAAACAAGCACTCTGGATTTTGGGAGATTAAAGCATCCCCACAGTCGGATCTGAAGGAGTCAGATCTGATCTTTTCACAACCAAAGCAGGTTTTGGAGAATGAGTAGGAGACTGTTTTCTCTGCTCCCTGGGCTCCGATGAAGATTTTTGTTTCTTGCTAAGGGTTTGAGCCCATGAAACAGATGCAGCAGAAGGTGGAAACAACCCTTTTAAGATCAGCTTATTGCAATGCTCACTCAGGGCCACAGAGTTAAACCCAGCACAAATGGAGTATGGAGTTTCAAGGTGGCCCACACCCTAGCAGTACACACACTCCCTGTGGGCATAACTGGGTATCTTATGCCCACAGGAAGTGCACTTTACAAAACCTGTAAGTTTTTCAGCCATGGTAGTGAGATAAAAACAGGAAGACAAAAAAAGGATTTTTTAGAGAAAATTACAGAGTGTAAAAACAGCAGCAATCGTAGATCTTTTTGTAAAACTTGAAGTTTCAAAACTTCATAAGGCAGAGACCAGAAGATCGAAGTTCTGAAACTTTGAAAACTAAATAAAATAAATAAATAAATACTTTTTTTTTTACATCTGCTAAATAAATATACCAACTCCCAAATCGCACTACAGTGAGGAAAATGGTAAATATACCATTCTACTGTGAACAGCGATCACCATTCATAACGTTTGATGTTTCAAAACTTCAGTCTTCTGGTCTCGGCCTTTTGAAGTTAAAAGTTTTGAAACTTCGAGCTTCTGAAGGGAATCCACAGTGGTATGTCAGAAACCCTAAGAGCAGGTAGGAAAAAAAGGTGAAAGAAAATACTGCCAACAATGGTAACCATGAATACCCTAAAATAATGGGTAAGAAGGAGAAAAACAGAGCAACTAACACTAGAAACATGAAAATCTACAAAGGGAAGAAGGGTGAGAGAAAAACTGTGACAGTGAAGACAAAAGGTAATAAAAAATAGTGAATTTCACTCATAAAAAAACTGTATAGAAACACACTATAAAGGGGCTTTAAGGGGCATGATCCACATCTGAAGTGAGGAAGCAGCAAAAGAGATCTGAGGTAGTACAGGGTTCTGAGGCATTATGGGCTGAGGGAGGAGCTCGAGAGTTGGACCCAAAAGTCTAACTGAATGCAGTCGAGCTGGATCCAAGAACCCATCAGATGAGGAATGAATGAAAATGACAACATCAGACTGTCTTTGTGTACCACTTGGTTTGTTTACTGTACATCATTCATTGGTTGAGCAGGTGAACACACTAGGCACAAATGACGTTCCTGAGGTGAAGATAAAGTTAGTGTAGAAAATAATATACTGAGACATCTATGCATAAAGATGTTCAAGGAATTAAATGTTTATGGCTTCTCTCACTATACTACTGCTGAAAAATCCTTACTTTACAAAGCCATTTTAGTGACTGCAACCTTCAGCCCCACTAAACGTGACTGGCCAGGTTAGAGAGTCTGTCACATTTACAACAGATTTCCAAGTAGGATATAATTATGGAAACTTGGGCATCAGGTATCATGACAACACAGGGTTAGCTTTTATATACTTTATAGTAGTTGCTCAAAAAGATAGTAATGTCAACTATTTTGCATAAGGAGGAGGAACACAAGCTGCAATTTACATGTTTATTCAAAAACAGCAAAAAACAGTTCAGTTTTTGCAATACAGAAAAAAATGACTTAAACTTCTAGAAATTCTAGGAAAGTAAAGCAGACAATTATAAAGACAACAGAACTGAAGTTGACTGAAGCCTGAAAAGAGAGGTAACAAGCCAGAATGTTGTCATAAAAGATATTAAAGTTCACATTTACAGAAAGGATAAGACAGAATGACCCACTGCAATGTTGCCTCTTACAGCACCATTCACTGATGGAATTGGCCACGTTCAGTGCCAACACTAAACCTCTCAACCGTATTATCATATTTCCTAGAACATTCTTTATTTTGGGAGAAAAATAACATAACACCATGAAATCCTGACTGGCCGCTTTAAATGACGATTGACTTTTTACTTTAATTTAGATTTCCTGTCATATTAGCAGACGTCATCATACATGAGCATACCCAGTGGTGTCATTTAATTGACTAACTGTGAAGTCTACGTACACAGCTAGTGAGATGACATACAGCAATGTGCATGCGCATTTACAGCCATATGTGCAAGGCAGGAATACGAGGAAAGTAGTACAAGTAAGGAACATAATAAAACAATGAGCCACAAAACAATGAATGTGCACGTTTACAGCCATATGTGCAAGGCAGGAATACGAGGAAAGTAGTACAAATAAGGAACATAATAAAACAATGAGCCACAAAATAATGAATCCACACATTTACAGCCATATGTGCAAGACAGGATGTGACACCCTTTATAATAGCTGATAGTACTGATTGTTGGCAGTCGGTACTATCTTATAGTCTGGGCAGAGTGTTTTATGGGATTTGGGACTTACAACTAGTGGAATTTTGTAACCTCTCGATATTATCCCCTGCACCCATTTGTCCAAAGTCATCAATTGCCAGGCAGGTAGGTGCAAGGATAATCTCCCCCCCCGACTGCCTTCAGAGGAAGGCAATTCGGACCCTATTCAGGGATGCTGATAGGAGGTTCCAGAGAAAGATTATCTGGACCCCTGATTTTGTGGTCCATTTCTGCCTCTAGGATGGCATCTTCCATTGTTTCCCCTCTGCCCTGGGGGATGTCCTTGCTTCATGAGCCTTGAAAAGGCCCTTTGGATTTTTTAAACCATAGCCACCCACTCTTTTGATGAATAAGGTCTCTGAGGATTGGATAAACATATGTCTACGACAGATACGGTCTTACCATCTTTCTCACATCTGGCTAGTGTGTCTTTTAACTTAGGGCCAAAAAGGGTGGATCTGTCAAAAGGAGCATTGACAAATGACAATTTAAATGGTTCTGCAAAGTCACACTTTTGAAACCGAATACCAGAGTTTGTACAGTGTTTTCCAAACTACTGGATAATCAGTTTGACTTCCAGATAGTCCGGAAAAACTGACTGAAAGACAGCAGTATATGCACGTAAAATCAATGCAGTGACAGGAGGTTTAGGAAGAAAGAGGCCTGTGTGATGTAATGTTTTACAGACAAGCACTGCATTGTGGGATACCTAGAGGCAAACTAAACAAATCAGAATTACTTCAAGATGCCAGACTCCCATGTGGTCAAACTCATAAATTATGTATAAAGATATTTAAAAACCTGTCAATAGTCCCAGAGTGGTGTTAAAATGTAGGAAACACTAAACCATGTTGAAATAAACATGTTTTTTTGAGTCTGTGGGTGCGGATCTCCTTTAACCCTATCAAGACTCTGCTCATATTGGAAATACTGAACATTGTGCGTAGTGACATTATAGTCTTTCTAAAAAGACTCATAGTATAGACAGCTGTTTTTAAATTAAAAATCCTCGATATTTTTCCCACCTATCTCTACTTCACCCTCCCTCCCCCATTCAAGAACACTCTGCTTTAGATGAGCAAACGAATCTTTTATAAATACAGACTAAAAGTACAAACTGTTTAAACTTACTGATTGTTTCTGGAAAATGCATATCCATGTCCAAGGTCCATCCCACTCCATTTGCCCTAGCTACACTCAGGTTCAATCTGCTCCCCTACCCCCTATTCCCACTCACCCCCACTACATCTAAACTTATACCACACAGCCACACCCAAAACCAACTACACACCAATCACTTCCCTCCTCCATCATCTTAACACCTGACCACTCTTAACAAATCACAATTCTAATAATCCCCTCCCCAAATCAAAAATATTAACCCAGTCTCAGCTTACTTGACTACAAACCACATGTATAGTCATCTCTACAGCTATAATCTGAGCTGATTAATCTTGTTTAACTATCTAAAACATTTTTATAACCAAAATTAAAGTTACCTCCACATACACAGCATATAAATTGAGCAACTGTGTCTAACCCAATTTAACTGTATATAGTGATCAAATTTTACAGAACCCTATGACAGACTACAAACAACTTCTCACCATTACCACTAAGCCATCTGAGCTAAATAATCAGCCCTTACCAGTCTCTAACCCAGGACCCTGCACGCCATAGCCACAGCAATTTATATAATAAACCGAATTAAAATAAACCTCAGAACATCTCCATCACCCCAGCTCCTATTCATCCACTAAATCAGCATCCCAGAATCCACATTATCCAAAACTTCACAAAGCAACCCCACTCAAATTAACTATCCTCTCCCTCAAAAATATTCAGTTACTCAAACACTACTAAATTGTACAACCGCTAACTAACATACCCTTACAACAAAATCAATAGAAATAAACAATTACCACCACCACTTTCTCTACACTAATAACAATATGCTCCTGCTTTAAATCACATCTCTCACTATACTATCAATCGCCCATCTTATATCATATCATATTAACCTATGAGAACCTAGGCCCTAGCCCCTACATCCTATTATTCTCAAAATCACCAGGTAAATAGGATTCTCATCTCACCATCACAATTTACATCAACTCCCATCCAGTTTGCTCCTTTCATACTACAACTTCACAATCAGCCCCTCAAAACCTCCCTAAGTTATAACAAATATGTAGCAAAAATTATGAAAACTATAATTTCTATTACATCTAAACTAGATCTTAGCAGAGACATTCATCCTAATTCCAGTCAATCAAGCACACCAATCTATCTACACACCCAAACTTCCAGCACTCCCATACTTTATTACACCTTCCCAGGAAGGCAGCCGAACTACTACTATTAAATATAAATATTAGAAGCATTACTAACAAAATCCATGATCTACAGGTCAACCTCTCTCAATACTCACCAGATAGTGTAATTCTATCTGAAATTTGGCTAAAACCTGACCATAGTAACAATGAAATACTATCTCCAGGTGACATCACCATATGGAAAGACAGAACAGCAAAAAGAGGAGGTAGTATAACAATTTTATATAAAAAACACCAATTTGCATAACACTAAAGTAATATTTACAAAGCGATATCTCATCCCCCCCAAAAAAATGTCTACCTTAGAAAACTTACTAAACTGGACCTCCAATTCACTACCTCAAGAAACTATCATCATGGGTGATTTTAACATTGATTGGCTCACCTGTATCTCAATAAACCCCACTGTTAACATTAATCTCCACAGATTTACTCAAATCATCCAATCTCCTACAAGGATAGATAAATCATCTAAAAGATAGTCAATTCTTGACTGGATTTTAACTAATACACCAGACCACACCTCACATGGCAGCTGCCTACCAGACAGCCTGAGTGACAACCTTCCTACCTTTCTACTAAGGCAAAAAATTAATTATAGGACACACCATATCTACCAACTAATAACAAAAGTAACTTTACTCCAAGTAACTTCACATCTTCCTTAAAATGCTTTAATTATATACCACACTAGTTACTTGACCTAGATGCAGCTAACTGCTTCAGCACTACCTTTTTATGTATCTTAAATTCACATGCTCCTCTAAGAACAATAAGAACCAAATCTATTTCTGTTTCTTGGTTTACTAAAGAAACAAGGCCATTAAAACCAGAGATAAAGCCTGGGACCAAAAGCATAAAGATAGAGTCCAAACTTCAAAACAAGTCTACCTGGAGCTCAGAAACAAATGAATGTAACTAATCTAAGATACAGTAGTTACTTTTATGTAACAGAGTACAATGCCACAGATAGTGATTAATGGTGATCAGTGTTAAGTACTCTTAGATTTATGTGATGGAACAAAATGCCACAGATGGTGATCGATGTAACTACACTTACATATAGTGGTTACATTTATGTAACAGCAGTATGCTACAGATGGTCATCACTAATATGAGAGACTATGTAACACAGCAGTATGCCACAGATGGGGATCAAAGCAACTAATCTTGGATACAGTGGTTACATTTATGTAACACAGCAGCATGCCACAGACTGTCATCAACATAACTAATCTTTGATACAGTGGCTATTATGTAACACAGCAGGATGCCAGTGATAATGAGCAATGTAACTAATCTAAGATACAGTGGCTATTATGTAACACAGCAGGATGCCAGAGATAATGAGCAATGTAACTAATCTAAGATACAGTGGCTATTATGCAACACAGCAGGATGCCAGATATAATGAGCAATGTAACTAATCTAAGATACAGTGGCTATTATGTAACACAGCAGGATGCCAGAGATAATGAGCAATGTAACTAATCTAAGATACAGTGGATATTATGTAACACAGCAGGATGCCAGAGATAATGAGCAATGTAACTAATCTAAGATACAGTAGTTACTTTATGTAACAGACTACAATGCCACAGATGGTGATTAATGATGATCAGTGTTAATTAGTGTTAGATTTATGTGACAGAACAACATGCCACAGATGGTGATCGATGTAACTACACTTACATATAGTGGTTACATTTATGTAACAGCAGTATGCTAAAGATGGTCATCAATGTAACTAATGTGAGAGACTATGTAACAAAGCAGCAAGCCACAGATGGTGTTCAAAGTAACTAATCTTGGATACAGTGGTTACATTTATGGAACATGCTACAGATGATGATCAATAATGTTATTTGCAATTATTACATTTGTATTTCAGAGTAACATACCACAGACAGTGATCAATCTAATTAATCTTCGATACAGTGGTTCCATTTATGTAAGAGTAACATGTCATAGATGGGAATGAATGTAATTAATCTTAGATATAGTGGTTGCATTTATGTATCAGAGTAACATACCACAGAAGGTCATAAATGTAACTAATCTTAGACACAGTGGTTACATTTATGTAACAGAGTAACAAGCCACAGATGACCAAAGAAGTTTCAATATGATGAGCCCATTTATTCATTTTGTTTGTTAAACAGGCAGGTGGTTCAGTGCCAGATCTTTTTCAGCAACACCCTGGACTACAAGGCTAAGAATAACAGATCAACAGCAATATATTAAGAAGAATTCAAAGTCAGTATCAACAGGTGACTGCTGTAGTAAAGTAGTAATAGTATATGAGCATGCAGTACAGACAAAAGTATCTGAACATTATACAATATATGTAATAGAAAATGTAGTAATGTGTGTACAAAGATGTAATAGAAAATGTAGTAACATACATATAATAAGAAAAATTCAAACATTATTTACAAACTGATATACTAATAACCATCTTTAAAACAGTAGGAAGAGTTAAAGAATCAGGCTTAATTGTTCTGTGGAATGCATTAGCACTGTATGCATTTAATATGTATTACAATTATATTAATCTCACATACCTTTCAACTGTACAGATTTTCGCAGAATGTCCAGATTTTTGCCTAATATTTTTGGTCCATTTTTCATAAAATTGTGATTTTTTTTCGGCAAATTAGTGTAAAATCATTAAAGAGTGAATGAAGTTAGAAAATAATGACAGACATTCGAGTTTCAGACTTCATACCCTCCAGAAAATGGATGCTAATGCAAAGCCTGTTATTCTATCAACTTTCTAAGTTTGTAAGAGCAATATTCACAAACTGTCCCTATTTTTGGGCTTTTGTCACCCTTTTCTTTACGGCTTTGCACAGATTTCTTGCTCTAAGAGTTTGAGAGGTATGATTAATGTACATAGCTTAGTAACTACCTATGAACAGCTACATTAATATTTATACAATATGTAAGAAAATACATTTGTACAAATGCACCAGTACAATTTTAAACTAAGTCACAAGGTAAGGGGAAATGCACATTTGAATGCTATGACATTTCCTGGTTTCTGCATATTGACACTCAGAATATGCTCGCCTGACTATACCAGAGCTGCTCAAATCTACAGATATTCACCAATTACTGGCTGTGGAATGAAAGAAATAAAACCAGTTACTTGTAATTCTGACAGAATAATCTGAAGAGTTTAAATATACTCCTGTGCAGTGTGAAGTTCTCTCTCGTGTAATTGTTTTCAATTTTAAAACTTCCCAAATGATTCTCCAGTATAACATACATGCACATAATGATAAATAATTCATAGTGTCCTAGCAGTGGTACTGTAAATGGAAGAAAAACAAAGGCACTTACTTTAACTGCTCTAAGTTATTGTTTGGACTCTTTAGGGCATCGGACAGATGTTTTGCCCCTTCACTTCCAATTTTATTCCCTGACAGGCTGTGCAGAAATACAAAAAGACAGAGTTATTCCCAGCATTGTGAACACCACATCAGTCATTTGTTAAGTGCACATGGTGTTTCAGATTTATAGCATTGCCACTGAAGAAAAGATAAACACTGGCATCTTTTGTTTTACAAAAAACAGTTGCCATCCTGACTACCAGTTTCTGGTTATTGTGCCTTGTGGTACAGACAGTGACAAGGAACTGCTTAAACCTTAACACAGCATAGCCTGTTACCATGAAAACAATGTTCTAATATGACAGTGAGCATACGCTACAGTGTTATGTGCTCACCATAACTATTCATCTGTGTTGTCCACTATCATTCATTTTCAACTGATGGGTCTAGGATCCAGCTCAGCCGCATTCACTTAGACTTTCACATCAAACTCTCAAGGTCCCTCCTCTACCCATAATTCACTCCTCTCTTTACCCATAACTCCTCAGAACCCTGTAGGACCTCAGATCAAGTTTGCTGCCCAAATGTAGAAAGACTAACCACAGCCAATATGGAATGAAAGTCAATAGGACAGATAGGGGCTCAAACATGGAATGGTGGTTCTTTATTCACTAAAGTCAATAGGACAGACAGAGGCTCAGACATGGAATGGTGGCTCTTTATTCACCATCAGGTCACCCCCAGAGGTAAAGGGAAGGGGGAAGGAGAACAGGAAAGTACAGTTGTGTACACTTACCATAAATGTAGATATTCGAGTGTCTTCACTGTTGCAGTCATGACTGTAGGGTTCTCCCTTGCCGGCAGGCAGTCCTCGTTCGGCCAGAATCCCAAAGTCTGGGTCCGGCATCGGCTGCTCCGCCATGCTCCCTGACGTCAGAGCGCCAGGAGTACAAAGCTGACAGCCGAAGCCATGTTCTCCAGATGTCCTTCAAGGATGCATCTGCAGTCATAACATATGGGTTGTCCTGCCTCAGGCAGCCCTTCGGTCGGCCGGATTCCAAAGTCTGGGTCTGGCCTCGGCTGATGTCGCACTTTCCCCGACATCAGAGCGTCTGGGTACAAAAGCATCAGCCGACGCCATTTTCCTCAGTCTTTCTTGCCGCGCGGTGCCCGAAGCAGAAGCAGAAGCTGTTCGCAAGTGCCGGTCGGTCAGATCCAGTGATTTCAGCTACCGAAGACTTCGAAAAAAGCTAAGTACCCCGTTGGGGACTCTTTCTTGCCTCAGCCGATGTCAGACAAAGTAAATAATTGTTTAACTTGTGGGAAACAAATACCTCATAAGGATTTCCATTCTTACTGCCTTCCTTGCTTAGGCCCAGACCATGACGTATCGGCCTGTTTAGCCTGTGCCTCCTTCAACCGACGAACTCTTAGACGTCGGTCGGAGTTCGCAGAGGAATTTTTTGGAGCCGCTTTTGCTTATAAAATGCCATCGGAGACTCCGACTTCACATATGGCCAAAAAACGCAAGGAAAAGGACCGACACTCGCGGCCCGCGGTTTCCGCTGAAACCACGGCTAGGCCTACCGCGAGTGTCTCGGTTTCGGCCGAAACCAAGTCCTCGGTTATTCCTTCTTCCGAAACCATGCTCCCGACCACCGAGGCCCGAGAGGCCCCGGCTGAGTCGGCTTCTGAACTACCTACCGAAGCTAGTGTTCAGGAATTGTCCGACACCTTACCTTTGGACATTTCTACCCCTGCACGTGGGGCAGCTAGGCCCCCAGCTTCTATGTCCATTAAGGCCTTTTCTAGGGCTAAAGCTACCAAACTCTCTAAAGCTTTGCCTGCCAGATCTGCTCCCCAGAGGCCTACCTCAACTGCACAGATCCTCAGCCTTGCTGAGGACCTTATCTCCTTAATTAGGGGTTCACAACCTCACCCGGACAGGGCCTCTCAACCTCCTCCAGACAAAAGGCCCAGGACTGACCCCTCTGACCCACATTCCTCAGATGATTCCACGGATGGATCTGAGTTGTCAGACCACCAGGAAGGGCCTTACTTGCCTTATGAGGATTCAGATGCAGAGGAATCTATCCCCTCGGCCTCCCCTCCTGAAGAGTTTTCCTTTGGGGAGACTTTACACTCCATGAGAGAGCACTTTCAATGGCAAGGTCAGGATTTCTCTGATTCTAGAAAAAGATTAAGGACCTTTTTGCATTTGCCTCAACATAGGCCCTTAGCTATACCTCCTGTTCTAAATGTAATTGATGATGTGTACAATGATGTTTGTACAGCCCCTGATACTCTTCCTCTGGCCCCTGCCAAGCCTGACAGATATTACAGGGTCCCGGATTCTCATTTCCATCTGTATAAAGCCCATTCTGCAGACCCAGAAACTATTTCTCAGGGCCCTAAAGGGGTTGCAGCTACTGCCAAAAATCCTCTACCCTCTGAAAGAGAGTCTAGAGCTTTAGAGAGATGGGGAAAGAAGGTGTATACATCTGCAACTCTTTCTGTCAGGGCATTAAACTGTCAATTCCATATGATACAGTACCAAGAGTATTTGTTAGATGAACTGAATAAGAAACTTTCTTCTCCTGAACCCCTAGACCGTAAATCCCTTCAGGATTTGGTACATAACTCTCAGCAGGTTAGTAATCATTTCTTAAAATGTGGCTATGATGCACTGGAGGCTTCATTTAGATCAGCTATGACTGGGGCAGTTATTCGTAGGCATGCCTGGCTGAAGGAGCAATCTTTGCCAGACCATGTCAAAACTAAACTCCTCAATGCTCCAATGGAGAAACAAAATTTATTTGGCTCCCCTGCTCAGGAGATTCTAAAAAAGGTTGAAGAAAAAGCTAAATCTGTGCAAACAGTTAAAGATTTCCTGCAAGTTCAACCACTGAGATTCAGTAGAAACTGGCCCACAAAGAATTGGTCCTTTCCAGTCTCGGACAGAGCCCAGAGAGGCAGGAACAGGCACTCTAGAGGCAGAGGTCAATCAAAGGGCTCCTACAGAGGCCGTCAGTGGCAGCCTGCCAACCAGAGGAGTAGTGCAACAGCTACAGCGACAACCACTACTACAGGACAGACTCAATGACTTGACTCTGATTCCGCCTACCAGGGATCAATTGGAAGCACCCTTGGGCGGAAAGCTGGCCTTATTCTCAACAAACTGGCATCATATTACAAAGGATGTATGGACATTGCAAATAATAGACAAAGGATACAGATTTCACTTCCACACTTTGCCAAAAAGAAGTGGAATGCCAAACCTTCCACCACATCAGAAGGCAGAGGCTTTAAGACAAATCAGCAATTTACTTCAGATGAAAGTTATAGAAAAGGTACCATCCTCAGAACAAGGCCAAGGATTTTACTCCAGACTATTCCTTGTACCAAGGAAAGAAAATCAATGGAGGCCTATTCTCGACCTGTCCGCTCTGAACACTTATCTCATTGTGCCAAAATTCAAAATGCTGACCCTACAGCAACTTCTTCCCATGCTGGGCAAGGAGTCTTGGCTGGTGACTCTAGATCTCAAGGAGGCATACCTGCACGTCCCTATCCGACCAAGCTGCAGAAGACACCTCAGATTTCTTGCAGGATCAGAGCATTATCAATTCTCAGCATTGCCTTTTGGCTTATCTACTGCGCCCAGAGTATTCACGAAATGCCTGGCATCAGTAATTGCACATTGCAGACTACAGGGAATTCAAATTTATCCATACCCGGACGACTGCCTAATACAAGCGGACAACAAGAAAAAATTATTAAAGGACTTGGCCTATGCCATACACCTGTTACAGACCTTGGGATACATAGTCAACATCCAAAAGTCAAGACTACTACCATCCCAAAGGATAACCTTTTTGGGTGCAGATCTGGACACAAACACCCAAATGGCCTTCCTCACAGAAGAAAAGCAAAAACAACTTCCAGATTACTTCATGATTCTGACAAGACAAACTCAACTTACTGCAAGGAAAATCCTGCAGGCCCTGGGTTACATGGCATCCTGCATAATTCTAATCCCACATGCCAGGCTGCATATGAGGAAATTACAATGGTACCTAAGGAGTGTATGGTCTCAACACAGTCACAGTTTAGAAACCATGATACCAATCATTCCATGCCTTTAAAAGGAATTCCTGTGGTGGGCTCAGGCCTGCCAGTCCAACAGAGGGTTGCCTTTCAACAAACCAAGAACAAGGCAGACCATCACCACGGACGCCTCAGACCGAGGATGGGGAGCACACATGGAGGACAAATGTATCCAAGGCCTATGGCCTCAAGGGCAGGTAAGCATGCACATAAACCAAAAGGAAATGCTGGCAGTGAGGCATGCAATCAAGGCATTCAAACCCTTCCTCCAACAAGGGCATCTATTAATAAGAACAGACAACACCACGGTCATGTGGTACATAAACAAACAGGGAGGCACTCACTCTTACCCTCTGTGCCGGATGGCTATGAATCTGTGGGATCTATGCCTGAATCTCAATATCTAACTACAGGCCCAATTCGTGCCAGGGAAAGAAAATGCACTGGCGGACAGCTTAAGCAGAACTACTATGGATGCACACGAATGGATGCTGCACCCAGACATCTTCAAACTCATAACAAAGACATGGGGAATGCCGGAGATAGATCTGTTCGCCTCCCCATTCAACCATCAACTGAAGACATTCTGCTCAAGGACATACCACCCACAAGCTTGGAGGGTGGACTCTCTCTCTTTCAGCTGGAAAGCCCTAACAGTATATGCCTTCCCACCTCTTCCATTGACGTACAAGGTTCTACTGAAGATCAGGGAGGAACAGCCAAAAGTGATACTAATAGCTCCGGACTGGCCAAGGCAACACTGGTATCCACTATTGAGAAGCATGTCACAGGCAAAATCATGGCCTCTCCCCCTATGGCCTCTTCTTCTAACGCAGAACAATTTCAAGACCCTGCATCCCAACTTGAAAACATTGCAGCTAACTGCCTGGAAAATTCCTTAAATCCCAATCAAACTGTTTTATCTCAGAGGGTGAAGGACATTATCCTGGAGGCTCGCAGGCCTTCCACAAGGAAGACATACTCAGCTAAATGGAAGAGATTTCTTATTTGGAGCACATCAAAGGGCACAGATGTCACAGTGGCAAACCTAGCACATATCCTTGAATATTTAGCAGAATTGTTCCACAATGGCCTGTCCTTCTCTTCCATTAAGATTCATGCTTCAGCAATTTCAGCAGAATACAATGTGGATCCACCTATCTTCTCACACCCTCTCCTCAGACAATTCTTGAGAGGAATCAAAAATGTTAAACCTCCAATAAGACCTCCTATACCTGCCTGGGATCTCAACTTTGTGCTGGAAAAACTGACACTACCTCCTTTTGAACCAGCAGCATCAGCGGATCTACAGTTTCTATCTTGGAAAACTGCAT
Organism: Protopterus annectens; assembly: GCF_019279795.1. NCBI lineage: Eukaryota > Metazoa > Chordata > Ceratodontiformes > Protopteridae > Protopterus > Protopterus annectens. Next base: position 1,863,091,960 of record NC_056729.1, read on the forward strand.
TCCTTCTGGCAATCTCTTCAGCAAGAAGAGTATCTGAGTTACAAGCATTAATGGCAGTGCAACCTTTTCTAATTTTCCACCAGGACAGAGTGTCACTAAGAACCAATCCTACTTTTATGCCAAAGGTGGTATCTAGAGTATCCTTGAACCAAGCTATTCACTTGACTACATTCTTCCCTAATCCACAGAATAAAGGGGAAAAACTATTGCACACACTGGATATACACAGACAACTACGCTACTACTTGGACAGAACAAAAACTAGCAGAAAAACTGACCAACTTTTTGTAGCATATGCAGCTGGGGTGCAAGGAAGAGCAATTTCCAAACAGACAATTTCAAAATGGATAGGAAATTGCATTCGCTTTTGCTACTCCTTTCATGGAAAGACAGTTCCTGAAAATATCAGGCCTCACTCCACAAGGGCCACGGCCACCACTACAGCCTTCCTACGGGGGGTGGCTACCAAGGACATTTTAGAAGCTGCTACTTGCAGCTCCGTGCATACATTTGCCAAGCATTACAATCTACCTTTATACTCTAGATCCAGAGCAGGGTTTGCAGCTGCAGTCCTGCAGGGGATCTTATCTACACCATCCTTTTCTTAGTACCTCCTCCCTCAGATTGGCTATAGTATTCTACCCATATGTTATGACTGCAGATGCATCCTTGAAGGACACAGTACAGTTTTGTACCTACCATAAATGTAGATGTCCGATAGGTATGCATCTGCAGTCAGGATTACCCTCCCTCCTTCCCCTCTGTGGTATTCCTAGGGTGCTTACCCCTCTTTTAGCTAGCTGGGGGAATCTATTATGATGTATTTGTTTATTTATTCTTGTATATAATTTGCAAATGTTTGGAACTTTTCAGCATTTATCCAAATTTAGCCTTCCTAGAGGGCATCTGGGGCAAGAAAAACTGAGGAAAATGGCGTCGGCTGATGCTTTTGTACCCCAGACGCTCTGACGTCGGAGAAAGTGCGACATCAGCCGAGGCCAGACCCAGACTTTGGAATCCGGCCGACTGAAGGGCTGCCTGAGGCAGGACAACCCATATGTTATGACTGAAGATGCATACCTATCGGACATCTACATTTATGGTAGGTACAAAACTGTACTTTTTTCTTGCCCCAGATGTCAGGTGTTCCAAAATGAGTAAGATCCCATACCCTTTGCAAATACACCTCAAAAGAAGGGTGAAGAAGGGAGCCACACAAAAGAAAAAATAAGAGGGGACAGGAGGGAGGGTAACCCAGACTGCAACAGTGAAGACACTCGAACATCTACATTTCTGGTAAGTGTACACAACTGTACTATGTTCATCATGTTTCACTGTTGCAGTCATGACTGTAGGGTTGAATCCCAAAGCAGAATAAAAGGGAGGTGGTCATAAAGTAGAGGGGGCAGTTAAAAGGCCCTGCAAGACAGCAGAAGCAAAGCCTGCCCTAGACTTAGAGTAGAGAGGGAGATTATAGTGCTTGGAAAAAGTATGCACTGAACTCCAAGTAGCAGCTTCCAAAATGTCTTTGGTAGGAACTCCCCTGAGGAAGGCAGCTGAAGTGGCAGCAGCTCTGGTAGAGTGAGTCCTTATACTCCCTGGGATTTGCTTTCCATGGCGTGAATAGCAAAGTCTGATTTCATGAGCAATCCATTTAGAAATGGTCTGTTTTGAAATGGCTTTACCTTGGGAACTTGAAGCATAAGAAACCAACACTTGCTCTGATTTCCTAATGTCCTTGGTTCTGTCCAGGTAAAAACGTAGTTGTCTGTGTACATCCAAGGAATGCAAGATCCTTTCCCCCTTATTTTGAGGACTGGGGAAAACAGTTGGCAAGTGAATAGTTTGATTTAAAGCCACTTTGAAAACCAACTTAGGCATGAAAGTAGCAATAGTCCTCAAAGACACCCTGTCTTGATGAAAAATAATATAAGGTTCCACAGCTATGAGAGCTCGCAACTCCAAAACTCTCCTGGCAGAGGTAAGAGCTAACAGGATGGCTGTCTTCCAAGATAAAAACTTGATGTCAGATGTGGCAGCAGGCTCAAAAGGAGGTAAGGTGAGTTTTTCCAAAACATAGTTGAGATCCCCAGCAGGAATGGGAGATCTAGGGGGCCTTAAGTTCTTAGCTCCTCTGAGAAACTGTCTCATGAGCTGATGGAAAAAGATTGGAGGGTCTGTATTATAATGAGCAGAAATAGCAGAGGCATGGATCTTTATGGAAGAGAAAGAGATACCCTTATGTAAGAGGTCCGTCAGGTAACGTAAAATCAGAGGAATGTTAGGAATAAGAGGATCTGAATCCTGAGCCTGCATCCAGGAGCAAAATCTTTTCCATTTTCCTGCATAAGATTTTCTAGTGCTAGGACGTCTGGCTTCTAAAATGACATCCATAACCTGCTTGGGTAGAAGAGAATGAATCAAAGACCCTGGATTAACCAGACCACCAGGCTGAGAGTTTGGACATGGGAGTGCGGAACCTGACCCTGGTGTTGGGACAGAAGGTTTGAAATCTGTGGTAATACCCAAGGGGGCTCCAGACAAAGGTTTATCAGTGTTGGGTACCAAAACTGTCAAGGCCAATTTGGGGCCAGCAAAATTATCATCTTGGGCTTGTCCTGCTTGATCTTTAATAACACCCGTGGAAGAAGAGGTAGAGGCGGGAAGGCATACCCCGAGAGGTTTCTCCAACTGAATGATAGTGCATCCACTTTCCAAGCTAGTTCGTGGAATGTCCTGGTGCAAAAAATCTGTAGTTGATGATTGAGGTGGGATGCAAAGAGGTCTATGTGAGGGCATCCCCATACTGCTGTAATCATCCTGAATATTTCGGTATCCAGCATCCATTCGTGTGGGTCAGACAGGTTTCTGCTCAGACTGTCTGCAAGGAAGTTTTGCTTCCCTGGTAGAAACTGAGCTTGAAGGTCCAGTTTGCAAGCTAGAGCTGTGTTCCATAGATTCATGGCTAGTCTGCAAAGGGGATAGGAATGAGATCCCCCTTGCTTGTTTATGTACCACATAACTGTGGTGTTGTCTGTCCGTATCAGTAGCTGTCCTGGTTGTAGAAGATTGCTGAAAGCCCATAGAGCGTTCTGAACGGCTAACATTTCCTTTAAATTGATATGCAGGTGCTTCTGATCCTTTGTCCAAAGGCCCTGCAGACAGGTGCCCTGAAAATGGGCTCCCCATGCATAATCTGAAGCGTCCGTGGTTAGTATCTGAGTGGCTGGAGGCAGACTGAAAGGTTTTCCTATGTTTAGAGTACATGCCTTGGACCACCAAAGGAATTCCTTTTGAAGACAAGGCAGGACGGTGATCTGTATGTCTAAACTGTGGCAATGCTGAGACCATACACTTTTTAGGTACCACTGTATTTTCCTCATATGTAGTCTTGCAATTGGTACGAGAAGGATGCAGGAGGCCATGTAACCCAAAGCCTGCAGGGATTTCCTTGCAGACAGCTGAGTTAAAGTTGCCAAGGTTTTGAAAGTTGAAGCCAGCTGTAATTGTTTTTCGGATGTCAGAAATGCCATCTGGGTTGTTATGTTTAGAAGAGCACCCAGAAAGGTTATCTGTTGTGAGGGTATCAAATTTGACTTTTTTATGTTTACAGTGAATCCCAGAAACTTGAGAAGATTTTGAACAAATTCTAGATGCTGGAGTAAGACATCCTTGCTGTCTGCCTGAATAAGACAATCATCCAGATAAGGGTAAATTTGAATTCCCTTGAGTCTGCAATAGGCTACCACTGGAGCCAGGCATTTGGTGAAGACCCTGGGTGCAGTAGACAATCCAAAGGGCAGTGCAGAGAATTGATAGTGTCTCGATCCAGCCTTGAACCTGAGGTATTTTCTGCATTCCTGCCTGATGGGAATGTGTAAATATGCCTCCTTTAAATCCAGAGTTACCATCCATGCATTTTGGTCAGCACTGGAAGTAGCTGCTGCAGAGTAAGCATCTTGAATTTTGGTATTTCGAGAAAAGTGTTCAAGACTGACAGATCCAGAATGGGTCTCCATGAATTTTGCTTTCTGGGGACTAGAAAGAGCCTTGAGTAAAAACCTCGTCCATCTCTGAAAGTGGAACCAGTTCTATGGCTTTCATAGCCAAGAGAGTTTCCACCTGGTATAAGGCCTCTAACCATTGATGTTTTGGAAGATCCGGCCATCCGCTTGGTCTTGGTAGGGTATGAAAATGGAATTTGTAACCTCTTAAAACCACATCCAGAACCCACTTGTCTTGGGTTATATGAGTCCAATTTTGGTGAAAAAGAGAAAGTTTTCCTCCAAGAGGGGCTTTCAGGCAAGAAGTTCCTGCAGCCCAACCGGGGGAGTCATTGAGCCTGTTTTCTATGAGCTTGCGACCTGTCCTCTCCTCCTCTAGGGGTGGAAGCAGCCCACTGTCTTGGTCTATAAGAGGCTTGCATTTGAGGCCTTCCTCGGGAGCGTCTGTATCTACCCCTCTGAGGCCTGTCTGAATTGGGAAAGGACCAATTTTTAGTAGGCCAATTCCTCCTAAATCTGGGTGGCTGTACTTACAAGAAATCTTTAACCATTTGCATGGATTTTGCCTTGTCCTCCATCTTCTTAATCACCTCTTCAGCCTTAGGTCCAAACAAAACATTATGCTCAACAGGAGCATCCAATAACTTAGCTTTTACTTGATCTGGCAAGTTTTGTTCCTTTAACCAAGCATGCCTTCTAATGACTGTACCAGAGGCAGCAGCCCTACAAGAAGCCTCCAAGGCATCAAATCCACAGTGTAAACCATGCTTCCCAACTTGTTCAGTGGCATGCATTAAATCATGTAATTCCTTATCATCTGCACAGGCAGAAATGGAAGTTAGCTTTTGTTTCAAAACAGACAGAAGAAATTGCTGGTATTTCAGCATATGAAATTGACAATTTAAAGCCCTAATAGATAAAGTAGCAGAAGTGTACACTTTTTTGCCCCATCTTTCTAAAGATCTGGAATCCTTCTCAGTGGGAATGGGGTTTTTAGCAGTAGTGGCCTTAACCCCCTTAGGGCCCTGAGAAATGGTTTCAGGATCAGCAGTAGGATTCTTGTATAAAAACTGGTAGCAATCAGGAACTCTATAATATCTGTCTGTCTTAACAGGAGCAGGAGGAAAAGAGTCAGGAGTTAAGTTAGCCTCCGAAAAAGCATCATCCACAATATCCAAAATAGGGGGGATAGCCAAGGGTCGATGTTGGGGGAGAAGAAGAAAATCCCTAAGTCTTTTCTTAGATTCCAAGTACTCCTGTCCTTCCCAGTGAAAATGTTCCCTCATTTCATGTAAAGTTTCTCCAAAAGAGAAATCCTCAGGGGGAGAAGCTGAAGGAATGGATTCCTCAGCATCAGAATCCTCATAAGGAGGGAAAGAATATTCCTGGTCAGAGGAAGAAACTGAAGAAACAGAAGCCTGATCAGAGGAGTCATAATACACTTCCTGCCTTGGCCTTTTATCTGGAGGGGGATGTAAACCCCTAATCATAGTAAGTGAGTCCTCCGCCATCTTAAGTAATTGTTTCTGAGACTTGGATGCAGGATCAGAAGAGGCCTGGGCTGTAGTCTTTGATTTGGAAGGAGTCTTTGCCTTTGTCTTTGGCTTTGCCTTTATCAGAAGATGAGTAGGCCTGAAAACCCCTTCGGAAGCCGGTACCTGCACAGCGGCTCCGGACCCATCCGAAGGAGCATTATCCAAAGGTCCTGCAACAGAAATATTCAAAGGACTAGTTGGCTCCTCGTGGGAGACCATTTCAGCCATCGGTTCCAAAATGGCCGACGACAGGGGCTGCAAAAGTGCCTCACTGATGACGGCTGAACCTGAAGCTGGCTCTGCTTGTACAATATTGTCCGATTTGGACCTCGGAGGCCTGTCTTTTCCTTGCGTTGTTTGTGAACTCCGGTAGCCGGAACCGTATCCGACGACATTTTGTAATTAAAATGCCTACCGAAGTAATGAAATGCAAAATCGTACCTTCATTTAATCGTACGTTGATTGAATCTAGCACAAAACCGACAACTAGCTAAGTCGTGGTCAGGGCCTAAGGAAGGAATAGAGTAAGAATGAAAATCCTTATGAGGTATTTGCTTCCCACAAGAAATACAATTATTAACTTTTTCTGACATCGGACTGGAGCAAGAAAAAAGTTTCCCCAACGGGGTACTTAGCTTTGAGTAGGAGATGAAAGTCTTTGGACTGAAGTACGTTTAGAAAAAATGTCGGGAGTCAGCCGACCAGAAAATGCGAACTGCTATCATCGCACGGCAAGAAAGACTGGAGAACATGGCGTTGGCTGTCAGCTTTGTACTCCTGGCGCTCTGACATCAGGGAGCATGGCGGAGCAGCCGATGCCGGACCCAGACTGTAGGATTCTGGCCGATCGAGGACTGCCTGCCGGCAAGGGAGAACCCTGCAGTCATGACTGCAACAGTGAAACACGATGAACATGTTGAGGAAGAATGAAAATAGACAACACAGATGCATAGTTATAGTGAGCACATAACTTTTATATCTGATGGTGTCAGTTTTCATTTATTCCTCAACTGATGGGAAAGAGTCCCCAGCTACGGGAACTGTGGGCAGTCCTCATGGAAGGATACTTTGAGTATCGCAGAACCAAAGGCAAGCAGCCCTATTTTTTTAGATCAAATCCAGATTGTAATGAGCAATAAAGGTATGAGCAGTGGACCAAGTGGCTGCAGCACAAATGTCATCAATGGAAGTTATCGACCAAAAACCAAAAGTAGCCATGGATCTAGTGGAGTGAGCTTTAGGAAGTCTGGGCAAGGAAAGGCCTTACTGACTTTAAACAAATGAAGTGAAATGCAATGTTACCCACTTTGCTACAGTAACTTTGGAAACTGGTTTTCCCAACCTGTTGGAGGAAAAGGAGATGAACAGCTGATCTGTTTTTCTGAAGTATTTTGTTCTACGGATATAAAAACAGAGCTATGTACAGTCTAAGAGATGACACATGTATTCACATTTGTTAGAGAAGTTAGGGAAGAAAACAGGTAACCTAATGACTTGATTGATGTTCATCTCAGAGGTTTTTTTTAAATTAATACAATAAAGTTTATTTATTTATTTATTTATTTATTTATATATTAATATAAAGAAATAATTATGTTTGTAACAGGAAGTGATGTACTACTAAATTATTCAACAGCTTGTAGGTTGATTCATAGGTTTATAATGTGATAAGTAAATGATTGGTGCTTGTGGAAATTGATTTTATATATAAAACATTTTAAAGTAGTAAGGCATTTTATCTGATGAAGTCCATCTGGACGAAAATGCTGTGAGTGCGAAGGCGTTCATTCTGTGTTTTTACATTTTCGTGTATCTGTGTGGCAATAAAATTGGAGAATATTTTCAGCCTGCATTGGTCCTCGCTTTCGTGTTTTTGCCTTGTTTAGTGGAGTTTGGAGGAGTATATTACGTTTTTCATCTCAGAGGTTACTTTGGGCAGAAAAAGTAATTAGTTCCTATATTTATGGAAAACCAAATATGGGAATTTTTAGGAGTGTGCTTGGAGTTCAGACACTCATTTTGCTGAGGTACTTGCCACTAGAAAGAACATTTTCCAAGAAAGAAACTTGAGATCATACTTGGCAAATGGCTCAAAAGGGGCCTAAGTTAAACCCTACTGTAACAGTGTTTGACTCCTATGTGGAGTGGGGTCTTTAACTAGAGGTCTAAGGATAAAAGTGCCCTTAAGGAAAGCTTTGCATACTTTGGATGAAACTAGAGAAGAAGCATTGTTTCCAGTATGATAATTCAAGATGGCTGCTAACTGAACTTTGACGATGGAAATACTAGCTCTTTCTGAAAAATTAGAACTAGGAAATCCAGGACAGCAGGAATAAGTTCAAAGGATCCGGTTCTCTTTGATGGTCCCAACATGAAAATCTTTTCCATTCATTCTTGTATAAAATTGTGGTGGATTTCTTGGATAATAGCAAAATCTGGTGGACCAGAATGGAAAGCCTGGGCTGTCTAACCACTAGTGAAATTGTAGAAACTATGTGGTTAGTTTGAAGAGTGCAATGTCTAGGAGTGCCATCGCTAAGGGATAAGAGATTAGATCTGGACTAGAGTCCAGTACCCAAAGTGAACACAGCCGATGAGAACAAAGAAAGGGAAACCACACCTGACGAGGCTGAAAGGGGGTAGTGAAGATAACTTTGCTCTTCAACTGAAGTGCTTTCTGTAGAAATCTGGGGATTAGAGGAATGGGGGATAGGTTTAAAGGAGACCAGAGGGCCAAACATGGACTAGAGCATCCATTGGTGACTCCCCCGAGGGTGCTCAGGGCAAAGAACCTGCTGCATTTGTTGTTGACAGGAGAGGCAAACAGATTGCAGCGAGGTTGACCTCATCAATGGAAAATCCTCTCCACCACTAACTGATTGAGAGACCACTCATGAGGCATCAGAATTGGCCTGCTGAGTTTGTCTGCAAGCACACTGGATTTCCCCAGATTGTACATTGCCAAAAGAAAGCAGATGGAGGAGATCATCCATTGCCACACTCTAACTGGCTTCTCAACAAAGGGGAAAGGATAGGTTCTAACCTGTGTGCTGATGTACCAAACCACAGACATGTCTGTTTGGATAGCAATCATCCCCGGAGGAAGGGGAATCCTGAAAGGCCAACAGTGCTAGGAGGACAGGCCTCATCTCCAGAACATTGATATGCAAATTGATCTCTTCTGGAGACCACATGCCTTGGACTGTCTGTCCCAACAAAAACCCCATCTCACCCCAAACTGGGAGGCATCCATGGTCACTGTGGCCACCAGGGTGGAAATATAAAGGGGTATCCCTAACAAACTTCATTCACTGGACTGTACCCACCAAAACAGGTAACTTCTGAAAACCTGAGTGAGCTTTTCTGGTGGGGAAAGAGGATGTTGAAGAATCTACCACTGAACAGCTAGATTCCACTGAAGAACACACATCTAGAAGTGAGCCATCAGTACCAAAGTTATAGCAACTGCCATTGAACCTAAAGCCTGGAGGATATGTCTTACTGGGGAAGAGGGATGTGAAAAACATCTGTATCACTTGCAATCTTATAGACTGTACTCTGCTTGACAGAAAACAAGTCAGATGCCTGGTGGTATCCAGGTCAGTGCTTATAAACTCCAAGACTTGGACTGGTTGTAGAGAAGATTTGGAATAACTGACTGTGATGTCTAAAGACTGACATAGTTGGTGCAAGTAGTTCCTAGCTTTTTCAAGGAGATGCCTGGTTGGTGAGACAAGAGGACAGTGATCTGAATGAGTAATGATGGGCCCCAATTGTCCCTTCATAGAAATGGTAGAATGGACTGAACCATGACCACTCAGAACTTGGAGTTTTTACAAATTGATTGAGATTTGTGTGGCCTAGAATGGGTCACGGGTTCCCTGTCTTCTCTGGCACTAAAAAGAACCTCAGGTACGTTTTGAATCCTCTCTGGTCTGGTGGAACCGCTTGGATGACTCTTGTCGAGCAGCTTTTGAATTTCTAAGGCTGCTAACTCCAACTGACTGGGTGGAACGTTGGGAAGCCTTTATTGTTTGGTTGGTGAGATTTGCAAAACAACAAACAAAAGGAATGAAATAGCCTCTGGATATAATTTTTTGCACCTAAGTATCTTTTATGATTGATGCCCAGGTTTCTAGGTGCAGAGACAAGTGCCCCTGACTGCCTCCAGAGAAGAGCAGTCAGCAACCCTTCAGCAGCATTGGAAAGGTTTATCTGAGAAGGTATCTCAAAACTCCTGATTATGTGGGCCTCCTCTGCTGCAAGGGTGGTATCTTCCACCCTGTCTTTGGGAGAAGTTTCCCCTCATGAGTCCTGGAAAGGACCTTGCTACTTTTGGAACCACATCTTTTTACCTCTACACTGATTACTGGAAAAGGGCCTCTGTGGGGTAGAAAAACATACTCCCACAGTCTTCCCATCTTGCTCACTGTTGGAGAGCATTTCTTTCACTGATGTGCCAAACAAGGAAGACTCATCAAAGGAAGTAGTGATAAAGGCGCACTTGAAGGGTTCCACAAAATCATATAAGTGCATCCAGACATGTCTCCTTATGGCTATGCCTGAACCCGCCACCCATGAGGTACCTTTGACTGTGTGAGAGACTAACCTTCTGGAAGCATTAGAGATAGACTGAAGGGTGACCAGTTGTGAAAAACAACTGCTTCTGCTCCTCCACAGACATGGACCCTGGAAGAGATTTGCATATTTCTTTAATCAAATCTCTCTGCAATGTAGTGAAGCGTGCCAAATAATTCAGTGACTGATGTGCAAAATTTGCTGAGAAGTAAACACACTTTCTAAATCTGTCTAATACCCTGGACTACCTGTTAGCTGGAATGGACAGAAGAGCTCTGTTCTGCCAGCTCTGTTTTAGTGTCCATAACCACAACCATATCAACAAAAACTCCCTTACTCCAGTGAGGCTCATCCTTAGGAGGGGAAAAAAATTTGTTGGGGTAACAAGGAATGGGCTCTACAGTATCCGGTTCCAGTGAGATGCCAGATCTATAAGGTTATCAGCTGGTGGGGTAACCCAAGACATTGATGGGCTGGACCTGAAAGTTTCTAGGTACACTGATGACTGCTGGCAAGGGGATCGGAAGACCATCCACCTTTCTGAATAAAGGATGTCTAGAATGTCTCCAAAGAAGATGTCTTCTGCTGGAGACCTTTGGGATCCCTCACCTTTATCAAAGTCAATGTATTTGGTTAAATATTCCTTACGAGAATCTATGTGCCTCCTTTTGCATGACCTCTTCTTGGTGAAATTGGCAGTGGAATGATCTGGACAGGTATTGGAAGATAGGGGAAGTTCCTGAAAAGGAACTGCATGGAGGCTAATACAGGCTGGCTGTGCCTGTGGGATAGGCTGATGCGGCTGAGAACTAAGAACCGATGGAGGTTGAGGAGTTAATATGAAGAAATAAGAGTAGACTGTATTCTTGGAAGGCAAAGCCCACTTCACCTCCTGAAAGACAGAAGGACTGGGAGAAGCTATAGCTGGCTGCACTGCATTGAAAGTTCCAGGAGCTGCTGAACCTCAACTCTGCCTGGACTCATGCTGCAAGAAAGGAGTTGGATGCAAACTGTCCACCACCGAAGCACTGGGGGGAAGGGTTGGTTCCAAAAAACCTCAGAGGTGAACCCATCCTCCCGGATCTGGTGCCAAAGTTTCAGCTCTGACATTCGTTCGGCTCAAGGGGGATCAGGGCTAAATGAGTCAGGTACACAGTTGGAGTTGAAGACCCAGCTGTCTTCAGATCTGGCACTTTGACTCTCAGGATTCTCAGATACGAGGGCTCTGAAATGGTCAGATGGATCACAGAAGGAGAAATAAGGTAGAATGCAGGTTGAAGGCTCATGGATCCAATGGGAGACAGATCTGATAATGTCCCCATCTGAATCTGAGCCCTGAGAAGCTTCCTCATCATTCTATACAAATCTGCTTAGGAGAGGCTCAGGGTGGACTTTTACAGAGGACGATGTGGAAGGGGGATGCAACATCCTTTCTGGCATCTTCTGTAAAAAAAAGTGCTCGGAGCCATGGGGAAATGGCCTCCATAGAGAAACAAGGACTCTGGATTTTGGGAGATTAAAGCATCCCCACAGTCAGATCTGAAGGAGTCAGATCTGATCTTTTCACAACCAAAGCAGGTTTTGGAGAATGAGTAGGAGACTGTTTTCTCTGCTCCCTGGGCTCCGATGAAGATTTTTGTTTCTTGCTGAGGGTTTGAGCCCATGAAACAGATGCAGCAGAAGGTGGAAACAACCCTTTTAAGGCCAGCTTATTGCAATGCTCACTCAAGGCCACAGAGTTAAACCCAGCACAAATGGAGCATGGAGTTTCAAGGTGGCCCACACCCTAGCAGTACACACACTATCTGTGGGCATAACTGGGTATCTTATGCCCACAGGAAGTGCACTTTACAAAACCTGTAAGTTTTTCAGCCATGGTAGTGAGATAAAAACAGGAAGACAAAAAAGGATTTTTTTAGAGAACATTACAGAGTGTAAAAACACCAGCAATGGTAGATCTTCTTGTAAAACTTGAAGTTTCAAAACTTCAAAAGGCAGAGACCAGAAGATCGAAGTTCTGAAACTTTGAAAACTAAATAAAATAAGTAAATACTTTTTTTACATCTGCTAAATAAATAGACCAATTCCCAAATCACACTACAGTGAGGAAAATGGTAAACATACCATTCTACTGTATACAGCGATCACCATTCATAACGTTTGATGTTTCAAAACTTCAGTCTTCTGGTCTCGGCCTTTTGAAGTTAAAAGTTTTGAAACTTCGAGCTTCTGAAGGGAATCCACAGTGGTATGTCAAAAATACCTAAGAGCAGGTAGGAAAAAAGGGTGAAAGAAAATACTGCCAACAATGGTAATCGAAAGTTTGTTGTTTGTTTGTTTAATTTAACTGTGGAGGCTGCCTACTAAAGTGTGCTAGCCTGTGTAACTAATTTATCACTGTCTCTGCATTTTCTGTGTGTTTCTACCAAAAACAAAAACAAAAAATCCTTATTTTCCCGCCTTCCTCGACTAGTTTAGACCAGTTTACAGGCATTGCTGTATTCTGGGCTGTGGTGTAGTTCCTGTGTTGTCCATTACCTTACTTAGATAGAAGAAAGTTTCTTTGCTCACCAGTGGGAGTGGGGAGCCTTGAGCAGCCTACCTGTCCCTGTAGGAAGTGACCTCAGCACAAGAAGCTGTAGTAATTGGTTGTTTTGGACCATTTCTAGCTCTTTTGTAGTTCACTGTTTAAAATCCGCGTTTGCACGGCTTTGCGAGGTTGTGCGCATAGCGCAGCGCCAAACAAGGTTAAACTTTTCTTGGCTCCGCCAAGTGTGCTCTTCAAATTTTCCCTTAAGGAAGCTCTACTCTTGGCATAACCAGACTACTCACTATATTATAAGCCTAGAACTTGTTCTCAATACTTCTCTACTAAGTAAGCACTCTTGTACTAAGTAAAGCACTACATCTACTTACCACCCCTGTGAATATCCACTTCCCTTAAAGGTACAGCACACCTTATACAGTTCTAGCATGTCGAGTGGTAGATTACTGGCATCGTCTCCAGTTCAGCTGGTCAATCTGGATATCTTGAGACAATGCTACAATTGTCTCATGTGCACAGACAACCCTCTCCTCCCAACAAACACAAATACATGTGAGAGATGCAACTATATAGCTAAACTGGAGGCTGAACTCTCTCAACTCAGGGCTGGCATGACCAGACAGGAGGAGATGGCAACCACACACACAACAATCCCAGTCCCACATAGACCTACCACAACTGCAAACCAAACACATAAAAACACAAAGACATACTCGGAGGCTCTAACAAAAAACTTACCAAAACAACAGAGGCTCCCAATGCAGACACCCAAAAATCCACCACCTCAAAACAAAACACATGCAACACATACTTCAATAAATCAGTGTGTCAACCAATCACAGCCCTTAAGGCCAAACACCTTGCCTGATACACTAGTAATAGGTGACTCTATAGTCAGACACACTGATGTCCCGCTGACCAGGCTGAACAAGGAGAAGGTGACTGTGAGCTGTCTATCGGGAGCTAGGATCCGCCACATAACACACGCACTCAAGTCATTCCAAAGCAAGTACAAATATGACTCCGTCATTGTCCATGCTGGTGTGAATGACCTGAGACGTACCTCCCTGGACTACATGAAAAGAGACATAGAGGAGCTCTCCGATTATGTAGCCCAGGCTGGTATGACCCTGACCCTGAGCAGCATCTTGCCCTCACCAAGAACGATACCACAATACAAAGAGAAGATAATCAGCTTTAACAATTGGCTCAAGTACTGGTGTCATTCTAAGGGGATCCAATGTCTGTCTGCCTGGGATGACATGTTGGACAAGCCATGCTGCTTCGCAAGGGATGGCTTACACCTGTCACCTCTGGGCTTCCGGATATTGGCTAAGGCTCTTGCCAAACCCATAGTGCCTTTTTTAGGCAAGGCTCAAAAGACAAACCCACCTCCTTAGAAAACAATAATGGAAAAAAACTAAGAGTAATGCTGCTCAACGCCAGAAGTCTAAATCTCAAGATGCAGGCACTTGATGCACTCCTCAGCATGGAGAACATCGACGTCTGCGCAGTAACTGAAACCTGGTTCAAGGCTCCTGAGAGCACCCCAGCGCTACCAGGCTATACCTCGTATCATGCTTTTCGGCCCCAAAACCCGGGCCGAACCACAAAGGGAGGGGGAGTGTCCATATTCATCAAGGACACCCACACCTCCAGGTTAGTAGCAACACATGAAGCATCAGAGACCATACAGGTACAACTAACCATAGGCAAAACTGCTATACAACTGGTAGCATGTTACAGACCACCCTCCCAGTCTCAAGAACTCCACTCAGCCTTCCTGAAGACATTGGAGGATATGAATGTATCACAAAATACCTTCATACTGGGAGACTTCAACTACCCAAACATAGATTGGGCACATTATTCTAGCCCTAATCTGGAATTCATAAATTCAAATGCACTGGAACAATTAGTCACCTCTCCCACTAGGGGAGATAATATACTAGACCTGATCTTCACAAACATGGGGACAAAATGCTCCACACCGGAAGTATACTCCTCACTAGTGAGATCTGACCACAAACTAATCACCCTGGATATACATATCCCACCTCCACCCCCAGCACAAAAGACCACAGTGAAAAACTTCTCAAAAGCAGACTTCACTCTTCTTAAGACTGAGATGGTATCCTTTAAGCCCACTGTGCCAGTGCATACCACATCCCACGATGCCGAATCCTTCACAAATGCTTTCTATGGACATCTCCAAGAATGCATGGATCATGCAATCCCAAACAAATCCAAGTCCCTCTCCACCAAAGGTAAGCGTCCTGTCTGGTGGACCTCAGCCATAAACAAATTGTATAACAAAAGAAGGAAGCTACTGCACGTCAGAGCAAAATCCCACGAAGGGAAGACATCTCTGATGAACATTAGCAGAAAACTACGTTCTCTCATAAAAACATCCAAGGCCAACTTTGAGAGAAAAATCGCTAAGGACACTAAAGATAACCACAAAGCCTTCTTCAGCTATGTTAGAAACCTGGGCGGAAACCCTCAGATATGCTCAGAGTTGTTTCACAACAATAAAAAATACACTGAACCCACAGATATTGCCAACATTCTGGCTGACAGGTTCAGTGCAAATTTCTCCCCTCCTTCACCCCCAAAAGAAGAAATACTTATCCCAGCTGAATGTAACCTCCCTGTCATCTCAGATGTCCAAGTGAGAACCGCCCTAAACAAAGCAAAAAACACAGCATCAATGGGACCTGACGGTATCCCGGATTGCGTGTTAGGTGAACTCCAAGAGGAGCTAAACCCACACATAAAAATGCTATTTAACCTTAGCCTTACTTCGGGATATGTACCTGAACACTGGCGTACAGCAACAGTGGTCCCACTCCACAAAGGGGGTGCCTCTACAGACCCTGGAAACTACCGCCCCATAAGCTTAACCAGCCTGGTCTGCAAAGCTATGGAAAGAATCATTATGGAACTCATAAACAGAGACATAGGGGATCTACAGACACTTGACCCCACCCAGTTCGGCTTTGTAAAGGGCAGATCCTGCCTTTTAAACCTGGTTGACTAACAGTCACTAGAGCCATTGACGAGGGCAAAGCAGTCCATGCAGCATACCTGGACTTGGCTAAGGCCTTCGACACAATACCCCACTCAGGCATCATAGATAAGCTCAACAGCTTAAATGTAAACCCTTATGTCACTAGATGGGTTGCAAACTGGCTAAAAGACAGAACCCATAAAGTTAAAATCGCTGGAGCAATGTCAGACTCAAAGCCAGTCACAAGTGGTGTCCGACAGGGATCTGTCCTGGGACCCCTCTTGTTCGGCATTTATTTCTCAGATGTTAAAGCAAACACGGGAGGGCTGTGGCTGACAAAGTTCGCAGATGACTGCAAACTAGGCTCCATAGCTGATACACCAGCAGACACACACATCCAACAAAAAGGCCTCACAGAAACGGACAACTGGTGCCGGAGTCACGGCCTTAAACTAAATGCCAAAAAATGTATAGTCATCCCCTTTGGGAAAAACAAAGTACCCACAAATTATCACATAGACAGCAACCCAATGAGTACTGAAAAAGTAATCAGAGACCTAGGGACCCAAGTCGACAGCGACCTGTCATTTGATACCCACGTTGCCAAAGTGGTTAGAAAAACATTCTAGCTTGCACACCTCATCATGAAGGGATTCACATCCAGATCCAAGGATGTCATTGTACCCCTATATTCATCCCTCATCAGACCCATGATTGAGTACAATGCCCCATTTGGTATGTACCTCACCCGGCATTTGCAATAGCTGGAGAGACCACAAAAGTACCTCACCAAGAGGATCAAGGGTCTCCAACATATGTCTTATTCTGCCAGACTAAAGAAACTTCAGCTCTATTCAGTATCATACCGCCTGCTCAGAGGTGATCTCTGCCTGATGTACAAGGCCATGTCAAATCAGTATCTGATGGACATGCTCCACCTCAAAAAATCCAAGTCCATCAGGACCACGAGAGCTAAAGACTAAAACCTCGGCACAAGTATGAATAGGACATGCTGGAGGGATAGATTCATAACCCAGAGGCTTCCCATGCTTTGGAACAAGATCCCAGTTCGTATTAGGCAGAGCCCCTCACTGACTCTCTTCAAGAGAAATCTTGATGAGCGGATGGGAGATCGTAAGTTTACCCCAGGGTCACATCTGTGTCACTGCTAGACAGGGGCACAGTAAACTAATTCTATTATATAAGGGGGCCTTCATTGTGTCACTACTAGACACAGTATTCTAAATTTATTCTGTACATTTTTGTACCATTTCATGGGGTGGCAAATGCCACATCACTATGGCTAGGCTTACAAATACCCCAGGGCAGATAGCCTAGTACTATACTATGAAGCTATGAAACTAAACCATAAATACCTTAAAATAATGGGTAAGAAGGAGAAAAAGAGAGCAACTAACACTAGAAACGTGAAAATCTACAAAGGGAAGAAGATTGAGAGAAAAACTGTGATACTGAAGACAAAAGGTAATAAAAAATAGTGAATTTCACTCATAAAAAAACTGTATAGAAACACACTATAAAGCTTTAAGGGGCATGATCCACATCTGAAGCGAGGAAGCAGCAAAAGAGATCTGAGGTGGTACAGGGTTCTGAGGCATTATGGGTTGAGGGAGGAGCTTGAGAGTTGGATCCAAAAGTGTAACTGAATGCAGTCGAGCTGGATCCAAGAACCCATCAGATGAGGAATGAATGAAAATGACAACATCATATTGTCGTTTGTGTACCACTTGGTTTGTTTACTGAACTGCATTCTTTGGTTACGCAGGTGATCGCACTAGGCACAAATGTCCTTTCTGAGGTGAAGGTAAATTCAGTGTAGTAAATAATGTAGCAACAACTATGCATAGAGATGTTGAAGGAATTAAATGTTTATGGCTTCTCTCACTACACTACTGCTGAAAAATCCTTACTTTACACAGCCATTTTAGTGACTGCAACCTTCAGCCCCACTAAATGTGACTGGCCAGGTTAGAGAGTCTGTCACATTTACAACAGATTTCCAAGTAGGATATAATTATGGTGTCATGACAACACAGGGTTAACTTTTATAGATATTATAGTAGTTTCTCAAAAAGATCATAATGTCAACTATTTTGCATAAGGAGGAGGAACACAAGCTGCAAATTACATGTTTATTCAAAAACAGCAAAAATCAGTTCAGTTTTTGCAAAACAGAAAAAAAAATGACTTAAACTTCTAGAAATTCTAGGAAAGTAAAGCAGACAATTATAAAGACAACAGAAATGAAGTTGACTGAAGCCTGAAAAGAGAGGTAACAAGACAGAATGTTGTCATAAAAGATATTAAAGTTCACATTTACAGAAAGGATAAGACAGAATGACCTGCTGCAATGTTGCCTCTTACAGCACCATTCACTGATGGAATTGGCCACATTCAGTGCCAACACTAAACCTCTCAAATGTATCATCATATTTCCTAGAACATTCTTTATTTTGGGACAAAAATAACATAACACCATGAAATCCTGACTGGCCCCTTTAAATGATGATTGACTTTTTACTTTAATTTAGACTTGCTGTCATATTAGCAGACGTCATCATACATGAGCATACCCAGTGATGTCATTTAATTGACTAACTGTGAAGTCTACATACACAGCTAGTGAGATAACACACAGCAATGTGCATGCACGTTTACAGCCATATGTGCAAGGGAGAGTTACGAGAAAAGTAGTACAAGTAAGGAACATAATAAAACAATGAGCCACAAAACAATGAATGTGCACGTTTACAGTCACATGTGCAAGTCAGGAATACGAGGAAAGTAGTACAAGTAAGGAACATAATAAAACAATGAGCCACAAAACAATGAATGTGCACGTTTACAGCCATATGTGCAAGGCAGGAATACGAGGAAAGTAGTACAAGTAAGGGAAATAATAAAACAATGAGCCACAAAACAATGAATGTGCACATTTACAGCCATATGTGCAAGACAGGATGTGACGCCCTTTATAATAGCTGATAGTACTGGTTGTTGGCAGTCGGTACTACCTTATAGTCTGGGCAGAGTGTTTTGTGGGATTTGGGACTTACTACTAGTGGAATTTTGTAACCTCTCGATATTATCCGCTGCACCTATTTGTCCAAAGTCATCAATTGCCAGGCAGGTAGGTGCAAGGATAATCTCCCCCCGACTGCCTTCAGAGAAAGGCAATTCGGACCCTATTCAGGGATGTTGATAGGAAGTTCCAGAGAAAGATTATCTGGACCCTTGATTTTGTGGGCCATTTCTGCCTCTAGAATGGCATTTTCCATTGTTTCCCCTCTGCCCTGGGGGATGTCCTTGCTTCATGAGTCTAGGAAAGGCCCTCTGGATTTTTTAAACCATAGCCTCCCACTCCTTTGATTCCTAGAATAAGGACTCTGAGGAGTGGAGAAACATATGTCTACGGCAGATACAGTCTTACCATCTTTCTCACATCTGGCTAGGGTGTCTTTTACCTTAGGGCCAAAAAGGGTGGATCCGTCAAAAGGAGCATTGACGAATGACAATTTAAATATTTCTGCAAAGTCACACTTTTGAAACCGAATACCAGAGTTTGTACAGTGTTTTCCAAACTACTGGACAATCAGTTTGATTTCTAGATAGTCCGGAAAAACTGACTGAAAGACAGCAGTATATGCATGTAAAATCAATACAGTGACAGGAGTTTTAGGAAGAAAGAGGCCTGTGTGATGTAATTTTTTACAGACAAGCACTGCATTGTGGGATACCTAGAGGCAGACTAAACAAATCAGAATTACTTAAAGATGCCAGACTCCCATGTGGTCAAACTCAGAAATTATGTATAAAAATATTTAAAAACCTGTCAATAGTCCCAGAGTGGTGTTAAAATACAGGAAACAACCATGATGAAATAAACATGTTTTTTTGAGTCTGTGGGTGCGGATCTCCTTTAACCCTATTAGGACTCTGCTCATATTGGAAATACTGAACATTGTGTGTGGCGACATTATAGTCTTTCTAAAAAGACTCATAATACAGATAGCTGTTTTTAAATTAAACATCCTCGATATTTCTCCCACCTATCTCTACTTCACCCTCCCCTCCCCCCATTCAAGAACACTCTGCTGTACATGAGCAAACTAATCTTTTATAAATACAGATTAAAAGTACAAACTGTTTAAACTTACTGATTGTTTCTGGAAAATGCATATCCATGTCCAAGGTCCATCCCACTCCATTTGCCCTAGCTACACTCAGGTTCAATCTGCTCCCCTACCCTACCCCCTATTCCCACTCACCTCCCACTACATCTTAACTTATACCACACAGCCACACCCAAAACCAACTACACACCAATCACTTCCCTCCTCCATCATCTTAACAACTGACCACTCCTAACAAATCACAATTCTAATAATTCCCTCCCCAAATCAAAAATAATAACCCAGTCTCAGCCTACTTGACTACATACTTCTACAAACCACATGTATAGTCATCTCTACTACTACTATAATCAGAGCGGATTAATCTTGTTTAGGTTCATAGGTTGATACGTTCATACTAGGCTATCTGCCCTAGGGCATTTATAAGCTTAGCCAGAGTGTGTTTGGCTTTCACCACCCATTTTAAATAAATTTTGCTATGCCCTTTTTTGAGGTTAGTATACTGTGCCTCTGTCTAACAGTGACACAGAAGTGATAGCCGGGGTGAACCTACAATCTCCCATCCACTCATCAAGATTCCTCTTGAAGAGAGTCAATGAGGGACTCTGCCTAACCTGGACTGGGATTTTATTCCAGAGTGAAAGGAGCCTCTGGGTTATGAATCTGTCCCTCCAGCATGTCCTATTTATTTCAGTGCTGAGGTTCAAGTCTCTCGAGCGCGTAGCTCGATGGGATTTGGATTTTTTGAGGTGCAGCATGTCCATTAATTCGGTTGGACATGGCTTTATACATCAGGCACAGATCGCCTCTGAGCAGGCGGTATGCCACTGAGTAGAGCTGGAGTTTCTTTAACCGTCAACATATGGCATCTGTTTGAGCCCTTTGATCATCTTGGTGAGGTACTTTTGGGGTCTTTCCAGTTGCTGCAGGTGTCTGGTAAGGTATATCCCAAAAGGGGCATTGTACTCAATTATGGGCATGATGAGGGATGAGTAAAGAGGCACGATGACTTCCCCTGATCTAGATGTGAATCCCTTCATGATTAGGTGGGCTATATAAAATGTTTTTCTAACCACTTTGGCCACGTGGTTGTCAAATGAGAGATTGCTATCAACTTGGGTCCCCAGGTCCCTAATGACTTCTTCTGTACTTAATGGATTACCACCTATGTGGTAATTTGTGGGCACTTTGTTTTTGCCAAAGGGGATGACTATACACTTTTGGCTTAGCTTGAGGCCATGGCTCTGGCACCAGTTGTCTGTTTCTATGAGGCCCTTTTGGAGGATGCTTGTGTCGGCTGGAGAGTCGATTATGGCGCCCAGTTTGCAGTCATCTGCGAACTTGGTCAGCCACAGTCCTTCCGTGTTGGCCTGTACCGCAGAGAAATATATACTGAACAACAGAGGTCCCAGGACTGAGCCTTGTGGGATGCCACTTGTAACTGGTTTGGAGTCTGACATGGCTCCAGCAATTCTAACCATGTGGGTTCTGTCCTTGAGCCAGTTTGCAACCCATCTAGTGACATAGGGGTTTATATTTAAACTGGTGAGCTTATCTATAATGCCCGAGTGGGGTATTGTATCGAAGGCTTTTGCGAGGTCCAGGTAGGCTGTGTGGACCACCTTCCCCTCGTCAATGGCCTTGGTGACTGTTTCAAAGAAATTGACCAGATTTAAGAGGCAGGATCTGCCCTTAACAAAGCCGAACTGGGTAGGATCCAGTGTCTGTAGGTCCCCAATATCTTTATTTATGAGGTCCATGATGATCCTTTCCATAGCTTTGCAGACCAAGCTAGTCAGGCTTATGGGGCCATAGTTTCCAGGATCCGTTGAGGCACCACCTTTTTGGAGAGGGACCACTGTTGCTGTATGCCACTCTTTGGGTACATATCCTGTAGTAAGGCTGAGAGTGAACAGTAGCTTTATGTTTGGGTTTAGCTCTTCTTGGAGTTCATGTAGGACGCAGCCCGGGACACCGTCTGGTCCCATTGATGCTGTGTTTTTTGCTTTGGAGAGGGCAGCTCTTACCTGAGCATCTGAGATGTCAGGGGGGCAGCACTCTGTTGGGACAGATATTTGCCCTTTTGGTGGGGAGGGGGGAGAAGTTTGCACTGAACCTGTCAGCTAGGATGTTGGCAATGTCTGTGGGTTCGGTGTATTTTTTGTCATTTTGGACTAATTCTGAGCATATCTGGGAATTCCCACCCAGGTTTCTAACATAACTAAAAAAAGCCTTGTGATTATCCTTAGTGTCCTGTGCAATTTTTCTCTCGAAGCTGGCCTTAGACGATTTTATGAGTGCCCGTAGTTTTTTGCTAATACTGATCAGAGATGCCTTCCCTTTTTGGGATTTTGCTCTATCATGTAGTAGCTTCCTCCTTCTATTGTATAGTTTGTCTATGGCTGGGGTCCACCAGACAGGATGTCTGCCTTTGGAGGATTGGGTCTTGGTTTTATTTGGGATTGCATGATCCATGCATTCCTGAAGGTGTTCATAGAATGCGTTTATAAAGGATTCTGCGGTCTGGGCGTATTTTCCACAGGCCCGGGGGCTTTGAAGGATTCCACCTCAGTTTTGAGGCGTGTGAAATTTGCTTTAGAGAAGTTTTTCACTGTGGTTTTCTGGGCAGTGGGTGGGGTCAGGATGTGAATATCCAGTGAGATTAGTTTATGGTCTGATCTTACCAGTGAGGGATACACTTCTGGTCTGGAGCATAGTATCCCCATGTTGGTGATGATCAGGTCCAGTATGTTTTCCCCTCTTGTGGGAGTGGTAGCAAGTTGTTCCATAGCATTTGAGTTTATAAATTCTAGGAACCTTTGGGCTAGGGTGTTGGAGCTAGAGTAATGCTCCCAGTCTATGTTTGGGTAGTTGAAGTCGCCCAATATAATGGTATTTGGAGAGACCTTCATATTTTCCAGTATTCTTAGGAAGGCCGAGTGGGGTTCCTCGGTTTGGGAGGGTGGTCTGTTGCAGGCTATAAACTGGAAGGCAGTTTTACCCACTGTTAGTTGTACATGGATAGTCTCTGATTCTTCGTGCTGTGCCACCAACCTGGAGGTGTGGGTATCTTTGACGAATATTGATACTCCCCCCCTCCTTTTGTGGTTCAGTCCAAGTTTCGGGGCCAAAAAGCATGGTATGAGGTATAACCTGGTAGTGCTGAGGTGCTCTCGGGAGCCTTGAACCAGGTTTCTGTTACTGCACAGATATCGATGTTCTCCATGCTATCTAAAACATTTTTATAACCAAAATTAAAGTTACCTCCACATACACAGCATATAAATTGAGCAACTGTGTCTAACCCAATTTAACTGTATATAGTGATCAAATTTTACAGAACCCTATGACAGACTACAAACAACTTCTCACCATTACCACTAAGCCATCTGAGCTAAATAATCAGCCCTTACCAGTCTCAAACCCAAGAGTCTGCACACCATAGCCACAGCAATTTATATAATAAACCGAATTAAAATAAACCTCAGAACCATCACCCCAGCTCCTATTCATCCACTAAATCAGCATCCCAGAATCCACATTATCCAAAACTTCACAAAGCAACCCCACTCAAATTAACCAGCCTCCCCCTCAAAAATATTCAAACACTACTAAATTGTACAACCGCTGACTAATAACATACCCTTACAACAAAATCAATAGAAATAAAAAATTACCATCTACACCACTTTCTTTACACTAATAACAATATGCTCCTGGTTTACATCACATCCCTCACTATACTATCAATCGCCCATCTTATATCATATCATATCATATTACCCTATGAGAACTTAGGCCCTAGCCCCTACATCCTGTTATTCTCAAAATCAACAGGTACGCCCATCTTATATCATATCATATCATATTACACTATGAGAACTTAGGCCCTAGCCCCTACATCCTGTTATTCTCAAAATCAACAGGTAAACAGGAATCTCATCTTCCCATCGCAATTTATACCAATTCCCATCCACTTCAGTCCTTTCAAACTATAACCTCACAATCAGCCCCTCAAAACCTCCCTACGTTATAACAAATATGTAGCAAAAATTATAAAAACTATAATTTCTATTACATCTAAACTAGATCTTTGCAGAGACATTCATCCTAATTCCAGTCAATCAAGCACACCAATCTATCTACACACCCAAACTTCCCAGCACTCCCATACTTTATTGCACCTTCCCAGGAGGCAGCTGATCTACTACTACTACTACTAAATATAAATATTAGAAGCATTACTAACAAAATCTATGATCTACAGGTCAACCTCTCTCAATACTCACCAGATAGTGTAATTTTCTCTGAAACTTGGCTAAAACCTGACCATAGTAACAATGAAATACTATCTCCAGGTGACATCATCAAACGGAAAGTCAGAATAGCAAGAAGAGGAGATGGTATAGCAATTCTGTATAAAAAACACCAATTTTCATAACCCTAAAGTAATATTTACAAAGCTATATCCCACCCCCCAAAAAAAAACATTCTACCTTAGAAAACTTACTAAACTGGACCTCCAATTCACTCCCTCAAGAAACTATCATCATGGGTGATTTTAACACTGGTTGGCTCACCTGTGCCTCAATAAACCCCACTGTTTATATTAGTCTCCAGAGATTTACTCAAATCATCCAATCTCCTACAAGGATAGATAAATCATCTAAAAGATAGTCAATCCTTAACTGGATTTTTAACTAATACACCAGACCACACCTCACATGCCAGCTGCCTACCAGACAGCCTGAGTGACCACCTTCCTATTTTTCTACTAAGGCAAAAAATTCATTATAGGACACACCATACCTACCAACTAATAACAAAAGTAACTCTACTCCATGTAACTTCACATCTTCCTTAAAAAGCTTTAATTGGATACCACTCTAGTTACTTGACCTAGATGCAGCTGTTAACTGCTTCAACACTACCTTTTTATGTATCTTAAATTCACATGCTCGTCTAAGAACAATAAGAACCAAATCTATTCCTGCTTCTTGGTTTACTAAAGAAACAAGGCCATTAAAATCAGAGATAAAGCCTGGGACCAAAAGCATAAAGATAGAGCCCAAACTTCAAATCAAATCTACCTGGAGCTCAGAAACAAATGAATGTAACTAATCTAAGATACAGTAGTTACTTTTATGTAACAGAGTACAATGCCACAGATAGTGATTAATGGTGATCAGTGTTAAGTACTCTTAGATTTATGTGATGGAACAAAATGCCACAGATGGTGATCGATGTAACTACACTTACATACAGTGGTTACATTTATGTAACAGCAGCAAGCTACAGATGGTCATCAATGTAACTAATGTGAGAGACTACGTAACAGAGCAGCATGCCACAGATCGGGATCAAAGCAACTAATCTCAGATACAGTGGTTACATTTATTTAACACAGCAGCAGCATGCCACAGATAGTCATCAACATAACTAATCTTAGACACAGTGGATATTATGTAACACAGCAGGTTGCCAGATATAATGAGCAATGTAACTAATCTAAGATACAGTAGTTACTTTTATGTAACAGAGTACAATGCCACTGATGGTGATTAATGGTGATCAGTGTTAAGTAGCGTTAGATTTATGTGACAGAACAACATGCCACAGATGGTGATTGATGTAACTACACTTACATATAGTGGTTACATTTATGTAACAGCAGTATGCAAAAGATGGTCATCAATGTAACTAATGTGAGAGACTATGTAACAAAGCAGCAAGCCACAGATGGTGTTCAAAGTAACTAATCTTGGATACAGTGGTTACATTTATGGAACATGCCACAAATGTTGATCAATAATGTTATTTGCAATGATTACATTTGTACTTCACAGTAACATACCACAGACAGTGATCAATCTAATTAATCTTAGATACAGTGGTTTCATTTATGTAACAGAGCAGCATGCCATACATGGGAATGAATGTAACCAATCTTAGATATAGTGGTTGCATTTATGTATCAGAGTAACATACCACAGAAGGTGATAAATGTTACTAATCTTAGATACAGTAGTTACATTTATGTAACAGAGTAACATGTCATACATGGGAATGAATGTAACTAATCTTAGATACAGTAGTTACATTTATGTAACAGAGTAATACGCCATAGACGACCAAAGCAGTTTCAATATGATGAGCCCATTTATTCATTTTGTTTGATAAACAGGCAGGTGGTTTAGTGCCAGATCCTTTTCGGCGACACCCTGGACTACAAGGCTAAGAATAACAGATCAACAGCAATATATTAAGAAGAATTCAAAGTCAGTATCAACAGGCGACTGCTGTAGTAAAGTAGTAATAGTATATGAACAGGCAGTACAGACAAAAGTATCTGAACATTATACAAATATGTAATAGAAAATGTAGTAATGTATGTACAAAGATGTAATAGAAAATGTAGTAACATACATACAATAAGAAAAATATCCAAACATTATTTACAAACTGATATAATATAACCATCTTTAAAACAGTAGGAAGAGTTAAAGAATCAGGCTTAATTGTTCTGTGGAATGTATTAGCACTGTATGCATTTAATATGTATTACAATTATATTAATGTCACATACCTTGCAACTGTACAGATTTTCGCAGACTGTCCAGATTTTTACCTAATATTTTTGGCGACCGGACCTTTTTCCATTAGTATAAGTCGATTTACAATGTGCACGTTGGCCAATCAGCGTGCACGTTTTGGAATATTAATGGGGGGGGGGTCATGGTATAATGACAAATAATTCATAGTGTCATAGCAGTGGTACTCTGAATGGAAGAAAAATTAAGGCACTTACTTTAGCTTTTGTAACTTATTGTTTGGACTCCTTAAGGCCTCGGACAGATGTTCTGCCCCTTCATTTCCAATTTCATTCTCTGACAGCCTGTGCAGAAATACAAAAAGACAGAGTTATTCCCAGCATTGTGAACACCACATCATTCATTTGTTAAGTACACATGGTGTTTCAGATTTATAGCATTGCCACTGAAGAAAAGATAAACACTGGCATCTTTTGTTTTACAAAAAACAGTTGCCATCCTGACTACCAGTTTCTGGTTATTGTGCCTTGTGGTACAGACAGTGACAAGGAACTGCTTAAACCTTAACACAGCACAGCCTGTTACCATGAAAACAATGTTCTAATATGACAGTGAGCATACTCTACAGTGTTCATCTTGCTTTACAAAAGTAAAAGTTATGTACTCACCATAACTATTCATCTGTGTTGTCCATTTTCATTCCTCCTCAACTGATGGGTCTATGATCCAACTCAGCCGCATTCACTTAGACTTTCAGAACAAACTCTCAAGCTCCTTCCTCTACCCATAATTCACTCCTCCCTTTACCCATAACTCCTCAGAACCCTGTAGGACCTCAGATCAAGTTTGCTGACCCAAATGTAGAAAGACTAACCACAGCCAATATGGAATGAAAGTCAATAGGACAGACAGGGGCTCAAACATGGAACGGTGGTTCTTTATTCACCATCATGTCCCTCCCAGAGGTAAAGGGAAGGGGGAAGGAGAACAGGAAGTTGAGGAAGAATGAAAATAGGTAACACAGATGCATAGTTATGGTGAGCACATAACTTTTATATCTGATGGTGTCAGTTTTCATTTATTCCTCAACTGATGGGACAGAGTCCCCAGCTACGTGAACCTTGGGCAGCCCTCATGGAAGGATATTTGGAGTATCGCAGAACCAAAGGAAGCAGCCCTATTTTTTGAGATCAAATCCAATTTGTAATGAGCAATAAAGGTATGAGCAGTGGACCAAGTGGCTGCAGCACAAATGTCATCAATGGAAGTTATCGACCAAAAACCAAAAGTAGCCATGGATCTAGTGGAGTGAGCTTTAGGAAGTCTGGGCAAAGAAAGGCCTTACTGACTTTAAACAAATGAACTGAAATGCAATGTTACCCACTTTGCTACAGTAACTTTGGCAAATGGTTTTCCCAAACTGCTAGAGGCAAAGAAGATGAACAAGAAGTTATGTACTCACCATAACATTCGATGTATGTAGTCCATCTCGCCTCACATTCTTAGTCGTGGGTTCGGAGCCGAACCTCGGCTTCGACGCGACCATACTCTAGCTCAAAGTCTTTAATTGACTCATGGCTAAGAGGTATCCCATGCTGCAACATGCCTATTCCCAGATCTTCTTTGCTGCAAGCTCACATACACACACACCAACATGCTGAGAGGAAAAAACTCAACACATCAAAAAGGAGTGCTGCAAACAGAGACTCGACCTCTAGGTCCTCCAGGAGGGGGTAGGTGGGTGGGTTAGTAAGAATGTGAGGCGAGATGGACTACATTCATCGAATGTTATGGTGAGTACATAACTTCTTGATGTTATGTAGTCCAATCTTGCCTACATTCTTACCCATAGGACAGTGTCCCTAGCACCTAAACTTTGGGTGGCTCACTGGAAAATACTCCTGAGCACTGTGGAACCAAAGGAAGATCTGACTCTAGATATCAGATCCAATTTATAGTGACTAATAAAGGTGTGAGGAGACGCCCAAGTGGCTGAAGCACAAATATCATCCATAGACATCCTAGCCTGAAAGGCAGTAGAGGTGTCTGATCGTGTAGAATGAGCCTTCACTTTAAAGGGTAATTCCTTGCCATTTGAAGTATAAATGAAGGAAATGCACCTAGAAATCAATCTGGACAAAGTTACTTTAGAAACTGGAGCCTCGAGTCTATTGTCTGAAAACGAGACAAAGAGTTGATCTGATTTCCTAATATCTTTAGTTCTATGTAAATAGAAATGCAATTGTCTGTGGACATCTAGCTGATGAAATTTAAATTCTGCCCTCTTAGAGAATTCCGGGAAAAAAACAGGCAGCTCAATGGACTGGTTGAGGTTGACCACTGAAGCAACCTTCGGCATAAAGAAAGGATTAGGTCTTAGCGAAACCCTGTCCTTGTGAAATACCAAGTAAGGGGGCCGAACTGATAAAGCTTGGAGCTCAGAGACTTGCCTAGCCAAAGTGATGGCTATCAAAAAGATTGTCTTCCAAGACAAAAATTTAATGTCACAGGTTGCAGTGGGCTCAAAAGGAGGTGAGGTAAGCCACTGTAACACAAAATTAAGGTCCCATGGCATTACAGGATCAAAGACTGGAGGTCGAAGTAGCATATTCCCTTTCAGAAAAGCTCTGCAAAGTCTATGTGCCATTAGATTGGGTTCATTAGCAACATGAAAGGTAGAAATGGCTGCCAACTGCACTTTGATAGTTGCCGCAGCTGATCTCTGGTTGAACAGTTGAGAAAGAAATTCTAAAACTGATAAAATGGAAGCTGTATAGGGATCAATCTGCCTTTCATGAGACCAAATGGAGAATCTCTTCCACTTACTGGAATAAATCTTCCTAGTAGAAGGCTTGTGGGAAGAAGACAGAATATGAACCACCTCTGGGGAAAAATCATGAAGCCTGACTAGGGACGGAATTGGAGCAGCCATGCTGTCAACCTGAGGGTCTGAATGGAGGGGTGGAACTGCCCTGACATATGAGTCAGTAGATCTAGCTCTGGGTCCAGAATCCACAGATCGTCCATTAGATAAGGGTGGAGAAAAGGAAACCAAATCTGACGAGGCCAGTGTGGTGCAATCAGTATCATTTTGCTTCCCAAGGATTGTGCTTTCTGAATAACCTTCATTATCAGAGGGATTGGAGGAAGGCATAGAGAAGACAGGGGGGCCAATCATGAACTAGAGCGTCCCTGGGTGCCTCCCCCTTCGGGGGGATAAGGGTGAAGTAGCTGCTGCATTTGGCATTGAGGGGGCTGGCAAACAGACCGCAGCAAGGCTGATCCCATCTGCGGAAAATCCGCTCCTCCACTTGTTCGCTCTGGGACCACTCATGAGGCATCAGAATAGCTCTTCTCAGCCTGTCGGTAATCACACTGGACTTCCCCGGTATATGCACTGCCATTAGAACGCGTCGGGAAGATACTGCCCACTGCCACACTCGAAGTGCCTCTCTGCAAAGGGGATATGACCTGGTTCCTTCCTGTTTGTTCAGATACCATACCACTGACATATTGTCTTGAGTGGATCGCAATTGTCCCATGAGGAAGAAAGCCATGAAGTGCTTGCAACGCTAATAGCACCGTTCTCATCTCTAAGACATTGATATGCAAATGGATCTCGTGTTCTTGCCACATGCCTTGGACCATCCTGCCGAGATAATGCCCCCCCCCCCCGATCTGGGAGGCACCTGTGGTCACCGTGGCCACCGGAGAAGGAAGAACGAAAGGCATAACCACGTTGAGATTGCTGGTCTGAATCCACCAGCGCAGATTCTGCTTGCACCTGTCTGTAAACAGAATAAGATTGGAGAGCGGGAGATTCTGTAGAGACCATTGGACAAAAAGTAGCCACCGAAGAAGCCTCATATGTAGTCTTGCAAGAGGAACTAGCATAATCGTGGCAGCTATGGTCCCTAATAACTTGAGGACCTCTTTTGCCTTAAACTTCTTCAGTGGTAGCAAAGCGTAGACCTGCTGCTATAAAACTTGAATTCTCTCTTCTGGTAGGAAGGCCCTTGTGAGCATCGTGTCTAATTTGGCGCCAATAAAGGTAACATGCTGCGAGGGCAACAAGGTTGACTTTTCCCAATTCAGAGTAATTTCCAGATTTTGGCACAGTGCAAAAGTGGCGTCCCTGGTCTGTAGCAGTAGATGCCTGGTGGTGGCAGAAAGTAGCCAGTCGTCCAGGTACGGAAACACTTGGAATCCCTGACGTCTCAAGTGAGCCGTTACCACTGCCATGCATTTGGTGAACACCCTAGGGGTTTTGGTGAGACCAAAGGGCAGGGCGCGAAACTGAAAATGACTGGCTCCCTGCCGGAAGCATAAGTGACTTCTGGATGCCCTGTCCATTTTGATATGGTAGTAAGCATCCTTGAGGTCGATGGAGCAAATCCACACATCTTACCCTAATAAAGGGAGAATTGACTGTAACGTGACCATGCAGAACTTGGACTTCTCTACATGAAGGTTCAAACGGCTGAGATCCAAGATGGATCACAGGTCCCCTTTTCTTTTCGGCACCAAAAAAGAATCTGGAGTAAGTCCTTAATTCTGCTTGGTCTGAGGGGACAGGCTGGATGGTTCCCTTTGACAGCAACTTTTGTACTTCTAAAGTTGTGGAATCCCTTTGACTGGGTGGAACATCTAGGATTCCTTTGTTTGGAGGGGGATAAGAAAGAAGGGGAATATGATAACCTCTGGAAATTATCTCTAATAGCCACTCATCTTGGGTGATGTCTCGCCAGGCTTCTGGGTATAGAGAAATGTGACCCCTGACTGGCTCCATAGAAGCACAGTCGTACCTCCCCTCAGGAGTGCTTGTAGAGAGAACCACGAAAGGAAATGCGGTCCCCCTGGTTATGCGGGCCTCCTCTGCCTCTAGAGCGGCATCTACCTGAATTTCCATCCCCTCCTCTGCCTCTGGAGGGGGAATCACTCTGTGCATCATGAAAAAACCTCTGCGACTTTCCAAACCACATTTTTCCACCCTTCTGGCCCTTGGGGTAAGGTCTAGAAGGCATGGAAAATGGACTCCCATGGCAGACAGGGTTTTTCCTTCCTGCTCGCACCTAGTGAGAGTGTCCTTCACCTTGGTTCCAAATAAGGATGAACCGTCAAAGGGGGTGTTGGTGAAGGTAGACTTCAAAGCCTCCACAAAGTTGCACAGGTGCATCCAGGAGTGTCTCCTAAGAGAGACTCCCGAACCCGCAGCCCTGCTTGCTCCATCGGCTGCGTAAGAGATCAGCCTCATGGAGGAGTTGGTAATAGAATTTAGGGTAGACATCTGAGCACTGACCTTCTGAGCCACAGCATCAGAAATGTTACCCTGTAGAGAATCTCCCACCTCTTTTACGAGATTTCTCTGGAGCCATGTAAAATGCAACAAATAGTTCAGCGACCACACATGCTTCCCATACCTGTCCATAGCCCTGGACTCCTTGTTAGGGGAATGGATGGTAGATAAAGTTTCTGCAAGTTCCGTCTTGGTGGCTGCTGCCACCACCATGGCATCTACTGGAACTCATTTCATAAGAAATTCTCTATCAGGGGGAGCGGACAAAAACTTGTTGGGTCTCCTAGGGACTGGTTCCACAGTGTTTGGAGTTTCCCACACCTTTTGACAAATGAGGTCCAGGAGCTCGTCGAACGGGGGAGAAACCCAAGAGGCAGAGGGTTGGGACCCAAATGCCTTCAGGAACACTGACTCCTCCTCAGAAGGGGCTTTGGAGGGCCAGTCCCTCTCTGTCTCAATATTTCCAAGATATCTGAGAAAGAGATATTGTCAGAAGACGACTTGGGGAACCCCTCTGACTCCTCGAGGTCAGTGTGAGATGTGAGACACTCATCTTAGGAGTCAATGTGCTTCCTCTTGCAAACTCTCTTTCTGGAGGGCTCCTCAGGTAAAAAATCTCAGGAGGCCTCAAAGTTGGGGACCACTCATGGAGGTAACCTGAGGCCTTGGGTCTCTGATGTCCCTGGATAGAGGGTGATCTGAGACTGATATCGGTGCTGGAGGGGGAAGAGTGTCAGTGCCGTAAGAAGCAGCTGATGACCTGGCCAGCACACTCCTCATGACCTCGAAAGCTGATCCCCCCGGCTCAGAAGGTCGACTAACCATGGAAGATACGGTAGTAGTCCTCGGAGCTGAGGTGATGAGGTCCATAGCCTATGTCGAGTCCACGCTCACCCCAGCCGAAGCAATGAGAGGAAGGCTTGGAGCCGAAGAGGATCGATTCGAGACCTCCCTCTCGGGTCTGACCAGTGAACTGTGACACCTGGACCCCGTGGACGGCACCGACGGGTTTGGAGCAGAGATCAGAGTCGAGATGCCAAAAGGGGCTACTGGAACTGACCTCACAGCATCTGACGGAACTGACAGCTCTGGCTCCGAAGAAAGGTTTGGAGGAGGAACAGCCAAAAATGATGGGAGGATGGGCTCTGGAGCCAAGCGGGCTGGAGCCGAAATCAATTTAGCTAGCACTGATGACTGGAGCAGTTTCCTCACCACTCTATCTACATCTCCATCGGAAAGGGTCCTAGAGGACCTAGAAGACACGGTCGGGTATCTGGATCTCCCTGCAGAGGGAGACCTGTGAGTCGGAGAAACTGATCGAAAAACTGGAGACCGGCTCTGAACTGGCAAATCTGTCATTGGCTCCAATAGACTGGGAACCGATGTCGACATCATAGATGCGCTACCTTATGTCAGCTCCGAAGCCAGTGGAGCCGAAGATGCAACTGTAGTTCTGGTGATTTTCTCTGGCAGCTCCGAGGAAACTGACGGAGCCGGAGAACATTTGTTTGAGGATTTTCTGTCTGTCTTTTTGTCCGGTTAAGAAGGAGAGGATCTGGAACTAGAAGATCTCTCCAAGTCTTCTTCAAAGGAAGGTTTCAGCAATCCTTTTGAAATAAGCTTGTTCTTCCTCTCTTGCAGCACACAGGGACTGAAAGCATGGCAGAACAAGCAGGATTCTTGTAAATGAATAGCCCCCAAGCAATACATGCTCACTGAGTGCCCATCCATCAATGACATCTTATTGTTACATTTGACACACTTTTTAAAGCCCGAAGGCCTGAGTTCTTTAGAATCTTTGGATATGCTTATCAGCCAGAACACACACACACACAAGGAAAAACAGTAGGAAAACCTTCACCAAAAAAAAAACCTAAGTTAGAGTGCGGGAAACTAGAGCCCTCTAACTGAAACAGCCTACAGACCACGGGATAACCACAGGGAGGACTAGGTCCTCTAAGTTAAACAGGCCTAGCCCAGGGAATAAGGGCACAAAAAAACAGTCACTCAACAAAAAACCCGCTAACAGGTATACTACACAAATACAGGGGAGGACTAGGTCCTCTAACTGAAACAGGTCTAGCCAACACCAAAAAGGAAACGGGATACAAAGAAAGGTCAACAGAACCGGTCACACAACCAGCAGAAGCAAAACACACACTAGCTATAAAAATAGCTTTTGGAGCTACGATATTGAAAAAATAAATCGAAAAATTGTACTTAGCCACGGCCAAGAGCGAGACCATGTCCGAGCTGTACGAGTGGTAAATGAGATCTGGGGATAGGCGTGTTGCAGCCTGGGATACCTCCTTGCCACGAGCCAATTGAAGACTTCGAGCTAGAGTATGGCTGAGTCACAGCCGAGGTTCGGCTCCAAACCCACGGGTAAGAATGTAGGTGAGATTGGACTACATAACATCAACTCATCTGTTTTTCTGAAGGATTTTGTTCTATAGAGATAAAAACAGAGCTATGTACAATCTAAGACATGAAGCATGTATTCACATTTGTTAGAGAAGTTAGGAAAGAAAACAGGTAAACTGATGACCTGACTGATGTTCATTTCAGAGGTTACTTTGGGCAGAAAAAGTAATTAGCTCCTATCTTTATGGAAAACCAAATATGGGAATTTTAAGGAGAGTGCTTGGAGTTCAGACACTCATTTTGCTGAGGTACTTGCTACTAGAAAGTACATTTTCCAAGAAAGAAACAAGATCAAACTTGGCCAATAGCTTAAAAGGGGTCTGTGTTAAACCCTACAGTAACGGTGTTTGACTCCAAGGTGGAGTGGGGTCTTTAACTAGAGGTCTAAGCAAAAAAGCGCCCTTAAGGAAAGCTTTGCATACTCTGGATGAAACTAGAGAAAAAGCATGGTTTCCAGTATGATAATTCAAGAAGGCTGCTAACTGAACTTTGACGGTGGAAATACTAGCCCTTTCTGAAAAATTAGAGCGAGGAAATCCAGGACAGGAGGAATAGGTGCAGTAAAAGGATCAAGTTCTATATGATGGTCCCAACATGAAAATCTTTTCCATTCGTTCTTGTATAAAATTGTGGTGGCTTTCTTGAATAGTAGGACAATCTGGTGGACCGGGAAGGAAAGCTTGGGCTGTCTAACCACTGGTAGAATTGTAGAAACTACGTGGTTAATTTGAAGAGTGCAATGTCTAGCTGTGCCATCGCTGAGGGATAAGAGATTAGCTCTGGACTAGGGTCCAGTACCGAAAGTGGACACAGACAATGAGAACAAAAAAAGGGAAACCACACCTGATGAGGCTGAAAGGGGGTAGTGAGGATAACTTTGCTCTTCAACTGAAGTGCTTTCTGTAGAAATCTGGGGCTTAGAGGAATGGGGGATAGGTTTAAAGGAGACCAGAGGGCCAAACATGGACTAGGGCATTCCTTGGTGACTCCCCCAAGGGCACTCAGGGCAAAGAACCTGCTGCACTTGTTGTTGTTGGGAGAGGCGAACAGCTTGCTGCAAGGCTGACCTCATCAATGGAAAATCCTCTCCACCACTAACTGACTGACAGACCACTCATGAGGCATCAGATTTGGCCTGCTGAGTTTGTCTGCAAGCACACTGGATTTCCCCAGAATGTGCATTGCCAAAAGAAAGCAGATGGAGGAGATCACCACTGCCACACTCTCACTGCTTCTCAACAAAGGGGATAGGATTGGGTTATCACCTTTTCGCTGCTGTACCAAACTGCAGACATCTGTTTCGATAGCAATCATCCCCAGAGGAAGGGGACTCCTGTAAGGCCAACAGGGCTAGAAGGACAGCCCTCATCTCCAGAATATTGATATGCAAACTGATCTCTTCTGAACACCACATGCCTTGGACTGTCTGTCCCAAGAAATACCCCTTCCCACCCCAAACTGGGAGGTATCCATGGTCACTGTGTCTACCAGGGATGAAATATAAAGGGGTATCCTTAACAAACTTCACTAGACTGTACCCACCAAAACAGGTAACTTCTGAAAACCTGAGTGCGTTTTACTGGTGGGGAAAAAGGATGTGGAAGAATCTACCACTGAACAGCTGGATTCCACTGAAGAACATGCATCTAGAACTGAGCCATTGGGACCAAGGTTATAGAAACTACCACTGACCCCAAAGCATGGACAATCAGTCTTACTGGGGAAGAGGGATGTGAAAAAAATCTGTCTCACTTGCAATCTTATAGACTGTACTTTGACAGAAGACAAGTCAGATGCCTGGTGGTATCCAGGTCAGCACTTATAAATTCCAAGACTTGGACTGGTTGTAGATAAGATTGGATAACTGATTGTGATGCCTAAAGGCTGACATAGTTGGTACAAGTAGTTCCTGGCTTTTTCAAGGAGATGCCTGGTTGGTGAGACAAGAGGACAGTGATCTGAATGGGTAATGACTGGCCCCAATTGTCCCTACATAGAAATTGTAGAATGGACTGAACCATGACCACCCAGATCTTGGAGTTTTTACAAACTGAGATTTGTGTGGCCTAGAATGGGTCACAGGTTCCCTGTCTTCTCTGGCACTAAAAACAGCCTCAGTAAGTTTTGAATCCTCTCTGATCTGGTGGAACCGCTTGGATGACTCTCGTCGAGCAGCTTTTGAACTTCTAAGGCTGCTAACTCCAACTGACTGGGTGGAAGGCTGGGAAGCCTTTTTTTGATTGGTTGGCGGGATTTGTAAAACAACAAACAAAAGGAATGAAATAGCCTCTGGATATAATTTTTTGCACCTAAGTGTCTTTATGATTGGTGCCCAGGTTTCTAGGTGCAGAGACAAGTGCCACCGACTGCCTCCAGAGAAGAGCAGTCAGCAACCCTTCAGCAGCATTGGAAAGGTTTATCTGAGAAGGTATCTCAAAAATCTTGATTATGCAGGCCTCCTCTGCTGCAAGGGTGGTATCTTCCTCCCTGTCTTTGGGAGACTTTTCCCCTCAAGAGTCCTGGAAAGGACCTTGCTACTTTTGGAACCACATCCTTTTACCTCCATGCTGATTCCTGGAAAAGGGCCTCTGTGGGGTAGAAAAACATACTCCCACAGTCTTCCCATCTTGCTCATTGTTGGAGAGCATTTCTTTCACTGATGTGCCAAACAAGGAAGACTCATCAAAGGAAGCACTGATAAATGAGGACTTGAAGGGCTCCACAAAATCATATAAGTGCATCCAGGCATGTCTCCTTATGGCTATGCCTGAACCTGCCACCCATGAGGTACATTTGGCTGTGTGAGAGACTAACCTCCTAGAAGCATTAGAGATAGAGTGAAGGGTGACCAGTTGTGAAAAATAGCAGTTTCTGCTCCTCCACAGACATGGACCCTGGAAGAGATATGCATATTTCTTTAATCAAATCTCTCTGTAATCTAGTGAAGTGTGCCAAATAATTCAGTGACTGATGACCATAATTTGCTGAGGAATAAACACACTTTCTAAATCTGTCTAATACCTTGGACTACCTGTTAGCTGTGATGGACAGAAGAGCTCTGTTCTGCCAGCTCTGTTTTAGCGGCCATCACCACAACCATGGCATCAACAAAAACTCCCTTACATCAGTGAGACTCGTCCTTAGGAGGGGCAAAACATTTGTTGGGATGACAAGGAATGGGCTCTACAGTATCTGGTTCCTTCCATGTCCGGTGAGAAGCCAGATCTGTAAGGTTATCAGCTGCTGGGGTAACCCAAGACATTGATGGGCTGGACCTGAAAGTTTCTAGGAACACTGACGACTGCTGGGAAGGGGATCGGAAGAACATCCACCTTTCTGAATAAAGGATGTCTACAGTGTCTCCAAAGGAGATGTCTTCTGCTGGAGACCTTGGGGACTACTCACCTTTATCAAAGTCAGTGTCTTTGGTTAAATATTCCTTAGGAGAATCTGTGTGCCTCCTTTTGCATGACATCTTCTGGGTAACCTTGTCAGTGGAATGATCTGGAGAGGTATCAGAAGATAGGGGAAGTTCCTGCAGAAAAACTGCCTGGAAGCTCAAACAGGCTGGCTGTCCCTGTGGGATAGGCTGATGAGGCTCAGAACTAAGAACCGATGGAGGTAGAGGAGCTAATCTGAAGAAATAAGACTAGACTGTATTCTTGGAAGACAGAAAGCCCCTCTTTACACCTCCAAGGCAGAAGGACTTGAAGAAGACATAGCTGGCTGCACTGCAGACAAAGTTCCAGGAACTGCTGAGCCTCAACTCTGCCTGAGCTCATGCTGCAAGGGAGGAGTTGGACTCAAACTGTGCAGCACTGAAGCACTGAGGGGAAGGCATGGTTCCAAAAAACCTCAGAGGTGAACCCATCCTTCCGGATCTGGAGCCAATGTTTCAGCACTGAGATTCATTTTGCTTAAGGGGGATCAGGGCTAAATGAGACAGTTGGAGTTGAAGACTCAGCTGTTTTCAGATATGGAGCTTAGACTCTCAGGATTCTCTGATATGAAGGCTCTGAAACAGTCAGATGGATCAAAGAAAAAGAATAAGGTAGAGTGCAGGTTGAAGGCTCATGGATCCAATGGGAGACAGAGCTGATAACACCCGGATCTGAATCTGAGCCCTGAGAAACTTCCTCATCATTCTATACACATTTGCTTAGCAGAGGCTCCAGGTGGACTTTTACAGAGGACGATGTGGAAGGGGAATGCAACATCCTTTCTGGCATCTCCTGTAAAAATTCATCGGAGCCATGGGGAAATAGCCTCCATAGAGAAACAAGGACTCTGGATTTATGGGAGATTAAAGCATCCCCACAGTTGGATCTGAAGGAGTCAGATCTGATCTTTTCACAATTTTGATTGACAGCTCCGAGGCCAAAGCAGGTTTTGGAGACTGACTAGGAGACTGTTTTCTCTGTTCCCAAGGCTCTGATGAAGATTTTTGTTACTTGCTAAGTATTTGAGCCCATGAAACAGATGCAGCACAAGTAGCAGAAGGTGGAAACAACCCTTTTAAGACCAGCTTATTGCAATGCTCACTCAAACCCACAGAGTTAAACCCAGAACAAATGGCGCATGGAGTTTCAAGGTGGGCCACTCCCTAACAGTATACACACTCCCTGTGGGCATAATTGGGTATCTTATACCCACAGTAACTGCACTTTATAAAACCTGTAAGTTTTTCAGCCATACAAAAACAGGAAGACAAAAAAGTTTTTTTTCAGAGAAAATTACAGAGTGGAAAATACCAGCAATGGTGGATCTTCTTCTAAAGCTTGAAGTTTCAAAACTTCAAAGTTCAAAAGGCAGAGAGCAGAAGATCGAAGTTCTGAAACTTCGAAAACTAAATAAAATAAAAAATAAATAAATAAATACATTTTTTTACATATGCTAAATAAATATACCAACTCCAAAATCATACTGCAGTGAGGAAAATGGTAAACATACCATTCTACTGTATTCAGCGATCACCATTCATAACGTCTGAAGTTTCAAAACTTCAAACTTCAAAAGGCAGACACCAGAAGATCGAAGTTCTGAAACTTCGAAAACTAAATAAAATAAAAAATAAATACATTTTTTACATCTGCTAAATAAATATACCAACTCCCAAATCACACTACAGTGAGGAAAATGGTAAATATACCATTCTACTGTGAACAGCGATCTCCATTCATAACGTCTGAAGTTTCAAAATTCAGTCTTCTGCTCTCGGCCTTTTGAAGTTAGACGTTTTGAAACTTCGAGCTTCTGAAGGGAATCCACAGTGGTATGTCAGAAATACCCTAAGAGCAGGAAGGAAAAAAGGGTGAAAGAAAGTAGTACCAACAATGTTTACTGCATTGCCTGTGTTGCACTTAATTTAAAATCGTTTTTTTCTCTAAAAACTGCATTTTATCTGATTTTGGCATAGCACTTAAGTGTGGGGTCATTTATTGCACTGTTGTGAACATTTTGCTGCTTGTGTATCTCTGCTACCTTTAAACTACAACAAAAAAGAAAAAAAAAATCTTGCTTTTTTCCACTTTCTGAAAGTTAAGAAAGTTCAGTTACAGATTTGCTGTTCTGAACTGTTTGGAAGTTTCTAGAAGGCCAGTGCTTGCTTGGGCTAAAGGGAAGTCTCTGTGTTCACCAGTGGGAGTGGTTAACACTGAACAGCCTCCCTGTCCCTGTAGGAGTGGTTACTGCCTAGAAACTGTAGTTTTATTGGCCATTTTGGGTCAATTCTAAACTCCTGGATCTCTCTCTCTTAAAATCCAGCTGCCTCGTGGTTTTGGCGTCTTTCCAGGCTTGCTAGTTGTTGCTGAAGCACCTACCAAGGGGAGAAAACGCTGAGAGAAGAAAAGGAGCCACTTTTGTGATTTTAAGTATTTTCTTCTGATTTTTTGTTAAGTTTTTCTGCTTTGCTACCTACTTTTTGGCATTTTCCGGCTTGCTAAAGTTTATATCTGTATCATTAACAGTATATGGAACACATCTAGAGCCTGTTTACTGCAATGCCTGTGTTGCACTTAATTTAAAATTGTTTTTTTCTCTAAAAACTGCATTTTATCTGATTTTGGCCTAGCACTTAAGTGTGGGGTCATTTATTGCACTGTTGTGAACATTTTGCTGCTTGTGTATCTCTGCTACCTTTAAACTACAACAAAAAAAAAATCTTGCTTTTTTCCACTTTCTGAAAGTTAAGAAAGTTCAGTTACAGATTTGCTGTTCTGAACTGTTTGGAAGTTTCTAGAAGGCCAGTGCTTGCTTGGGCTAAAGGGAAGTCTTTGTGTTCACCAGTGGGAGTGGTTAACACTGAACAGCCTGCCTGTCCCTGTAGGAGTGGTTACTGCCTAGAAACTGTAGTTTTATTGGCCATTTTGGGTCAATTCTAAACTCCTGGATCTCTCTCTCTTAAAACCCAGCTGCCTCGTGGTTTTGGCGTCGTTCCAGGCTTGCTAGTTGTTGCTGAAGCACCTACCAAGGGGAGAAAACACTGAGAGAAGAAAAGGAGCCACTTTTGTGATTTTAAGTATTTTCTTCTGATTTTTTGTTAAGTTTTTCTACTTTGCTACCTACTTTTTGGCATTTTCCGGCTTGCTAAAGTTTATATCTGTATCATTAACAGTATATGGAACATATCTAGAGCCTGTTTACTGCAATGCCTGTGTTGCACTTAATTTAAAATCTTTTTTTTTTCTCTAAAAACTGCATTTTATCTGATTTTGGCCTAGCACTTAAGTGTGGGGTCATTTATTGCACTGCTGTGAATATTTTGCTGCTTGTGTATCTCTGCTACCTTTAAACTACAACAAAAAAGAAAAAAAAAAAGAAAAAAATATTGCTTTTTTCCACTTTCTAAAAGTTAAGAAAGTTCAGTTACATATTTGCTGTTCTGAGCTGTTTGGAAGTTTCTAGAAGGCCAGTGCTTACTTGGGCTAAAGGGAAGTCTCTGTGTTCACCAGTGGGAGTGGTTAACACTGAAGAGCCTGCCTGTCCCTGTAGGAGTGGTTACTGCCTAGAAGCTGAAGTTTTATTGGCCATTTTGGGTCAATTCTAAACTCCTTGATCTCTCTCTCTTAAAACCCTACAACTCTCTTTTTGCGTGGTTTTGCGCACTGAGCAGCGTCGGGCAGCGCCGCCTAAACAGGTTTAAACCATTCCAGGCTCCACAAAGTCTGCTCTTCACTTTTACCCTTAGAACTGTTCAAACTCTCAAAGTAATCACTCTATTCTCTTTCTAAAGCCCTGCACTTGCTCAGTTCTTATAAGGAAACACTAACTAACTAAAGCACTTCACCCTTCTTGACTTCTCATAAGTATTAGGCTCATGATTGGTCCTTCCTGATCAAGTGAAAAATCAGTTCCCTTCCCTAATCCGATCAGTAGAAAAACAGTTCCCTATACTAATCTGGTATGTCCATGGGTCAGTTTCAGGGTTACTCTCCAGTCTAGCTGGTGAATCTGGGAATATTGAGGCAATGTTACAATTGCCTTATGGACACAGACAACCCTCTCCTCCTTCCAACAAACTCTAATACATGTGAGAGATGCAGTTACACAGCCAAACTGGAGGCAGAGATCTCTCAACCCAAGACTGTCAAAGTCAGTCAGGAGGAAAAGGTAACCACCCGCACCACAAATCCAGTCTCATATAGACCTATTGCATCTGCATACCCAACACATAAACACACAAAAACATACTCAGAGGCTCTAAATAAAAATCTGCCTAAACAGCAAAGACCTCCTAAGCAGATATCCAAGCAACAGCCACCCCTCAACAATACCCACGAATCACATACCTTGCAAATTCAGTGTGCCTCACAGTCACAGCCCTTAAGGCCAAACAACACACCAAATACACTTGTTATAAGGGACTCTATTGTCCGGCACACTGACGTCCCACTCACCAGACTGGACAAGGAGAAGGTCACTGTAAGCTGCCTGTCGGGTGCCAAGATCCGCCACATAATGCAAGCACGTAAGTCACTCCAAAGCAAGTACAAGTATGACTCCGTCATTGTCCATGCTGGTGTGAATGACCTG
The DNA here is from genome assembly GCF_019279795.1 of Protopterus annectens. Lineage (NCBI taxonomy): Eukaryota > Metazoa > Chordata > Ceratodontiformes > Protopteridae > Protopterus > Protopterus annectens. The sequence goes on from NC_056729.1 coordinate 1,863,134,088, forward strand.
AGACTCACCTCCCTGGACTACATGAAAAGAGACATAGAGGAGCTCTCTGATCATGTAGCCCAGGCTGGTATGACTCTGACCTTGAGTAGCATCTTGCCCTCACCAAGAATGATGCCACAGTATAAAGACAAAATGATCAGTTTCAACAATTGGCTAAAGTATTGGTGACATTCATAGGGGATCCAGTGACTGCAGCCTGGGATGACATGCTTGACAAGCCACGTTGCTTCACTAGGGACGGCTTGCACCTGTCAGCCTTAGGCTTTCGTATACTGGCCAAGGCTCTTGCCACCCCCATAATGCTTTTTTTAGGCAAGGCTCAAAGGACAAACCCACCTCCATAGACAACCCAAGGATAAAAAAACTAAGGGTAATGCTACTCAATGCCAGAAGTTTAAACCTCAAGATGCACGCACTCGAGGCTCTCCTCAGTATGGAGAAAATCGATGGCTGTGCAGTAACAGAAACCTGGTTCAAGGCTCCTGAGAGCACCCCAGCACTACCAGGTTATAACTCATACCATGCTTCGCCCCAAAACTTGGACCGAAGCACAAAAGGAGGGGGAGTATCTATATTCATCAAAGATACCTACACCTCCAGGTTAGTGGCACTGCACGAAGCATCGGAAACCATCCATGTGCAACTAACAGCAAGCAAAACTGCCTTTTAGTTTGTAGCCTGCTACAGAACACCCTCCCTTTTACAGGAACCACACTAGGCATTCCTGAGAACACTGGAGAATATGAAGGTCTCTCCAAACACTATGTTATTGGGTGACTTCAACTACCCAAACATTGACTGGGAAAACTACTCAAGCCCAAACACCCTCGCCCAACGGTTCCTTGAATTTATAAACTCAAATACGATGGAACAACTGGTCACCACTCCCACAAGAGGGAAAAACTGGTCACCACTCCCACAAGAGGGAACATATTGGACCTGGTCATCACCAACATGAGGACTCTATGTTCCACACCAGAGGTAAACCCCTCACTGGTAAGATCAGACCATAAACAAATTTCCCTGGACATCCATATCCTGTCCCCACCCCCAGCCAAGGAAATCACTGTAAAGAATTTCTCAAAAGCCAACTTTGCACTTATCAAGACTGAGGTGGAATCCTTCAAAGCCCCCGGGCCTGAGGACAATACAGCCAAATCCGGTGAATCCTTTATAAATGCATTCTATGAGCACCTGCAGGAATCCATGGATCGTGCTATCCCAAATAAAATCAAGACCCACTCCTCCAAAAACAGGAGACCTGTCTGGTGGACCTCAGCCATAAATAAGCTATACAACATGCTCCACCTCAAAAAATCCAAATCCCTTAGAGCTACACACTCCAGGGACTTAAACCTCAGCACAAAAATAAATAGGACATGCTGGAGGGACAGATTCATTTCCCAGAGGCTCCCCTCACTCTGGAAAAGAATCCCAATTCATGTTAGACAAAGCCCCTCGCTGACCCTCTTCAAGCGAAATCTGGACGCATGGATGGGAAATCACAAATTCACCCCTGGGGTCTCTTCTGTGTCCCTGCTTGACAGAGGCACAGTAAACTAATCTTAAAGGGCTACCTTCTGTGACCTACTATACAGAGGCACAGTAGGCTAATCTAATAGGGAGGCGAAAGCCAAATATACTCTGGCTACGCTTATAAATGCCCTAGGGCAGATAGCATAGTATCTACCTATGAACCTATAAGCTATACAACAGAAGGAGGAAGCTACTACATGACAGAGCAAAATCCCAAAAAGGGAAGGCATCTCTAATCAGTATTAGCAAGAAACTTTGATCCCTCATAAAATCATCAAAGGCCAGTTTTGAAAGAAAAATTGCCCTAGACACTAAAGATAATCACAAGGCCTTCTTTAGTTATGTCAGGAATATGGGTGGAAACTACCAGTTATGCTCTGAATTGTTGCATAACGGTACTAAATATACCAAACCTACAGACATAGCCAACATCCTGGCAGACAGATTCAGCGCTAACTTCTCCCCCCAAAGGAGCAAATGCCTATCCCAACTGTATGTAACCTCCCTGACATCACAGATGCACAGGTGAAAGCTGCCCTCTCCAAAGCAAAAAACACAGCTTCTATGGGACCGGACGGTGTCCCAGGCTGCGTCCTACATGAGCTCCATGAAGAACTGAACCCTCACATTAAGTCACTGTTCAAACTTAGCCTTACTACAGGATATGTACCCAAAGAATGGCGAACAGCTACAGTGGTTCCACTCCACAAAGGTGGCGCTACAACGGACCTCGGGAACTATCACCCCATAAGCCTGACTAGTCTGGTCTGTAAAGCTATGTAGCGTATTATCATGGAACTCATAAACAAAGACATTGGGAACTTCCAGACACTGGACCCTACCCAATTCTGCTTTGTTAAGGGCAGATTAAACCTAGTTGAGTTCTTTGAAACAGTTACCAAAGCCATAGATGAGGGCAAGGTAGTCCACACAGCCTACCTGGACCTCGCAAAAGCCTTCGACATAATATCCCACTCGGGCATCATAAATAAGCTTACCAGCTTAAATATCAACCCTTATGTCACAAGATGGGTTGCAAACTGGCTCAGGGATAGAACGCACATGGTCAGAATTGCATGTGCCATGTCCGAATCCAAACCAGTTACAATTGGCATCCCACAAGGCTCAGTTTTGGGACCTCTCCTATTCGGTATATACTTCTCTGAGGTACAGGCTAACACAGGGGGACTATGGCTGACAAAGGTCGCAGATGACTGCAAACTGGGAGCCATAATCAACTCTCCAGCTGAGACAAGCATCCTCCAAAACGGTCTCACAGAGACGGATGCTTGGTGCCAGAGCAACTGCCTCAAGCTAAATGCTAAAAAGTGCATAGTCATCCCCTTTGGGAAAAACAAAGTGCCCACAAATTACCACATAGGTGGTAATCCATTAAGTACAGAGGAAATAATTAGGGATTTGGGGACCCACGTAGATAGTAATCTCTCCTTTGACAATCACATTGCCAAAGTGGTTAGAAAGACCTTCTATATAGCCCACCTTATCACAAAAGGGTTCGCATCTAGATCAAGAGAGGTCATTGTGCCCCTCTACTCATCACTCATCAGGCCCATACTTGAATACAATGCCCCTTTTGGGATGTACTTTACCCGACATCTGCAGCAACTGGAGAGACCCCAAAAATACCTAACCAAGAGGATCATGGGCCACAAACAGATGTCCTATGCAGCCCGACTAAAGAAACTCCAGCTCTACTCAGTTGCTTATCGCCTACTCAGAGGCGATCTATGCCTGACGTACAAAGCCATGTCTAACCCAGAATTAATGGACATGCTCCACCTCAAAAAATCCAAATCCCTTAGAGCTACACGCTCCAGGGACTTAAACCTCAGCACAAAAATAAATAGGACATGCTGGAGGGACAGATTCATTTCCCAGAGGCTCCCCTCACTCTGGAACAGAATCCCAATTCACGTTAGACAAACCCCTCGCTGACCCTCTTCAAGCGAAATCTGGACGCGTGGATGGGAAATCGCAAATTCACCCCTGGGGTCTCTTCTGTGTCCCTGCTTGACAGAGGCAAAGTAAACTAATCTTAAAGGGCTATTTTCTGTGACCTACTATACAGAGGCACAGTAGGCTAATCTAATAGGGAGGTGAAAGCCAAATACACTCTGGCTAGGCTTATAAATGCCCTAGGGCAGATAGCCTAGTATCTACCTATGAACCTATAAATACCCTAAAATAATGGGTAAGAAGGAGAAAAAGAAGCAACTAACACTAAAAACATGAAAACCTACAAAGGGAAGAAGGGTGAGAGAAAAACTGTGATAGTGAAGACAAAAAGTAATAAAAAATAGTGAATTTCACTCATAAAAAAACTCTATAAAAACACACTAAAAGCTTTAAGGGGCATGATCCAGATCAGAAGTGAGGAAGCAGCAAAAGAGATCTGAGGTGGTACAGGGTTCTGAGGCATTATGGGTTGAGGGAGGAGCTCGAGAGTTGGATCCAAAAGTCTAACTGAATGCAGCCGAGCTGGATCCAAGAACCTATCAGATGAGGAATGAATGAAAATGACAACATCGGATTGCCTTTGTGTACCACTTGGTTTGTTTACTGAACTGCATTCTTTGGTTATGCAGGTGAACTCACTAGGCACAAACATCCTTTCTGAGGTGAAGATAAAGTTAATGCAGTAAATAATGTACTGAGACATCTATGCATAAAGATGTTGAAGGAATTAAATGTTTATTGCTTTTCTTACTATATTACTGCTGAGAAATCCTTACTTTACACCAGCATTTAGACTGCAACCTTCAGCCTCACTAAACGTGACTGGCCAGGTTAAAGAGTCTGTCACATTTACAACAGATTTCCAAGTAGGATATAATTAAGGAAGCTTGGGCATCAGGCGTCATGACAACACAGGGTTAGCTTTTACATATTTTATAGTAGTTGCTCAAAAAAATAGTAATGTCAACTATTTTGCATAAGGAGGAGGAACACAAGCTGCAATTTACACGTTTATTCAAAAACAGCAAAAATCAGTTCAGTTTTTGAGATACAGAAAAAAATTATTTTAAACTTCCAGAAATTCTAGGAAAGTAAAGCAGACAATTATAAAGACAACAGAAGTGAAGTTGACTGAAGTCTGAAAAGAGGGAACAAGACGGAATAGTGTCATAAAAGATATTAAAGTTCACATTTATAGAAAGGATAAGACAGATAGACCTAATGCAATGTTACCTCTTATAGCTCCATTCACTGATGGAATTGGCCACATTCAGTGCCAACACTAAACCTCTCAAATGTACCATATTTCCTAGTAAATTCTTTATTTTGGGACAAAAATAACATAACACCATGAAATTCTGTCTGGCCCCTTTAAATGACTATTTACTTTGTACTTTAATTTAGACTTGATATCATATTAGCAGACGTCAGCATACATGAGCATACCCAGTGGTGTCATTTAATTGACTGACTGTGAAGTCTACGTACACAGCTAGTGAGATGACATACAGCAATGTGCAAGGCAGGATTCTGAGTGAAGTAGTACAAGTAAGGAAAGTAATAAAATATGAGCCACACAAAATGAATGTGCATGTTTACAGCCATATGTACAAGGCAGGATTCCAAGGAAAGTAGTACAAGTAAGGAACGTAATAAAATAATAATTTATTTATTTATTATTTTATTATTTATTTTACATTTGTTGACCGGGTTAGTCCAACTGGATACATATCCATTTTCAGTGGAGACCCGGGGAGAAAAGCTCCAAAGCACAGAGGTACATAAAAAATATAAAATATAAAAATATAGTGACATAAGCTAGGAAATTGAGACAGGCAACATTAAAAATACAAAAATATAACAGTAGGTAAAAAGAAAAATTCAATTAGTGATATAAGTTAGTAAAGATGAGTAATTAGGGCTTAATAGGCCTCAGAACAATGTATGTGCACATTTACAGCCATATGTGCAAGACAGGATGTGATGCCCTTGCATTGGCCCAGTAATCAAGGAGCCTCAATCCTCACCACTAACACCAACAAGGGATGTGCACATTAGGAGGATAAGAAGTACACAGACATAGTAAAGTACAATTTCCCTTAGGAGCTTACAGAGACCACAGTCAATCTGGGGCTGGTTTCTCCCTATCTCTCCAAATCTTCAATAAGACTCCCACTCGCACAGCTATAGGGTTAAGATCTCAGCTGAATGGTCAAGCCAAAACCTCCAGTAGACTCTCTGTCCAACCAGTGCTTTGTGTCCCTGCCCAAGAAGCTGACACACACACACACACACACACACACACACACACACACACACACACACACACACACACACACACACACTTTGAGATTTGATTTATATACAAACACACAGACACTCCTGGGGAAGGCTGGCACAGGTTCACTAGCTATGCCCCCTTCTGCCCAGACTATAAGGTAGCATCAACTGCCACCAACCACTACTATCAGCTACTATAAAGGCCCTTACCTAAGGGTGTCCAATTCTACTTTGCAATGTTTATTATTATCCAGTTGGTTAAGTGTGACTGAGACTTGAAGGCTATTTAGGAGTGGCTTGTACAGTATCACATGCAGGTACTCTAAGAGCTTATATTATTTCTACACAAGACAACCACACTTAAAAGGTTTAAATATACTTAATAGATAATAAAAACTTAAGACAATACTCATTAATTCAACACAGTGACAGCAGCGAGTTCAGAAATCACAGGAAATGTTTTAAAACAACATTGTAGGACAGTCTCACATAAATATACAGAACATCTACAGTAATCTGGCTGTATTCCTATCGATCTCTAAGAGAAATACTAAGATCTAAATCTTACTTACAGAGCAAAGCAAGTGCTGGTGAGTTGTCAGGTTCAGAACAAAACACAAAATGCACTCTCCTTCTCTCTAAGATGGTTCTTAAATTGTTAATACACATTACTGCTGAATCATTTCAGATTACATCATTCTTGTCACATATGCTTAAGTTCCCAGGCTAACAGAACTTAAAATTTAACATTTCTTTGTGATCTGCAGCTCACACAGCAATAAAAGACACTTTACATGTGAAACCTAGTAATTCTCTCTGTCTTAAGACAATAGAAAGAAACTCCTAACCTAGACATCCTGTCTCTTAGCTTGAGATAACACACAGTTGTAAAATTCTTTACTTATCAGCTTATTTTCTTAGAGTTTGCAAGTTAACTCTGTGTCCCAATTTCTACCATGAAAAAACATACATAGGCATAGAGCTTTTACACATTTCTGCTTTCTTCCAGCAGGGTGCAGTGTGGTTACAGTCTTGAAGCTTAGCACATAACAAAGTTATTTACATTTTTAAAACAAGCTTGTGGATCATATTAATATTTACAATGACATAGAATTATTTACAAAATTCTATCTAGCTGGGCTGGCAGCCTCTCAGTTTATCACACAGGATTCCGAGGAAAGTAGTACAAGTAAGGAATGTAATAAAATATGAGCCACATAACACTGAGTGTGCACGATTATAGCCACAAGTGCAGGGCAGGATTCTAAGGGAAGTAGCATAAGTAATGACAGCAATAAAATAATGAGCCACATATCATAAAGTATAATACAAAGACTGTATACACCTTTTGTTCTATGTTTACTATGTTATTTTGTGCATCTTATCCTTCATCCATTTTAACTCAACAATTGTGCATCTCTTCAGGCTCTCTCATCTTATACCTAACTGCAATTTCAGTTCACTTTGTTACCTCATCATGTTCTCTACCATTCATTTGTAGATACCAACCCTGTACCTCTGCTATCCACTACATCCACCCAACCCACTATTTCATGTTGAAATTGCTGGAAAAGGATATTTCTATGACCCACAAGCTATGTTTTCAACTGATTTACAAACTGTACAGCTTACATGTTAATATTTAAGTTTCACCCCAAAAAGTCTGATGTATCACTGGAGCAATCTTGAGTGCCCTACCCTTTCACCTCCCTAGTCTTACTCTGTTCCCTCTTAATTGTTTAGTTAAAGGACAGCAATGGGATTCTATTATTAAATGTTCAACTTCTCTGTCCTTTTTCTCTCTGTTTACTTCCCCTGCAATGAATAAACAACATTACAGCATTTAAAATATTTTAAATAAAGAAGTTATGTCTTACCATAATGTTCCATCTGTGCTGTCGATCTTCACCAATCCTGGACAGTGGTTTCGGTTCTGAACCCTGGACCAACTCAGCTATATCTTTCAGCTCTCACTCTCCAAACTCTCTTGCCGGGAACTACCCATAATGCTCCTCACAAAGATTACCTCAGATCAACTTTGCCAAATAGTATAAAGAAAAACAAAAATGTGGTCAAACATAGAAAATATATAGACCAAGGCCATATATGAGTCCTTAAAGGAAAACTAGCTGAGGATTAATTTGGTCTACTAACAGTCTCAGGATGGGGGAAGGTGGGTGGGGATGTCAAGGATTGGTGAAGATCAACAACACACATGGAACATTATGGTAAGACATAACTTCTTTATCTGATGTTGTCAATCTTCACCCAATCCTTGACAGTGGGACAGAATCCCCAGCTACTTTAGCCTTGGGAGGTCTCACGGAAGAATATTCCTAAACACCACAAAGTCAAGGGATGCTTGACCTCTCGAGACCTGATCTGATTTGTAATGAGTGATAAAGGTATGATGAGAAGACCATGTGGCTGCTGCACAGATGTCATCTAGAGAAGCTCTGCCATGAAAAACTGCTAATGTAGTCACAGGTCTTGTTGAATGGGCTGGAAATGGTTTGGGAAGTTGAAGTCCTTTAGAATGATAGATGAAAGTGATGCAGTCTCAGAGCCATTCAGCTAAAGTAACCTTAGCAACTGGATTACCCATATGGAGGGAAGAGAAATCTACAAATAACTGACCTGATTTCCTATTTTCCCTTTGTTAGAGAAATTAGGGAAAAACACTGGTAATTGTAGTGACTGATTAATGTTCATTTCGGAGACTACTTTTGGTAAAAAAAGATGGATTTGCTCTGACTGCAACACTATCTTTATGGAAGATTAGACAGGGTGGTTTCCATGATAGGTCCTACAGCTCAGAAACCTGTCTTGCAGAGATAATAGCCACCAAAAATAATGTCTTCCAGGATAAAAACTTGAAGTCACAAGATGCTGTTGGTTCTAAAAGGGTCTTAGTAATAGTTTGAAGAACACTAGTTAGATCCCAAAGGGGAGCTGTTTCTTTAAGTGGGGGTTTTAGTATCAGGAGTCCCTTTAAGAAAGCTTTACTAAGTTTGTGAGACACTGGAAAAGAGTCATTCAAGCCTGAATGGAAATTTGAAATCACTGCCAGATGAACTTTTATCGTAGATGCAGAGGAACGGATTGAAAAATTGTATTTAGAAAATGCAAAACTTCATAAATGGGACTGGTATAAGGGTCCAGTCCTTTATTGAAGGCTCATCTAGTAAATTTCTCCCATTTGCTTTGATAGTTATCCCATAGAAGGCTTGTGATGAGCAATAATAATACAATGGACAGGCGAAAAAAGGAAAGGATTCCTGGCAATCATGGGAATTGGAGAAGCCATGCAGTGAGCTTGAAATGTTGGAGATTCGGATGAATCTTGCCTTCTGGGTTGGTTAGCACATCTAGAACTGGGTCCAAAATTCATGGTTTCCATATTAAATGAGGCCAAAGAAAGGGAAACCAAACTTGTTGAGGCCAGAAGGAAGCAATGAGGATTACTGAATTCTCTGTCCTTTTGGCTTTCTTTAGGAATTGTCATACAAGAGGAGTCGGGGGAAAGGCATATAACAGACCAGCAGATCAGTCGTGAAGAAGAGCATCTCTGGGTGACACCTCCGGAGGGGTGGGATTAAGGAAAAATAACTTCTGCACTTTTTGTTCAGGGGAGAGTCAAAGAGGTCGCAGCAAGGTAGGCCCCAATGGCGAAATATTTTGTTGGCCAATACAGGATTGAGAGACCACTCGTGAGGCATGAGTCCTGCTCAACTTGTCTGCTATCATGTTGGAACTTCCCAGAATGTGCATTGTGAACAGAAAGTGGTTGGAAGAGATTGCCAACTGCCAAACTCTGAGTGCTTCTAGACACAGTGGGTAAGATTTGCTTCCCCCTTGTTTGATTATATACCATACTAACAACATGTTGTCTGTGTGAATTGCTACTGTCCCGAGAGGAGGGGCACCTTGGAATGCTTGCAATGCTAACAGCACTGCCCTCATTTCTACAGCACTGATGTGCAACTTGGCCTCCAATTGGGACCACGTGCCTTGGACTGTCTTTCCCAGATAATGCCCCACTTCACTATCTGGGAAGCATGTCTGGTCACTATGGCTTGGGGCTGAGTATGAATGAATGGCCGGCTCAAGAGAATCTGGTCAGAGTGTAGCCACCATTTGAGATCCTTTATGCAACGGTTGGTAATCAAAACTGGAGGAGACATCGGTTGATGTATCACAGACCATTGGGATGCTAGCAACCACTGCAGGATTCACGTATGAAACCTCGCTAGAGAAACCAGAGTGACTGATGCAGCCATGGAGCATAAGGCTTGAAGAACAAGCTTTGCTGTAAACCTGTTGTTCTGAAGAATTTGCTTGACTTGGACTCTGATGCACTACAGCCTTTCTGGAGGGAGAGACGCAATCCCTGAGACAGTGTCGAAATGAGTACCGATGAAATCCATTTGCTGAGATGGCTGAATGCTGGACGTTTCAAAATTTATTGTTATGCTTAGAGACATACAAATACATATGGTGTAGTTGCTTGCCTGTTCTAAAAGACGGCTGCTGGTAGTGGTGAGGAGCCAATCATCAAGATATGGAAAGACTCAAAAACCTTGCAGTCTGAGATGAGCTGCAACCACTGCCATGCATTTGGTGAACACTATGGGGGCTGTGGTGAGGCCAAAGGGCAGTGCTCTGAACTGGAAATGACTGGCTCCTAACCAGAAGCACAGAAACCTCCTGCAGCTTTTTTCCATTTTTATGTGGTAATAAGCGTCTTGCAGGTCTATAGAGCACATCCAGTTTCCTTTTTCCAAGAACGGAAGTATGGAATGAACTGAGACCATCCAGAATTTGGTTTGCTGGACATCCTTGTTGAACTGGCTGAGATCCAAAATGGGTCTCCAGTCCCCTGTTCTTTTGGGCACTAAAAAGAATCTTGAGTAAACCCCATGTCCTATTTGGTCTGGTGGGACTTTTTGGATGACTTTTTTTGAGCAGTTTTTCTAAGAATGCTGCTTCCCTTTGACTGGATGGAACACCCGGGAGTATTTTGTGGGATTTGGGACTTACAACTAGTGGAATTTTGTAACCTCTAGATATTATCCCCTGCACCTGTTTGTTCAAAGTTATCAATTTCCAGGCATGTAGGTGCAGGGATAATCACCCCCGACTGCCTCCAGAGGAAGGCAATTGGGCCCCCATTCAGGGATGCTGATAGAAAGTTCCAGAGAAAGATTATCTGGACCCCTGATTTTGTGGTCCATTTCTGCCTCTAGGACGGCATCTTCCATTGCTTTCCCCTCTGCCACGGTGGATTGTCCTTGCCTCCTGAGTCTTGGAAAGGCCGTTTGGATTTTTTAAACCATAGTCTCCCACTCCTTTCATTCCTAGAGTAAGGTCTCTGAAGAGTGGAGAAACATATGCCTATGGCAGATATGGTCTTACCATCTTTCTAACATCTGGCTAGGGTGTCTTTTACCTTGGGGCCAGAAAGGGTTGCTCCGTCAAAAGGAGCATTGATGAATGACAATTTAAATGGTTCTCCAAAGTCACACAGGCACATCCAGGAATGCCTTTTAATGGCTATGCCTGAACCCGCTGCCCTGGTCTTCCCTTCAGCTACATGCACAATGAGCCTCATAGACAAAATGGAGATAGCATCAAGGGTTGCAAGATGAGAGGAAATTTTGTCCGGGACCCCTTCAGCCACTGTTAACTGAGAGAGTATTTGAAAGCTCTTTAATCAAATCTCTCTGTAATCTTGTAATGTGCGCCATATAGTTCAAGGACATTAGAGCGAAGGTCACTGAAGCATAAACATGCTTCCAAAATCTATTCAAAGTCATAAACTCCTTGTTAGGAGGATGGATAGTGGGACTCTCTTCAGCGAGTTCCTTTTTGGTGGCAGCCACTATCACCATGGCGTCAACAGAAATGCCTTTAGACCAATGTGGTTAATCTCTGGGACCTGATAATATCTGGTCAAGCCACTTGGACACTGGCTATATGGAGTTGGGCATCTTCCATGCCTGGTGAGCGATCAATTTAATAAGATAGTCAGTAGGCGGAGAGATCCAAGACGTAGATGACTGGGCACAAAAAGCCTCCAGGTATACTAATTTCACCGAAGAAGGTGGAATGGATGACCAGCCACCCCTCTGTTTCAGGATTTCTAGGATGTCCCCAAAGAAATCATCATCGGGGGTGACCTGGTGGAACGTTATACCTCATTAAAATCAGTATATTCAGTGTAAGAAGGAAGTTGAGGTGCTTCCTTTTCAAAGGGACTTCCTCGGGGGGATGATCTGGGGAAGTGTTAGAAGAAGAGACCACTAAAGTGGAAGTCACCCAGGACTTTTGTGCTTTCTGTCCCAGGGTGAGACTAATGGTAGCTCAGGTCAAGAGGAAGTAGAAATCTGTCCTGACAGAGATGGCAAAGACTGAGAATCCCCAATGGATAATGCCTTCTCCATAATCCAGAAGGCAGGCCCTCGCGTAGAGAGATAGGAGCCCGGAACTGAAATAGACTCCTTTGGAACCAGGGTCACTCCCCGCACTGAGGAGACCGGCTCCAGAACAGAAGCTTGGGTCGACAGTACAACAGCTGAGGCACCGAGACACATACACAGTTCTGAAGGAACCGAAAAGGTACCATGCATCTTGGACCAGACCAGAGAGTCTCGACCCAGGGAGGTCTCTGGTGCCGAAAGCTTGGAGATACTCAAGGCGGTTCTCGGAACTGGAGATAAAGATGCTACCAAAGGTGAGTCTGTCACAGCTGGGAGAGTTGGGATCGAAGGCTCCAAAGGCTTAGCAGGAGTTGGAGGAGGAGGGTGTGAGGAGGTCACAGGATAGACAGATTTGACTCCGGTTTGGCTTAGAACTGAGGACAATCCTCTCGCCACAAGTAGCTGATCCAACAGTCTCATAATATCTGCCTCCAATAGACTCTTAGTAGAATGTACAGATGCAGTGGAAGGAGATCTCAGGGTCTCACTTCCACAAATGGAGCATCTCTAAATGGGTCCACAGATGGGGAGTTGGAATTCTTGGGAGCGCAGGCAGCCCCGATTACTTAGGCACCGATTTATCAGTAGGAACCGAGAGACAGGCTGTCGGCTCCAAATCCAATTTAGTAGATATAGTCAAATCCTCTGGTGCCGATGAACTCTTCTGTACCGAGGAAGATTAAACCATTTTTCTAGATGGTTCCAATGACTTCAGAACCAAGGAAGGCCTTTTCATTGAACCATGGGAAGAAGAAGATGATGAACTACTAGTTTTCTCCCTGGACTCAGAGATGGCCTTGTCAAAAGTAGATTTAAGAAGCCCTTTCAAAATTAGTTTGTTTTTCTCCCTGTTAAAGTACGGGTAGAAAACCTGTCACAAATCGAACAATTCTCTTGTAAATGAATATTTCCAAGACAGTACACACACAGGGTATGTCCATCTGAGTTGAGCATTTCAGCCTCACATTTCTTACAGCTCTTGAATCTGGATGCGCCCATAGAAGGTTTTGAAGGAGAGAGTTTCTCTTTTTGATTCACCATAATCAAAAGGGTGAAAGGAAAGAAGAGTTTTTTTAATAGATAGAAAGAGATAGGGAAAGAAAAATACCAGTGATGGTATTAAAGAGTACCTTTAACAGTATTTAGTGAAGAAAAGGAGGAGTACCAACGATGGTACTGGACAGTCTACCAATGGTGGAATAAAGAAAATAAAAGAAAGTTAGTTACGAAAGGAAAAGGAGCAGGTAGAAGTACTACTAATTACAAGAATTTAAAGAATGATAAGACAGAAAGGAGAATTATATGAAAAATTAGAAATCACTTACAATAACTAGGCCAAGGCCCGAGAGAATGAATGAACACATCTGGTCTATGAAGTAGCAAACGAGATCTGAGGTAATCTTTGTGAGGAGCATTATGGGTAGTGCCTGGCTCGAGAGTTTGGAGAGTGTGAGCTGAAAGATATGGACGAGTTGGTTCTGAGGTTCGGAACCAAACCCACTGTCAAGGACTGGGTGAAGACTGACAACATCAGATCTACTGTTTCTCTCAACCAGAACAGTACCTTACTGTACTGTGGTGGTTTCACTTTCAAAAAACTTTTATCCCACCCTGGAAACGCTTGCTGCAGTCTCCAATTCATTGATGTCATCAAGGCCAATGTATAAAGGTAGTTTTCGGGCCAACTCCCTCCGCAAAATGACATTACCATGACCATCCTAAAAATCCACCCATGCTGTGATGTCACTGCTCCCTGGTTCCACATCATACAGAGATTAAAGGCTACAACAAGGAAACAGTACACGAGTCAAGTCTACTACTATGAGATGTCAATCACAGTATGGAACAGCTCATATTACCCTTAGCACTTTGACAGCTAGGGAAGTTAGGTGTGAAGGGGGATAGGAGATGAGTCACAGTAGCACAATTCAGGCTTCACAAAAGACTGAAATTTAGACACTCTAAAAAGAAGCAGCAGTAAAAAGCACTGTGAAAGTCTGTTCTGTGGCATTTGCACTATTTGTGTTTTTAGTAGTCAATGAACGGCATACAATATTACTTAAAACTGACTAGGGTTGCTACCTTTCATTGTGGCTAAAACTGGACTTAGGCGACACACCCTCACCCCCACAACCCCGCCCAGTGTCCACCTACATTCCGCCCATTTCATGATGCCATTGTGACGTCAAAAGAGGAGAACACCCTCTTTTTCATAGGGTCATAAGTGTTTACTACGCTAACGACCACAAGGGTCTTTTAAAGCCTAGCCATGCACCCAAATCTTTGACAAGTTCTGATACCATTGATAAGTGTAAGCATGGGCCTGAGAGATGAATCATTTACAGGTTACCTCATTGCATTAAAGACTGAGGTGCCAAACCAGGGATGAATTTCTGGTTTCCCATCCAATTGTTCAAGTTGCACTTGAATTGGGTTAGGGAGGAACTCTGCTTCACTTGGAAGGGTAGCCTGTTCCATAGACGGGATAGTATCTGCGGTGGGATACATACCTATCTCTCCAGCAGGTCCTATTTATATCACAGGCAATGTTTAATTAATTAGAATGGGTAATTCTGGCACTATTTGCTTTGTGGGTATGCAGGCGGTCCATCAGAGTGGGGTCTGACAATGCCCTGTCTGTCAGGAATAGATCTCCCCTCAAAAGCCTATAGGAGACATAATACAGGGATAAATCCTTGAGGCAGTCTGCGTAGGACATATTACTTATGCCCTGTATTCTTTTAGTAAGGAACCTCTGCAGATGTTCCAGTTGTTGGATATGCCTGGTTAGGTAGACACCAGTGGGGCACTGTACTCAATAGGTCTGATGAATGCTGAATACAGTGGAACAATGACTTCCTTGGACTTAGATGCCATGCCTTTGTTTATAAGTTGCACAACATAGATGGATTTCCTCACCACTGTAAACACGTGATGATCAAAGGCTAGATTACTATCTATGTGTGTCCCTAATTCCATCACTACTGGGTCAACCCTAAGGGGTGTGTTGTCAATATGATAGTTACCAAGGATGGATGCTTTCTCAAAGGATAGTATTATGCATTTCTTGGCATTTAGTTTTAGTCCATGGCTGTGACACCAGTTGTTTATCTGTGCCAGCCCTTCCTCAAGAAAATGTCTGTCAGTGGGAAATTCAAAGACAGCTCTTAATTTGAAATCATCTGCAGATTTAGTCACCCAGAGACCACTGACATGGACCTTGACTTCTGAGAGTTAAATGCAAAAATGGAGCTGTCCAAGGACAGATCTCTGAGGGACTCCACTTGTCATTGATCTTTTTGTGGAAGTGGACTCCCCACTTCTAACTTCCTGGGTCCTGTCTGTGAGCCAGTTGGCTATCCACCAGGTGAGAGATGGGTTGTCAACAATGCCTCAGTAAAGTATTATGTCAAATGCCTCAGCCAGGTCAAGATAGGCAGTATGAACGATTTTGCCCTCATCCGTTGCTTTGGTGACCTTCTCAAAGTCCACAAAGTTCAGTAGGCATGATCTGCCCTTGATGAAACCAAACTGGTTGGGTCCAGTGTCTGGAGGTTTACTATATATTTGTTAATCATCTCGATGATAATTCTTTCCAATGGCTTTACATATAAGACTAGTGAGACATATGGGTCTGTAGTTTCCAGGGTCTGTAGATGGTCCACCTTTGTGCAGAGGGATGACTGTTGCCTTTCTCCATTCATGAGAAATGAAGCCTGTTTAGAGGCTACAGTTAAATGGTAATTCCAGAGGCCCTGATAGGCCATGTTTCATGCTATTTAGAAGGGTTCCTGGGATACTGTCTGAGCCCATTGATGCAGCATTCTTGGTCTTAGAGAAAGCATTAAGGACCTGTTCCCTAGTGATAGTAGGGGGAGTTATATTTGATATTTCCTGAGGGAAGGTTGATGGGGAGAGAGGAGTAAAGTTGGAGTTGAATTTATCAGCCAGGGGGTTTGCTATATCTTCTGGCTCGGTATAGGTAGCTCCATTTACAATGAGCTCTGCAAACAATTGTGCATTGCCTTTGTGGTTGCAGACATAGCTAAAGAATGCACTGTGGCTGTCCTTGGCCTGGGAGGCCAAACATACCTCAAATTTGTCTTTGGTAGACATTATTTGTCCGGTGAGTTGTTTGTTTAGTTTGATGAGA
Organism: Protopterus annectens; assembly: GCF_019279795.1. Lineage (NCBI taxonomy): Eukaryota > Metazoa > Chordata > Ceratodontiformes > Protopteridae > Protopterus > Protopterus annectens. Next base: position 1,863,150,513 of record NC_056729.1, read on the forward strand.
GTGCATTTATCCTTTTCCAACTGTGATGCCTTTTTTCTGCAGGTTTACTATGCTTTTTGTAAAAACAAGCAGAGTAAATCCACCAATTTAACAAAGTCTGATAGTCTGTTTCTTTTTTTGAAACAGAGTACCAGAGTTTGTACAGTGTTTTCCAGACTACTGGACAATCAGTTTGATTTCCAGATAGTCCAGAAATAAACAAATAGGTGGCAACGCTATAACTGACAGAAAGACAGCAGTATATGCATGTAAAATCAATGCAGTGACAGGAGTTTTAAGAAGAAAGAGGCCTGCATGATGTCATTTTTTTACAGACAAGCACTGCATTGTGGGATAACTAGAGGCAGACTAAACAAATCAGAATTACTTCAAGATGCCAGGCCCCATGTGGTCAGACTCAGAAATTATGTATAAAAATATTTAAAAACCTGTAAAAAGTCCCAGAGTGGTGTTAACATGTAGGAAACATTAAACCATGATGAAATGAATGTGCTTTTTGATTCTGTGGGTGCAGTTCTCCTTTAACCCTATCTAGACTCTGCTCATATTGGAAATACTGAACATTGTGCGTGGCGACATTTTAGTTGTTTTAAAAAGACTCATAATGTAGGTAGCTGTTTTTAAATTAAAAATCCTCGATATCTCTCCCACCTATCTCTACTTCACCATCCCCCTCCCCCATTCAAGAACACTCTGGTGTAGATGAGCAGACTAATCTTTTATAAATACAAATTAAAAGTACAAACTGTTTAAACTTACTGATTGTTTCTGGAAAATGCATACACATGTCCAAGGTCCATTCCACTCCATTCGCCTTAGCTACACTCAAATTCACTCTGCTCCCCTACCCAACCCCCTATTACCACTCACCCCCACTACATCTAAACTTATACCACACAGTCACACCTAAAACCAACTACACACCAATCACTTCCCTCCTCCATCATCTTAACACCTGACCACTCTTAATAAATCACAATTCTAATAATTCCCTCCCCAAATCAAAAATAATAACCCAGTCTCAGCCTACTTGACTACATACTTCTACAAACCACATGTATAGTGATCTCTACTTCTATAATCAGAGCTGATTAATCTTGTTTAACTATCCAACACATTTTTAAACCAAAATTAAAATCACCTCCACATATACAGCATATAAGCTGAGCAATTGTGTCTAACCCAATTTAACTGTATAGTGATAACATTTTACAGAACCCTTTGACAGACTACAAACAACTTCTCACCATTATAACACACAAAATTTAATATAAACCTCAGAACATCTCCATCATCCAGCTCCTATTCATCCACTAAGTCAGCAACCCAGAGTCCACACTATCCAAATATCCAAAACTTCACAATGTAACCCCTTTCAAATTAACCACCCTTTCCCTCAAAATATTTAATTACTCAACCACTACTAAATTGTACAACCACTAATAGCATACCCTTACAACAAAATCAATAGAAATAAACAGTTACAACCTACACCACTTTCTCTACACTAATAACAATATAATCCTGCTTTACATCACATCTCTCACTATACTATCAATCATCCATCTTATATCATATCATATTAACCTATGAAAACTTAGGCCCTAGCCCCCTACATCCTGTTATTCTCAAAATCACCAGTGAAATAGGATTGTCATCTCCCCATCACTCTTTACATAAGCTCCCATCCAGTTCCCCCTTCATACTACAACCTCAAAATCAACCCCAAAACCTCCCTAAGCTATGACAAATATGTAGCAAAAATTATAAAAACTATGATTTCTATTACATCTAAACTAGATGGGTTGCTAAATGGCTTACTGATAGAACCCACACTGTAAAAGTAGCCGACTCCAAATCCAGCTCCAGACAAGTGACAAGTGGAGTACCTCAGGGTTCAGTCCTGGGGCCGCTCTTGTTTGGCATCTACTTCTCTGAAGTACAGGTCAACACTAAGGGACTCTGGCTAACAAAGTTTGCAGATGACTGCAAACTGGGAGCCATTATTGAATCCCCAAATGATGTGGATACTCTACAAAAGGGCCTTACAGAAACAGATGCTTGGTGCCAGAGCCATGGGCTCAAGCTCAATGCCAAGAAATGTATTGTTATCCCTTTGGGAAAAACATGTATCCATGAATTACCATATAGGTGGCAGTACACTAAACACAGAAAGTGTGATAAGAGACTTAGGGACACAGGTGGACAGTGGTCTCACCTTCGATAACCACATCGCCACAACAGTCAGGAAATCCTTCTATGTGGCACACCTCATCACGAAGGGCTTTTCATCCAGAAAAAGGGAGGTCATTGTCCCACTGTACTCATCCCTCATTAGACCCATTATAGAATACAATGCCCCATTTGGTATGTACCTCTCAAGACATCTGCAACAACTGGAAAGGCCTCAGAAATACCTCACTAAAAGAATCACAGGCCTAAAGCAGATGCCCTATTCTGACCGCCTTAAAACTCAGCTATACTCTGTCGCATATCGCCTACTCAGAGGCGATCTCTGCTTAACATACAAGGCCATGTCAAACCCAGAGCTGTTGGACATGCTACACTTAAAGAAATCCCAATCCCTCAGAGCTACACGCTCCAGGGATCTAAACCTTGTCATCACAATAAACAAAACATGTTGGAGGGATAGGTTCCTGACTCAGAGACTCCCCAGACTCTGGAATAGATTGCCCATACATGTCAAGCAGAGTGCCTCTTTGGACCTCTTCAAGAGGAACCTTGACGATTGGATGGGAGAAAGGAAATTCACCCCAGGGATCACGTCAGTCGCCCTGCTAGACAGGGGTCCAGGAAAGTAAATAATGTGGGAAGAAATATTCAGGGAATTGTTATGGCTAGGCTTGTATAGGCCCTAGGGCTGATAGCCTAGTACTAACCTATGAACCTATGAACCTATGAACTAGATCTTACCAGAGACATTCATCCTAATTCCAGTCCATCAAGCACACTGATCTATCTACACACCCAAACCTACCAGCACTGCCATACTTTATTACACCTTCCCAGGAAGGCAGGTGAACTTCTACTACTACTATTAAATATAAATATTAGAAGCATTTCTAACAAAATCCATGATCAATCAACCTCTCACAATACTCACCAGGTAGTGTAATTCTAACTGAAACTTGGCTAAAACCTGACCATAGTAACAATGAAATACTATCTCCAGGTTACATCATCATATGGAAAGACAGAATAGCAAAAAGAGGAGGTGGTATAGCAATTTTATAACAAAACAACTTTCAGTTGACACTGTGGACATCACCCCTAATTTTGATAACACTAAAGTAATATTTACAAAATTAAAAATTAAAGCTATATCCCACCCCCCAAAAAAAATTTCTACCTTAGAAAACTTACAAAACTGAACTTCCAATTCACTCCCTCAAGAAACTATCATCATGGGTGATTTTAACATTGATTGGCTCACCTGTACCTCAATAAACCCCACTGTTGATATAAATTACCACAGATTTACTCAATTAATCCAATCTCCTACAAGGATATATAAATCATCTAAAAGACAGTCAATCCTAATAGACCAGACCACACCTCACACGCCAGCTGCCTAACAGACAGCCTGAGTGACCACCTTCCTACCTTTCTACTAAGTCAAATGATTCATTATAGGAAACATTATACCTACCAACTAATAGCAAAAGTAACTTTACTCCAAGTAACTTCACATCTGCCTTAAAAAGCTGTGATTGGATTCCACTCTAGTTACTTGACCTAGATGCAGCTGTCAACTGCTTCAACACTACCTTTTTAGATATCTTAAACTCACATGCTCCTCAAAGAGCAATAAGAACCAAATATATTCCTGCTTCTTGGTTTACTAAAGAAAAAAGGCCATTTCTTAAAACCAGAGATAAAGCCTGGGACCAATAGTATAAAGATAGATTCCAAACTTCAAAACAAATCTACCTAGAGCTGAGAAGCAAAGCAAAGAATCAGTTAAACTAGACAAAATTAAATACTACCACAACACTCAAAATATGAAAACAACTCACAAAAGTTCTGGGCAGCTATTAACAACATACTCCTTCCTGATAAATCTTGTTCACCCTGATGAACTACCTCTGACACCACAGAGAGCATAGCAACTCAGTTCAATACATATTTCAGTGAGTTCATTCTAGCTCTATCTAAGCCCCATGAACCCTCCTCCCCTCAGAAGCATACAAAACTCACACTAACAATGAAGCCTTTTCCCTTCACCCTGTCTCCATAGATATTATAAAACATTACTTAAGCTAAAACCTACAGCACTGGCTGCAGACAAACTACCATTCTACTTTCTGCATATCACTGCTGAAGCAATTGCGTACCCTGTAGCTATTCATATTAACAGATCTATGTCTGAAAACCTAGCCCTGAAATTTGGAAAACTTCCCATATTATTCCGCTACATAAAAGGGGATGATTAGATTGACCTGAACAACTACCACCTGACTGCTATTCTATCTCCTATCTAAAATCCTAGAGAGATGTACACATTTACAAATAATAGACCACCTACATACACAATCTCCTGTCAAACACTCAACATGGCGTCCGTCCCCTCCACAGCACCACCACTGTTTTAATGTCTTTCACTGATACAATAAATCACCTCAAAAACAACGGTAAATTTGTATCTGTTATCTTTCCAGATCTTTCCAAGGCGTTTGACATGGTCTCATAGTAAACCTATTAATGTCTTTTGTGATCTAAATCTCAAAATATCCTATATTACTTGGTTCCAAAGCTATTTAAAAGGCTGGCAGCAAGCAGTGACCTCTCCTCTCCTCTTCCATTCACTCTAGGAGTTCCCCAAGGTTCCATCCTAGGACCCCTACTGTTCTCTCTTTTTACAAACAATATCCGTACCCCTGCTCCTCACACTTCTGTCATCAAATACACAGATGACTCTACGCTATGTGCCTCTCCTCCTACTCCCTTCAAGAACTATAAACACTAACTCAAGACTCCTTTCTTTCTCCAAATAAAACTAAACTTTTGCTCTTACAGCCCACAAAAATCTGCTGTAGCTAAGAAAACACTAGAAATTAAAACACTAAACACACTATTATAACTACTAAAATTACTAACTATCCTATGGGAAGACTAACTACCTAAGAAAACACACTTCATTACGAAAATGTTACTATTCTATAAGGGAGGAACAAGCAAATTATATCATTTTTTTTTATGAAGAAAGAAGGTCAGTGGAGCCCTCTAAGATGTGAACAAAACTTTCCATGGCAACAGAGATCCAAGGTGATTAGGTGAAGCAGAGGGAATTATGGCTAGGGAAGGAGGCACAGTCCTGAAGCAAGACCTTCCTGATTGGTACCACGGTTGGATCCAGTCGGATCTGACAACCCACAGTTGGATCAGACAAAAACAGACAACACTGGATCACTGCATTACAATCAGTTTCTGACTTCCACTGCTAACATAAAAATATTCTGTTATTATTAGCAGTAATTGTGACTCAAAGTATCCATTGAATAGTTACATGGCTGTTTACATTTTTCCTTCAGTTTCTATGTCTGAAAGACAACATTAGCAAACAGGTTAGAGGGGACAGATCAACAAAGATGCTGTAATGCAGACGATATGGCATTACAGTCAGATTCTGAACTGGTACTTCAACAGTGGATAAGGAAATGGAATGCATAACTGAAGGTACATGGGATGAAATTGGTACAGATAACACAGCTGCAATGGCAGAAAATGGAGGGAATTAAAAGAAGCTGAAAAGTGAGATAGAAGGGAAAACTGTGAAACAGGTTAACAGCTTCAAGTACCTAGGATGGGTAGGCTGGGGAGAAGTTAAGTCTGAGTGAGGACGTCAAAGCTACAGTCAGAAGGCTGGCCAAATGTCACAGTGTGTTTGGGGTAGTATGTGATAGAACAATGCCAAAGAAGCTGAAAAGCAAGGTGTACAAAGCAGTGGTGTAACCAGTTTTTCTGTACTGTAAAGAAACCTGAGCAGTTGAGAAACCTAGATGTGATAGAGATGAAGTTTCTGAGATGTGTGGTAGGATGCACACTGTTGGACAGCCATAATCCTAAAGAGATTATTCACCCATAATACACAATGATCATTAAATCAGTTACACACTGTAAAGAAGGGCTTGGCAGAAACGGGTCTATATTACATAGTAGAAGTTCTGTAACTTCGACTACCATATTTACGAACACATATGTCTGATGTTACAGAACTTCAACTATGTATAAAAAAATTTTTAAAAAAGGGAAAAGAAAATAAAAGGATATATGCAGGGGGAAGCCCCCCTGCACCCCCACCCCCCCCCACTCTGTAAATATACCAACTCCGAAATGCACTACAGTGCAGTAAAGGGAAAATTTTGTGGAGGGCAGGCACCCCTGCTTACAACCCTTAGGTATGTTCCTTTTTTTTTTTTTTTTCCAATTGAAGTATGACAACTCCGAACTGTTGGCTTCGACCATATCACGTTCGAAGTTGTCATACTTCGACTATGTAATATAGACCCGGTAGAAACTTATGCATTTGTTATGATAGATTAATCTTAAGGATGCCAGTGTTTACAATACATCAACCTCCCCTCCTCTTATGCTACTGCAGTAACCTCCAGCTTCTCCATCCTTTCTCTGTGAACTTCTTTTAAACTCCTACTAATAGGCAGCAATACTTTACAAGCTTCCAGCGCTGTATTCTTGGATATTAGGACTTGGTACCCTGAGTTTGCTTTGTGATTACCTCTTGTATAAAATCTGCATTATAATTTATTTGTTCTTTTTGACTGCATACGTGTGGCCTTTTTACCATGTTTTATTTGATCACAGTATTTAATAATATATAACTCGGTTACTCTTATTTATTTATTTTTTTTACATATTTTATCTATACACATAACTTTTTTTTTTACTTCTTTCACTTGCAATAACAGAGAACTGTTTTCTATCTTTTGTCTACTTTTTTAATTGTAGTACTGGAGCTTTTTGCTTTGTTAGATTTGGGTCACAACACACTTGTGCACATGCCTCAGCCTAAGCATGGTTTGTTAGATTTAGGTCACAACAAACCTGTGCACATGCCTCAGCCTAAGCATGGTTTGTTAGATTTGGGTCACAACAAACCTGTGCACATGCCTCAGCCTAAGCAGGGTTTGTTAGATTTAGGTCACAACACACACATGCACATGCCTCAGCCTAAACATGGTTTGTTAGATTTGGGTCACAACAAACTTGTGCACACATCTCAGCCTAAGCATGGTTTGTTAGATTTGGGTCACAACAAACTCATGCACATGCCTCAGCCTAAGTATTGTTTGTTAGATATGGGTCAGAACACACTTGTGCACATGCCTCAGCCTAAGCATGGATTGTTAGAGTTGGGTCACAACAAACTTGTGCACATGCCTCAGCCTAAGCACAGTTTGTTAGATTTGGGTCACAACAAACTTGTGCATATGCTTTGTTGTTGTTGGTGTAGCTGCTCCATTAACACTGTACACAAGAGCAGAGGATTAATGCAGTTTTTAAATGAATATCTAAACATGTTGTGGGCATGCGCTGGAATGTGCGAATGGTGCATACATACTGAGGAAGCTGTAGTCAATATCTGACTTGTGGTATATAAATGAAAAACACGTGTCATTCACAATAATAAGACAAGCAGTTATTTATGTATTTATTTAGCGTTTGATTACCAGGAAAGTCTGACTGGGATGACCAGCATACTCCTTTTTAGAGAAGGCCTGGACAGAAAAACTCCTCAGTTTGTAATAGCTACACTGAATTAGTACAGTTTAAGTACATTATACAAAAAAGGGCAAAATGACATACAATGTTACACACGGCTAAAATAAGAATAAAGCTAAATACAAGCATTATTGAGTTAACATAGTTGGAGTAACAGAAAAAATAGGGGAGAGGAAGAAGAAAGCATATTGAAAAGCAGTATATCTGGGAGGAAGAAGGAAGCTATATGGAAGAGCACTGAAATCCTGGCTAGCAATGCAGGGAGGAGTATTTTAGAAAGTGGTGGGAGGGAGTTGGGACTATTGTCAGTTATGGTTGGTATTTTATCAGACGAGATCAGTGGATGCTCTCATCCAAAGAAAAGAAGCCAATCTGGTGGTCCCCTGCCATAAACAAACTTTACAACAAAAGGAAGAAACTGTTGCAGAAAAGTGGAAAATCCCAGGATGCAAAAAACTTCCTTACCAGCCTCAGTAAGAAACTGAGATCCCTCATAAAATCCACCAAAGCTAGTTACGAAAATAAAATTGCCAAAGATTCCAAAGACAACCACAAGGCATTCTATAACTATATCAAGAATCTAAATGGCAATGCTCAGATCTGCTCTGAGCTAAAACAGAATGGCATTAAATATACTGATCCCAAGGATATTGCCAATATCCTGGCAGATCGATTCAGTGCCAACTTCACCCCCCTCTCACCCCCTAAATGGCCCATCTCAATACCGGAAGATTGCCAAATTCCGGTAATAATGGCGACACAGGTAAAAAACACACTCTCCAAAGCTAAGAATACAGTATCCATGGGACCAGATGACATCCCGGGCTGTGTACTACATTAACTACAATATGAACTGGTACCTCAACTAAGTGGCATGTTTAATCACAGCCTCACCTCAGGTTTCGTGCCCACTGAGTGGCGCAGAGCTACATTTAGCCCACTCCACAAGGGGGGATCCACCTTGGATCCCGGAAACTACCGTCCCATCAGTCTGACAAGCCTTACCTGCAAGGCCATGGAGCGTATTATCATGGAACGTATAAACAAAGACATTGGTAACCTTCAAACACTGGACCCCACCCAGTTTGGGTTCGTGAAGGGCCGATCTTGTCTCCTGAACGTGATTGACTTCTTCGAATCTGTCTCCAGAGCCATGGACAAGGGTAAGGTGGTCCACACAGCCTATCTAGATATTGCCAAGGCCTTTGACACCATCCCCCACTCTGGAATCATAGATAAACTTACTAAGCTGGGCATTAATCCCTACGTCACCCAATGGGTTGCTAACTGGCTTACTGATAGAACCCACACTGTAAAAGTAGCCGACTCCAAATCCAGCTCCAGACAAGTGACAAGTGGAGTACCTCAGGGTTCAGTCCTGGGACCGCTCTTGTTTGGCATCTACTTCTATGAAGTACAGGCCAACACTAAGGGACTCTGGATAACAAAGTTCGTAGATGACTGCAAACTGGGAGCCATTATTGAATCCCCAAATGATGTGGATACTCTACAAAAGGGCCTTACAGATGCAGATGCTTGGTGCCAGAGACATGGTATCAAGCTCAGTGCCAAGAAATGTATAGTTATTCCCTTTGGGAAAAAACATGTATCCGTGAATTACCATATAGGTGGCAGTACACTAAACACCGAAAGTGTGATAAGAGACTTAGGGACACAGGTGGACAGTGGTCTCACCTTCAATAACCACATCGCCACAACAGTCAGGAAATCCTTCTACGTGGCACACCTCATCACTAAGGGCTTTTCATCCAGAAAAAAGGAGGTCATTGTCCCACTGTACTCATCCCTCATTAGACCCATTATAGAATACAACGCCCTGTTTGGTATGTACCTCTCAAGACATCTGCAACAACTGGAAAGGCCGCAGAAATACCTCAATAAAAGAATCACAGGCCTAAAGCAGATGCCCTATGCTGATCACCTTAAAAAACTCCAGCTATACTCTGTCGCATATCGTCTACTCAGAGGCGATCTTTGCTTAACATACAAGGCCATGTCAAACCCAGAGCTGCTGGACATGCTACACTTAAAGAAATCCCAATCCCTCAGAGCCACACACTCCAGGGATCTAAACCTTGTCATCACAATAAACAAAACATGCTCGCGGGATAGGTTCCTGACCCAGAGACTCACTAGACTCTGGAATAGATTGCCCATACATGTCAAGCAGAGTGCCTCTTTGGTCCTCTTCAAAAGGAAACCTGACAATTGGAAGGGAAAAAGGAAATTCACCCCGGGGATCACGTCAGTCACCCTGCTAGACAGGGGTCCAGGGAAGTAAATAGTGTGGGAAGAAATGGTCAGGGAATTGTTATGGCTAGGCTTGTATAGGCTCTAGGGCTGATAGCCTAGTACCAACCTATGAACCTATGAACCTATGGGAGTAATAGAAGGGGAAAAAACCATCTCATGAAAAAGCTGGTTATACAATATTTGTGATTAAACTGGAGTATGGTAGGAACATATCCAACAGTTGGAGAGGTCTTCCTTGATAGTGAGTTTCAAATTATGAAGTTTGGGTGTTAGTCTAAGGTGTACAGGGATGGTATTCCAGATTTTTGCAACATAGTTGGCATACAGAGCATTCCATGCAATGTTGGTATATCTGCTAGTTTTGAGAAGAAGTTGACTAATAGTCTAGTGGAGGAATAACAGTGGAGAGTATTTTGCAGGCCAGGTCTTAGGATGGTAGAAGAGAATATGTGCAGAGATTAGTTGCGAGTACGTTGGTTAGGCAGTTCTAACCATTTCATTTTTTAAAAGCCCAACAGTGGTTAGAGTATGAGGGAAGACTTGAGGCCAATGTAGCTTTATGGAAGCATATTCTTAGCTTTGACTCATTAACTCTGAGTACCGTCTCACAGCCCCTCCGTGCTTACACCCGAGTGCGCTGTGAGATGATAGGAATTGTAAGCTGTTACCCCTGAGTACCTTCCCCTGCCGTGACAAATTGCAATAGAGTTTTTTAATGTTAGCAGCGTGTAAGACATGCTGAAATCGTAATCTAACTTGATATTTACCTTATAAACCTGCAATCCATTGTGTTATTACACGCTGCTCACACATTCAACTTTTCGAAGAAAATCAGCTTTTAAAACGTTTTATAAGACAAGTGTTGGCAGCCAATTGGATTATTCCAATCCAACTCACCCCACCACTTGCATAACACCTCCACCCCAAATCTAAATCGCTTTTGTTGTAACCGAATAAATAGAGGGTCCAGCAGCAGGTATTTCCTTTCTTTTTGCAATTTTCAGATTAGCAGATTTTACCTGCTGCTGGATCCCTCTATTTATTGATCGCAATTGAAGACCAAGACACCGGGGTCGTTACTAGGAAGTCCTCATTGATTTTTCTTCTGTCCGGGCCAAGAACTGCTTCTTCCTGATCTTATTCTGCTTGTGGTAAGTAAGCTCACATTATGTAGTAATCAAAAGGCAGTACATCTTTTTTTTGGCAATGATTCCTACTGTGCAGGGAGAGACTGAAGTGTGTGTGTGTGTGTGTGTGTGTGTGTGTGTGTGTGTGTGTGTGTGTGTGTATGAATGACGAAGAGACTGCATGTGTGTATGAGAAAGTGAATAGTAAAGGAACGCATGGAGAGTGTTTGTGTGAATGTAAAAATGCCTGCTTGTCTGTATGAGCGCGCGAATAGTAAAGGAATGAATGGAGAGTGTATGTATGACTTTAGAAGTGCCTGCGTGTGTGTATGAAAGAGTGAACAATAAAGGAATGAATGGAGAGTGGGTGTATGACTTTAGAAGTGCCTGCGTGTGTGTATGAGAGAGCGAACGTTAAAGGAGTGAAGAGTGTGTGAATGTAAAAGTGCCTGCATGTGTGTATGAGAGAGCGAACAGTAAAGGAATGCATGGAGAGTGTGTGTATGACTTTAGAATTGCCTGTGTCTGTGTATGAGACAGGTAGCCATTTCAAACCGGGAGAATCTCAGAGTCGCTCCTCTTTCAGGCATAAAAGAAACAATTAAAACAGTTTGTGAACATTGTGTGAACACAGCATTGGTGTCTCATGCAGGAATCATAGCAAAGCCCACTGAAAAGAGACCCCAGGTCAGACATGGTACAGGCAGCATGGATGACAGCTCTCAATTTCCTAGGAAAAGCTTGGGAATACAAGATAGGTGTGAGAGTATAGCTAGGGGTAGGAAATGCTAATCTACTCTGCTCAGTATATGACTACCATGTCCCTCTCCATCATGCATGTGAATTTAAGAATCCATGACAATGGCATGGTCATGTACTTCTTCCTATGGATAGGGCATTCAAGACAAAAACAAGAGTAACCAGAGGAAGCACGTGCCACAGTGTTGTGTGATTCGAGGGCCTCAGCTTAGGGCATTCAAGACAAGAACAAGAGTAACCAAAGGAAGCACGTACCACAGTGTTGTGGGATTCGAGGGCCTCAGCTTAGGGCATTCAAGACAAGAACAAGAGTAACCAGAGGAAGCATGTACCACAGTGTTGTGGGATTCGAGGGCCTCAGCTTAGGGCATTCAAGACAAGAACAAGAGTAACCAGAGGAAGCCCGTACCACATTGTTGTGGGATTCGAGGGCCTCAGCTTAGGGCATTCAAGACAAGAACAAGAGTAACCAGAGGAAGCACATATCACAGTGTTGTGCGATTCGAGGGCCTTAGCTTAGGACATTCAACACAAGAACAAGAGTAACCAGAGGAAGCACAAACCACAGTGTTGTGGGAATCGAGGGCCTCATCTTAGGGCATTCAAGACAAGAACAAAAGTAAGCAGAGGAAGCACATATCACAGTGTTGTGGGATTCGAGGACCTCAGCTTAGGGCATTCAAGACAAGAACAAGAGTAACCAGAGGAAGCACGTACCACAGTGTTGTGGGATTCGAGGGCCTCAGCTTAGGGCATTCAAGACAAAAACAAGAGTAACCAGAGGAAGCATGTACCACAGTGTTGTGTGATTCGAGGGCCTCAGCTTAGGGCATTCAAGACAAGAACAAGAGAAACCAGAGGAAGCAGGTACCACAGTGTTGTGTGATTCGAGGGCCTCAGCTTAGGGCATTCAAGACAAGAACAAGAGTAACCAGAGAAAGCACATACCACAGTGTTGTGTGATTCGAGGGCCTCAGCTTAGGGCATTCAAGACAAGAACAAGAGTAACCAGAGGAAGCACGTACCACAGTGTTGTGTGATTCGAGGGCCTCAGCTTAGGGCATTCAAGACAAGAACAAGAGTAACCAGAGGAAGCAGGTACCACAGTGTTGTGTGATTCGAGGGCCTCAGCTTAGGGCATTCAAGACAAGAACAAGAGTAACCAGAGGAAGCACGTACCACAGTGTTGTGTGATTTGAGGGCCTCAGCTTAGGGCATTCAAGACAAAAACAAGAGTAACCAGAGGAAGCAGGTACCACAGTGTTGTGTGATTCGAGGGCCTCAGCTTAGGGTATTCATGACAAGAACAAGAGTAACCCGAGGAAGCACGTACCACAGTGTTGTGGGATTCGAGGGTCTCAGCTTAGGGCATTCAAGACAAGAACAGGAGTAACCAGAGGAAGCACATACCACAGTGTTGAGGGATTCGAGGGCCTCAGCTTAGGTGATTTAAGACAAGAACAAGAGTAACTAGAGGAAGCACGTATCACAGTATTGTGGGATTTGAGGGCCTCAGCTTAGGGCATTCAAGAGAAGAACAAGAGTAACCAGAAGAAGCACGTACCACAGTGTTGTGTGATTCGAGGCCCTCAGCTTAGGGCATTCAAGACAAGAACAAGAGTAACCAGAGGAAGCACATACCACAGTGTTGTGGGATTTGAGGGCCTCAGCTTAGGGCATTCACAACAAGAACAAGAGTAACCAGAGCAAGCACATACCACAGTGTTGTGGGATTCGAGGGCCTTAGCTTAGGGCATTCAAGACAAGAACAAGAGTAAACAGAGGAAGCACGTACCACAGTGTTGTGGGATTTGAGGGCCTCAGCTTAGGGCATTCAAGACAAGAACAGGAGTAACCAGAGGAAGCACATACCACAGTGTTGTGGGATTTGAGGGCCTCAGCTTAGGGCATTCAAGACAAGAACAGGAGTAACCAGAGGAAGCACATACCACAGTGTTGTGGGATTCGAGGGCCTCAGCTTAGGGCATTCAAGACAAGAACAGGAGTAACCAGAGGAAGCATGTACCACAGTGTTGTGGGATTCGAGGGCCTCAGCTTAGGGCATTCAAGACAAGAACAAGAGTAACCAGAGGAAGCACGTACCACAGTGTTGTGCGATTTGAGGGCCTCAGCTTAGGGCATTCAAAACAAGAACAAGAGTAACCAGAGGAAGCAGGTACCACAGTGTTGTGCGATTTGAGGGCCTCAGCTTAGGGCATTCAAGACAAGAACAAGAGTAACCAGAGGAAGCATGTACCACAGTGTTGTGCGATTTGAGGGCCTCAGCTTAGGGCATGGCTACAAGACATAAATGGATAAACATGTGCATCATACTTCTTGCAGCTGATAATCCATGGCCACAGTGTATAAACGGGTGGAGGCTGTGTGCTACACACTAATTACACCTGGTAATCAGATGTATACAAAGAGAAGACTGTGAGCATCGTTATGTGTAACCCCACTGTGCACTGTACACACCCAGTGACTGACATGTTTCACTAACAGGTTTACAGATATAGATAAGGCAGTCCTAGGAAGGTCTCACCTTGAAAAGTTACTTAGTCAAGAGGAGGAAGTGCTGCTGTAGACCCTTCATACATGTAACATATGCCTCCTGGACAATGATGTAAGAGACTGCCAGTATCAAGCCCAGATATGGCAGGTCATATTGCAAGATGTGAATTCTTTGAGCAGGCACATTAGGCCTTTCGATTAGGAGAGATAAATGTTTAGCGATACAATGTTTAGTGGAAAGGATAAGCCACAGGACACTGTGACAGACAAATTCACTTCAGCTAGTTGACCACCAGCGTTACAGCTGCTCACTGAGTCTGAGAGGTGTTTGATGCCCCTTCCTAGCCAGGGAAGCAGTCTTGTCATATTTGGGGGGTCCTTGGATGGGCGAACTGGGTTGTCAGCAACCACCCATGTGTCAGTAGGGAAGGAATGACCAAGGCCCACCTGTTTATCTTTCCTTACACATACCTTTGGTCTGCAACTGCAAAAATCTGCATGACAACATATGTCTATTATTGTATGCTACAGCTATATTTCAATGTATGAAAAAAATTCAACCAAAGTACTGCTAGCGTAAACTTTCAAACATAAAACAAAAATGCCCATCCACACAGAAATAGTCACTGATAAATAAATTTAATAAAAAATGTTAAGCACTTTCATTTGTTTAATATTCTTAGAACTCCATCAGAACACATACTTTACCAAAGCATTAATTTAAATAACCTTTCAAAGTCCTGTGACTGAAGACATATCGTAAATATAGTAATAAACCACCAACATTCCCTTTATTTTAAACACCTTGTAACTAGAAAAGTTTTTTTTTAAATATTAAAACCATTAAAACCATTACTCTTTGTCCATGAATTATAGAATCACTGACTTAAATTTTAACACACTCAGTAAACTAATGCTATTATTCAACCCCGAGGACTGGCACCATTTGTTCTTATTAGCTTCCATAAACTCTAAACTGTTTTTCCAGTCCTCTCCCCTTAGTTCTTGCACTAATAATAATAATAATAATAATAATAATAATAATAATAATAATAATAACACATTTTTTAAAATGTTCACATCTTTGCACGTTTCGCTAGCTTACTCCTGATTTTTATCAGTTTGTTTAATCATCCCCTTTAGTCTATTACCTTCAGTTATTTTCTGTGTTATCTGGTATTATTGTTTTTTGGTTTCAAGGAAGGAATAAGCTTTATTCAACTTGTAATGCTGAAAGCTGAACAAACACCACTTCAAAATAAACTTGAGAAAGCAAATGCTTGTGAGGATACACATATCTGGGAACAGTACCAACCCTAAAAATAGGTAGTCACTTTCTGTGTATCCCTCAGTTGTGTTAAACTGGGATTAAAATTAAAGCATATATGCCCTCAGTCATATTTCAAGCTACTGTTGTCATATGTATATACAGCATGTCTCCTCATCTCCTACCCCCAAAAGGCAGCCACCTTCTGCATACCCTTCTGACGTCAGACAGAGACAAAACTGAAAAGACAAACACTAGTAAATTTAGGATCTTTGCTTGGAAGTGTCTGCAGGTGTATTTTTACACCCTAAGCAGACTTCAAATATTTTTTGCTCAGGTAGATAGTAACTGTTTGAGGTGTGATGGGGAAGAAAGTGGTAACTGGAAATGTACTATTTTGTGGCTCTAGAACTATTTAAATTCACCTGTTTATGTATTTTGAATAATTTTACACTTACTTCTCTTTTTTTAGATTACTATCCTGATGCTGAAAGCTTAGTTCACTACATTTACCCATTCATAATTTTCTGCCTCCTCCAACTTGATCAGTTTAATATTGAACACTTTACTATACTTCTGTACTTCACATTTCAGTCCGTCTGGCAGCAGTTTGAAGTCACCTTCCTCTTACATTCACTAATACACTATTATTACAAGACTGGGAAAGGAAACATACAAAAGATAAACAAGAAAAAACAGTGCATTAAACACAGAAAACCAAAGCTTTGCTGTGCTGCGCATAAATAGCCAGGTGTTCGAGCCCTTGTTTATTTGGCTTTGCTATTGACATTTCATATTGCCATTTCATTATTTCTTTTGGAAGTATAATGTACATGTCAATGTTTTAATTTTCTTCACCACAGCATTTTGTGATGCAGACAATTTTTTTTATTTGAGTCATTCCTCATTGCTTGGTACCTTGCTAAGACATAGGTGGGAGGAAGGGTAATTAATAAGTGTTTTATTATTTTTACTGAGCAACTGTCATATTGTTTTTACTGAATGACTCTGGTATTCTCCTAACAAATGATAATGACTCAGTGTTACATAACAGCTGCACAAGGTAATATAATGAATGTCTACTCAACAGATAATGTGATGAAAATTTCCACCAAAACATTAGGGGTTTGTTTTCATTTTGGTGCTTGTACATACCAGGAAATGTTACTGAACAGTTGTTTTGGGGAAATCTTTCATTCCGGTGCCTGTGCATACATTATATTGAAGGGGTCGCTTGGGTGAATGCTTCATTTTGGTGGTTGTACATACTGGGAAATGTTACAGATGTTTCATTTGGGTAAGTGTTTAATTTTGGTGATTCTGCATACCTCAACATTCTACTGAAGGGGTTGCTTGGCTGAAGTGTTCATACTGGCAGCTGCACATACTAGAAAATGTTAATGAAGGCTTGTTTGGGGAAACGTTTCATATCGGTGCATGTACACCCGGACATACTAATGAGGACGTTGGGGGAATAATGCATTGTGTATCAGGGAAGCGCTTGTGCATACCACCAGTCACCGCTGAAGTGAATGCTGGACACAATAGTTTACTGTCCCACAAGTTAGCTAGCAAGTACAGCTGATGCGAACGGCCAAACAAGCTTAGTAGATCCAAAAGAAGAGAGGCCAGCATCCCAAGGACAAAAATAATGTTTTAATTATATCACATTCTGGACCGGTCTGAATTTGTGATGTAATTAAAACATTATTTTTGTTCTTGTGGTACTGCCTCTTTTATTTTAGATCAAACAAGTTTACTGCCATTTTGGTGCTTGTGCAGAATGCAAACTAGAGGGGTTACTGGGGACATACAGAAAGTAAGTCTGCAAATTACAGGGGGTTAGAATACAGCACAGAAATGTAAATACAGTGCAATATGCCGGCATATAAGGTGTCAGATACACCAATCAGTAATTAATAGTATAATGTAGAGTAAGCAGTTAAAGACAATACATCACTTTTGCTTGGGGGTTACTGGGGACGTACAGAAAGTAAGTCTACAAATTACATGGGGTTAGAATACAGCACAGAAATGTAAATACTGTGTAATATGCCAGCATATAAGGCGTCAGATACACCAGTCAGTAATTAATAGTATAATGTAGAGTAAGCAGTTAAAGACAATACATCACTTCTGCTTGGGGGTTACTGGGGACATACAGAAAGTAAGTCTGCAAATTACATGGGGTTAGAATACAGCACAGAAATGTAAATACAGTGTAATATGCCAGCATATAAGGTGTCAGATACACCAGTCAGTAATTAATAGTATAATGTAGAGTAAGCAGTTAAAGCCAGTACATCACTTCTGCTTGGGGGTTACTGGGGACGTACAGAAAGTAAGTCTGCAAATTACATGGGGTTAGAATACAGCACATAAATGTAAATACAGTGTAATATGCCAGCATATAAGGCGTCAGATACACCAGTCGGTAATTAATAGTATAATGCAGAGTAAGCAGTTAAAGACAATACATCACTTCTGCTTGGGGGTTACTGAGGACATGTAGAAAGTAAGTCTGAAAATTACATGGGGTTAGAATACAGCACAGAAGGGGCATGGCCAAGGATGAACACAGGATAGCAGCAGATTTCTTCAGCTCCACCAATTTCATTACACTGACAGGAATTAATTACTTAAAAAATTAATTTTTGAAGTAATTTTCTTTCTAAATATGTTTGTTTTATATAGTTCTTGAACTATATCTAAAAAAGAAAGGAAATTTTAACAATATTCCTGTCAGAAATCACATTGGAAATTTTCCTGTCAGTTTATCAGTCTAAAATGAGTTACAGTAAGACAAATTCTCAAGACTCCAGCATCAAGAAAGAACTTCAGTCTCTGATAACTATAATCCAGCAACTTACTGCTAAGATGGATAAAATGGATACTAAAATTGATACCTTCATAGAAAAAACTACAAAACAAATAGACTTGTTACATATAGACCTGCAACAACAGAAGATCCAGATGACAGGCATAGAAGAAGCTGTGAATGACATGGAAAATAGAATCCAAGAAGAGGAAAATGGAAAATAGAATCCAAGAAGAGGAAATCAACATTGAGTTTCTGCTGAAACAAAATACACATTTACAAACAAAACTGGATGACCTGGAAAATAGATCTAGGCGCAATAACATTAGGATTTTTGGACTGCCAGAAAATATTGATGGTAACAATATTACTTCTTTTTTAACAACTTGGCTCCCTAAAACTTTAGACTTACCAGAAGCATTCTCTTTTGGTATCGAAAGAGCATATAGATCTATAGCTAATACTAACTCTAACAAAAACTATCCTAGATCAGTTATAGTTAGATTTCTATCATCTTTTGATAAAGAGATGGTTCTTAAATCTGCTTGGGCTAAAGCTCCTGTTAAGTTTAATGAGACAACTGTACGTTTTGACAATGACTATTCTCCCTTGGTAATAGCTAAAAGAAAAGTTTTTCTGCCACTAATAAGGGAGCTTAAAAAAGCACAGTTTAAAACATACCTTCTGTTTCCTGCCAAGCTAAAAATCTTCCTTCCTGATGGTCCTAACATTTTTGATGAGTTAGACTCTGCTTTACTGTTTATCAAAAAAAAATAAGATTTTGGATAAAATAGAGGAAATGGAATGGGCTAGTCCTTCATTAAAGAGACTGGCAACTGAAACTTCGTGGAAGACTTCTGAGAAGAAGAAGAGACTAAAGAACAAATGATTTGTTCCATGTTTTTTTCTTTTTTACTCTCATCATTTTACTTCATTATGAATCTTTTTAAATATAGTTCCTGCATTTCCAGAAAGCCACAAATATTATGAAAAAGATTTAATCAAAGTTATTCCCTGTGTGCAAAGAAATGTTTTGTTTCATAACCACTCAAAATATCTGAGGAACTAATAACAAGCTATCATTCAATTTGTTTCTCTTTCTGAAAAAGAGAAGTAAGGTCAGTAATTTGATACATTTTTTTTCTTTTTTTCTCCTTTTCTTCTTTTCTTTGTTTAAACAATGACATTCTATTTAGATTATGTAGTGGGTAAAGGGTGGGGGAGGGCAGGGAGAGAAGAGTAATGAAAATATGATAAATAGAATAATAACATATTTATTCCTTGTAAAAAGTTTGTATGTTCTTCAAATGCTATTCCTAATTATACTTTCTTGATTATACTGCTTATGCTTGTTTGTAAATAATATGTCATGCTTTAACTAATAATAATTAGAACTAAATAATAGTAAATAATATGTTTTATTTTTAACTCTATTAATATAAACAGTAAGTAATATTCCATTGTATATACTTCTTATAGCTTTCTCTTACATTTTTTTATTTCTGCCTTACACTCTTTTATTTTCTACTCTTTTCTTTTCTTTATTCTTTCTCTTTATTTTTTTCCTATTAATATATAGAAATGCTTTTGATCATATAGACACAGTAAATAATAAGATTTGCATAAAAATTGAGTTGGGACAATAATATTGAGTTTTATTACCTATTAATAACTTTGGGCTTAATTTCACTTACATAGAGGCTGTAATAACCTGTAAAATACATTGCGAAGGTTTTGTCATGTTTAGATGCATTTACACTGCTAAATGAATGTTTGTCACTAGTTTTTAACAAGTTTCCCACCAAAATGTTAAGGGAGACAATCTGGGATGTGGGCTACTTCATGAACAGTGTCCTCATGCTGTTTCAAAAGCTTCAACTCTCAGAATTCTCACAGAGAAGCTGAAAGCAGTCAATCTGACCTTTGACCCAGATATCACACTGACACATCACAGATTCAGGAAGAACACTCTACCAGGAAGTAGAACTGATGCAAATGCGACTATGTGAAGGAAAATGAACTCTTTGACATTTAAATGTGAGTTATTTTATATAATTACTTAAATATCTATGTTATTATTCATAAAATATGTAAATTATAATGATTTTAAATGATGCAGTTTCTTGTAGTAAGTAAATGTCTTATTTTAGAAGGCATAGAAAATGAAACATTTATTCAAGTGTTTTTGAAAATCTACTTGACTGCAGCATACTAATCTGTGTTCAAAACTTATGTTCCAAACAAATACATTACTATAACTCATTTAATTCATCTGATTGACAAGCATAAATAACTTTATAACTCTATTCTGGAAGAAATTGTCTTGTGATATATTTTAAAGCAGTAGTTTAGACATACAAAATACAGATTTTTTTTTTTACAATAATGCAAGTGTTTATGAGAATTTGAATAACTATGCAGTATGATTTATAACAACTTCTATAAATATAATATTTTATTCTATTGACAATAATGAGTATGAGTAAAATGCTCATATACAAGCAATTCAAGTTTTTTTTTTCTGGAAGCTGTTGACTGTATTTACATGACAGAAAATAGATGCATCTTAATATATGTAATGTCTGAACCATATTAGCCAAAGTTTTTGTTTTAAATGAATGTTAGAACTTATTTTTACATACTTTGAATAAATTAATATGTAAATATGCCTTCCTTTTTTTTTTTCTCTCTTTCTCTCTCTCTCCCTCTTCACGCCTTTTATTTCTCTCTCTCTCTCCTCTTGGTTCCTAATATCAAGTTTATTTGAATGCTATTTGAATACAAGTGTATTATATTACATAGATGTATATAGTAGTATGAATAGTTTTTAAAAAAAGTTTATTTTAGTTTATATGATGCTGTTTTATCAAATGTGTAGTCTTGTCTTGCTAGATAATTGAATTGAAAGCTGTTAATTTAAGTTAAATATAACCAGTATTAAATTGATAAGGTGGTAGCTGAGGTACTGCTGGTTAGGGTAGGGGGTTAACTTGAGTGGTAAATACTACTCTAAGTTGGAGTTTTTAACTCCAGGCTGGCTGCAAGGTTTAACCCTTACATTATTTTCACTTGTTCATTGTTATATGTATATAGTTTTGACATCCACAATATATTTTGTACACTCATTGTCACTACAAACAAAATTGAATCCTATACAAAATCCCATAAGAGATTCAATAAATACAGCTATATTTAAAGGTACACCTAAAGGAGGAGATGTAACATTACTTATGTTGTTATTTGTTATTTTGATGATACGATTCTTAAGTTTTAAAAATGCCAAATGACATCTTTAAAAGGAATTTCTTTAAACATTAATGGATTGAATAATCCATGTAAAAGGGCAAGCCTAATAAGATACATTAATTTACATAAGGCCAACTTAGTCTTCCTGCAAGAAACCCATATCTTGAAAAAAGATATTGATAAACTAGCCACAAACAAATATACAGTATTGGTTAGTTCAGAGCACACTCAGAAAAAAGAGGAGTGGCTATTTTATGGAATAAAAGTATGCCCATTCCTAAAACCATTAAGTCTTATCAGGATGACAAAGGAATGTTTTGTATGGTTACAATACAAATTAATAGGAAGACTTACACTTTAATTAATGTATATTGGATACCTGGAATTGGTATTAATACAGTGAAACATCATCTTGATAAGATCATATCATTCTCTATAGGAGATATTATTTTAGCTGGTGACTTTAATTGTATACTACATGAAAGTGATACTACCACTATAGGAAAAAGAAGAATTACATCTAATGCAAAACATTTAAATGATTTTGTTAATTCTTATCATTTGAATGATATTAATAATCAGATAGATTCAAAATCATTACCATACACCATTTTTTCTAACAGATACAAAACTTATTCAAAAATAGATAGGGTCTTTATTTCCAACCAGATGGTAACAGATTTAATTAATTCCAAAATCATTTCATGTCCTATATCTGATCATAATTCAATTGTTTTGAATTCATGATAAAAAATACTCATAATGTTCAGATCAAAAGGATACCAGCATACTTAACTCAACTAAAAGACTATAAAGAATATATACTTTCAGAAGTACAACATTTTCTAGACATAAATAATACTCCTGAAGTCTCCATTGTCTATGTTTGGGATGCCTTAAAATCATATCTATATGGACAAAGTATAAGATGGTATAATAATAAAAGGAAATCTTGGGATAAGGAATTGTTAGATATTCAAAGTAAATTAGACTCTTATAAACATAATAATAAAGAAAATATTATGTATAAGAAAGTCATTGAAGAAATAAACAAACTAAATGAGAAATACAAAGAAATTTTAACTCATAAAGTTAAAATAACTCTAGAGAAATACAAGTTTTAGTCTTACTCAATAAGCCCCAAATACTTACATAATCTTAAAAATAAAACAAAAAGGTTGAATAAACAAAACCATATCAAAGAAATCTTTTCTCTAAGAGAAAAGAAGAATGTTTCTAGTCTACCAGAAATACTAGATGAATTTAGAAATCACTTTCACAATATTAACAATAATAACATTAACATGGAACCTAAAGATAAAATAAAGGAGTTTATAACCACAAACATGAATTAAAAGCTTAATAAACAACAGATTAAACTATTGGACAAAAGTATTTCATATACAGAGGTTATTACACAAATAAATAAGCTTAAATCAAACAAAGCACCGGGTAATGATGGTATTATACCAGAGATATATAAAATCCTTTCTAAAAGTACATACTCATTAATACATAAGGTTTTTATTTTGGCCCAAACTGAGTTAATCACCCAGGCGATCTTGGCAATATACATTTATTTCGCCAATTTTAAAACATAATAAAGATGCAACTAGATGTACTTCATATCGCCCATCTCATTACTTAATGTTGATTATAAAATGTTTATGAGTATTTTTGCTGATAGATTGAAGACAATCATTCCCGGCATTATAGATATAGATCAGCCAGGCTTCATTGTAAATAGAAATACTTTTGATAATATAAGAAGAACTTTAACATTAATTGATTTTGCAAATAGGAAAAAGAAATATTTAACACTTATTAGTCTTGATAAAAGTTCAGCATTTGATTCAGTAAGTTGGGACTATCTGTTTACCTTACTGAAGTGCACAAACTTCTCAGATGCATTTGTAAATCTAATTGAGCATATATACAAAGGAACGTTGGCTTATATTAAGGTAGGAACATATGTTTCACAAAAAATACCCATTCTTAAAGGTACAAAACAAGGATGTCCACTTTCTCCACTATTATTCACTTTAGTAATGGAGCCTTGGGCTAATTTGATCAGAAACAGTACTGACATAGAGGGTTTAGAAATAGATGAAAATACAACATCCAAAATTCAACTTTTTGCAGATGATGTTCTAATTACATCAGCAGGATTTAATTCTTCTATGCAGTCTCTATTTGATAAAATGATGAATTTTAAAAGTATTTCTGGTTTAATATTCAATGAAGAAAAAACTAAAATACTACCTATATATACACGAAAACATATTCTCATTAGTGATTTTACTAAATATGTACCCAATTCAGGTCAGATAACTTATTTAGGTATAATACTATCTAAAGATATTACATCTATTATATATAATAATTATAATACCTGTTTTCTTAATATACAAAATCTTTTTAATACCTGGAATAATATGTTTTTTACTATGGAGGAGAGACTTACAATTATTAAAATGATAATATTCCCCAAGATTTTATACTTAATACAATCAATAATACTTCCACCTACAAAAATAATTATTAAGAAACTGAATACACTAATGTTAAATTTCCTATGGGCACCTAATAGACCTAGGATTGCATTAAAGAAACATACTAATAGCTGGTCTCAAGGGGGTATTTCTTTTCCAGACTTTAATTTATATACTATCTCTTCTATTGTAAAAGTTATTACTTTATTAATAGATCAGTCATATGTCAAAATGGAAAGATTATTGGGAGCTAATTAGTATGCACTTCATGAAAATCTCCTTAACACATAAAAATATGATTGTAAATAACTCCATGTTATGGTTACTAAAGGAATTTTGTACTTCACCTATTACACCTAAACATATGGTTTGTTACCCATTAAATATTATTATTAGCTATTGTAACTTTATATTCATGCACCCTAAGTATAGGGAATGGAATTTTATTATATTCCCTATAATGTATACTCAGGGTAAGCTTTTGTCATCTACTTCTGAAGGAACTCATTTAGCTATAGATAATGATCTAAAGTACTGGTATCAGTTGATATCTGATAATAAAGTTAAAAATCTAGATTTCTTAAAACAAGAATTTGATCTAAGAGAAACTTGCTGGTTAGAGGTTCAGACCTTTAGACATCTCATTGATAGAATAAATCTAATGTCTATAACAGTTAAAGAATCTATTCCAACACTGATTGATTACTTGATATTAAATTTACAACATAAAGTTTCTGATAAAGGTAAACTTTCATACATACATAAAATTATCAGACAAGAAACTTTTTACAGTGTAGATACATGCTGGAATTATTTCACTTCTATTAATGGGGACCCACCAAATCAACAAGATAAACAATATATATTGGAATCTGCCTATAGAACTATGTCTTCCATTGTCTGGAGACTTTATACATGGAAATTTTACATAGATTTTTTATACACCTTTGATGATGAATAAAATAAATAATAAAGATAATCTATGTAAGAGATGCAATGTAGAAATTAATGCTGACTGGGCTCATATGTTTTATGACTGTATAAAATTGAAAGAATACTGGAAGTCAGTTAATGAATTTTTGCAGGCTCTTTTTACAGATAATTTCATTATTTCTAAATCTCTTATATTATTCAACACACCTGTACCTCAAAGTGTTTAAAAGGTTAAGCTTCCCTTGTTATGGTCTATTCTAGCAGTGGCTAGGAAAATAATAACCAGAAATTGGATTTCAGCTACACCTCCTTCGTTCAATGAATTTAAAAATGTTATGAATATAGTGTGCCATATGGAAATAAACACAATTAGGTCAAGAACAACTAGAAAAACATCTTATTATATTGTATGGGATAATTTACAAAACTTGTTAAAAAAATCCTAATTTCAATAGCATGGTATTTTAGTTTAATTAATTGATCTGATTGTAGTGGATGTCTTTGCAAATACTTTAGTTGTTTTGTTGAATGTTATAATCATATCTATTTTTAATTACTTGCATAAAATTGTTATAATATTTCTCTTGTATGTTAAAACAATAAACCTGTTTTAAAAAAAAAAAGAATACAGCACAGAAATGTAAATACAGTGTAATATGCCAGCATATAAGGCGTCAGATACACCAGTCAGTAATTAATAGTATAATGTAGAGTAACCAGTTAACGACAGTACATCACTTCTGCTTGTATTATTCTGTTTGTGATTATACTCAGTAGTTGCCTGAGTGAGATAAAGGTTATCACTTGGTGACTACTGCCAGAATGGAGCTACCATATATTTTTGCATTTCTCCTGGCTTTGTCAGTCAAGTGTGGAATTTAGGTGGGAGGAAGGGCTCAGTAATATCTAAGTGTTATACTATTTGACTGACTGACCCACGTCTTCTCCTTACTGATGATAATGAGTCTGTGTTACATAACAGCTGCACAGTGTAATATAATGAATGCCTACTCAACAGGTTATGTGCAGCAATTATCACTTGTGTCTCAGCATTCATACCTTTGCAGTAATGAAAGGAAGGTCGTTATCACATTAGCAATAAGTGCAGTTACAATACAGCAGTGAGTCATTATCACTTTTCTGGGAAAAGTCTCAGCTGCTGTCACTGTTATTTTGATGAATGCACAAGCCAGGTTGTGTTTTTTCACTGCTTGGAGTCATTGCATGCAACCCCCCTCATTCTTCATCAACTGCCTACCCTCCTAAACCCCTGATTTTTTTTTCTTGCTGTATATATACATATTTGTGCATGTGTGCGTATATGGATATATATGTATGACATAATGTACTTGCACATATATACACTGGTCATACATATACATATATACATATATATATATATATATATATATATATATATATATATATATATATATATATATCAAATTATGGTGATTAAATTATGGTGATTGTGCGTATCTCTGAATGTTTCATTTAGGGAAATGTGTATAACATGTACTAATGAAGATGTTGATAGGGAAATAATTAATTTGTGTACCAGGGAAGTGCTTGTGCATACATGGTTAGAATGCTGAAGATCGTAATACAAATATGGTGTAACAAGTATAAGTTATCTATAGCTCAGGTTTCAGTGATGGTTGTTATAATTTTTTGTTTATGCATTCAGCTTTCAAGATACTAAAGTACGCTAGCCTGTTTATAGCATTTACAGTGTTTTCTGTGTGTTTTTCTGCTGTTTCTTGAAAAAAAAAAAAAAAATATATATATATATATATATATATATATATATATATTCTCTTTTCCTGCCTTTGCTGAACTAGATTAGTTCAGATTTCAGGTTTTGCTGAATTCTGGACTGTGGTATAGTTTCCTGTGTTGACCATATCTTTACTTGGATAGGAGGAAGCTTCTCTGTTCACCAGTGAGAGTGGGGAGCTTTGAGCAGCCTATCTGTCCCTGGAGGAGTGGTCTCAGCCCTGAAACTAGTAGCTTATTGGCCGTTTTGGGTCAATTCCTATCTCTTTCAGTTTCCCTGTTTTAAAAACCACATTTGCACAGTTTTGCGCGATTTTGCGCATAGCGCAGCATCAGGCAGCACCACTTAAACGGGTTTAAACTATTCCCGGCTCCACAAAGTCTGCTCTTCACTTTTTCCCTTAGAACTGTTCTAAATCTCAAAGTAAGCACTCTATTTTTATTCTAAAGCCCTGCACTTGCTCGTATAAGTAATCTTATAAGTAAGCACTAATAAACTAAATCACTATACCCTCTTATACTCCCTTTAAGTACTTGGCTCCCTATTGTTTTTTTTTGATCAGTCAAAAAGTAGTTCCTTACACTATTCTTTGCTGTCCAAAAGTCAGTTTTAGGTTTACTCTCCAGTCCAGCTGGTGAATCTGGGAATCTTGAGGCAATGTTACAACTGCCTTATGTACACAGACACCCTCTCCTCCTCCCAACAAGCTCAAATATATGTGAGAGATGCAACTATATAGCCAAACTGGAGGCTGAGCTCTCTCAACCCAGTACTGACGCAGTCAGTCAGGAGGAGAAGGTAACACACACACCACAAATCCAGTCTCACATAGACCTATTGCAACAGCAAACCAAACACATAAACACACAAAAACATACTCGGAGGCTCTAAATAAAAATCTGCCCAAGCAGTAGAGACCTCCAAAGCAGACATCCAAGCAACCGCTACCCCACAATAATACCCACGTATCACATAGTTCACAAAGTCAGTGTGCCACACAGTCACAGCCCTTAAAGCTAAACAGCACACCTAATACACTTGTAATAGGTGACACTATTGTCAGACACACTGACGTCCTACTCACCAGGCTGAACAAGGAGAAGGTCACTGTAAGCTGCCTGTCGGGTGCCAGGATCTGCCACATAACACAAGCACTCAGGTCACTCCAAAGCAAGTACAAATATGACTACATCATTGTCCATGCTGGTGTGAATGACCTGAGACATGCCTCCCTGGACTACATGAAAAGAGACATAGAGGAGCTCTATGATCATGTAGCCCAGGCCGGTATGACCCTGACCTTGAGTAGCATCTTATCCTCACCAAGAATGATGCCACGGTATGAAAACAAAATTATCAATTTTAACAATTGGCTAAAGTATTGGTGTCATTCAAAGGAGATCCAGTGTCTGTCAGCCTGGGATGACATGCTCAACAAGCCACGTTGCTTCGCTAGGGACGGGTTGCAACTGTCACCCCTGGGCTTTTGAATACTGGCTAAGGCTCTTGCCACCCCCATAGTGCCTTTTTTAGGCAAGTCTCAAAAGACAAACCCACCTCCATAGACAACACAAGGAAAAAGAAACTAAAGGTAATGCTCAATGCCAGAAGTCTAAACCTCAAGATGCATGCACTCGAGGCTCTCCTCAGTATGGAGAATATCAATATCTGTGCAGTAACAGCAACCTGGTTCAAGGCTCCCAAGAGCACCCCAGCACTACCAGGTTATACCTCATACCATGCTTTTCGGCCCCAAAACTTGGACCGTACCACAAAAGGAGGGGGAGTATCCATATTCATCAAAGATACCCACACCTCCAGGTTAGTGGCACTGCACGAAGCATCGGAGACCATCCATGTGCAACTAACAGTGGGTAAAACTGCCTTTCAGTTTGTAGCCTGCTACAGACCACCCTCCCAAACTCAAGAACCCCACTCAGCTTTCCTGAGAACACTGGAGAATATGAAGCTCTCTCCAAACACCATTATATTGGGTGACTTCAACTACCCAAACATAGACTGGGAGCACTACTCAAGCCCCAACACCCTCGCCCAAAGGTTCCTAGAATTTATAAACTCAAATGCCATGGTACAACTGGTCACCACTCCCACAAGAGGGGAAAACATATTGGACCTGATCATCACCAACATGGGAACTGTTCCATACCAGAGGTATACCCCTCATTGGTAAGATCTGACCATAAATGAATCTCACTGGACATCCATATCCCAACCCCACCCACAGCCAAAGAAACCACAGTGAAGAACTTCTCAAAAGCAAACTTCACACTTCTCAAAACCGAGGTGGAATCCTTCAAAGCCCCTGGGCCAGTGGAAAATACGGCCCAAACCGCAGAATCCTTTATAAACGCATTCTATGGACACCTACAGGAATGCATGGATCATGCTATCCCAAATAAAACCAAGACTCACTCCTCCAAAGGCAGGAGACCTGTCTGGTGGACCCCAGTCATAAATAAGCTATAGAACAGAAGGAGGAAGCTACTACATGATAGAGCAAAATCCCAAAAAGGGAAGGCATCTCTGATCAGTACTAGCAAGAAACTACGATCCCTCATAAAATCATCTAAGGCCAGCTTCGAAAGAAAAACTGCACAAGACGCTAAAGATAATCACAAGGCCTTCTTTAGTTATGTCAGGAACCTGGGTGACAACTCCCAGATATGCTCTGAGTTAGTGCAAAATAACAAAAAATACACTGAACCCACAGACATTGCCAACATCCTGGCAGACAGGTTCAGTGCAAACTCCCCCCCTTCCCCCCCAAAAGAGCAAATGTCTGTCCCAACAGAGTGTAGCCTCCCTGACATCACAGATGCACAGGTGAGAGCTGCCCTCTCCAAAGCAAAAAACACAGCATTAATGGGACCGGACAGTGTCCCGGGGTGAGTCTTACACAAGCTCCAAGAAGAAATTAACCCTCACATAAAGTCACTGTTCGATCTCAGCCTTACTACAGGATATGTACCCAAGGAATGGCGTACAGCAACAGTGGTCCCACTCTATAAAGGTGATGCCACAACGGACCCTGGAAACTATCGCCCTATAAGCCTGACTAGCCTGGTCTGCAAAGCTATGGAGCGTATCATTATGGAACTCATAAACAAATACACTGGGAACCTCCAAACACTGGATCCTACCCAATTCGGCTTTGTTAAGGGCAGATCTTGCCTCTTGAACCTGGTCGACTTCTTTGAAACAGTCACCAAGGCCATAGATGAAGGGAAGGTAGTCCACACAGCCTACCTGGACCTCGCAAAAGCCTTTGACACAATACCCCACTCGGGCATCATAAATAAGCTCACCAGCTTAAATATCAACTCCTATGTCACAAGATGGGTTGCAAACTGGCTCAGGGATAGAACCCACATGGTCAGAATTCCAGGTGCCATGTCAGACTCTAAATCAGTTACAAGTAGCGTCCCACAAGGTTCAGTCCTGGGACCTCTCTTGTTCGGTATATATTTCTCTGAGGTACAGGCTAACATGGGAGGACTATGGCTAACCAAGTTCACAGATGACTGCAAACTAGGTGCCATAATCGACTCACCGACTGACACAAGCATCCTCCAAAAGGGTCTCACAGAGATGCATAACTGGTGCCAGAGTCATGGCCTAAAGCTAAATGCCAAAAAGTGCATAGTCATCCCCTTTGGGAAAAACAAAGTGCCCACAAATTACCACATAGGTGGTAATCCATTAAGTACGGAAGAAGTAATTAGGGATTTGGGGACCCAAGTAGATAGCAATCTCTCCTTTGACAATCACGTTGCCAAAGTGGTTAGAAAGACCTTCTATATAGCCCACCTTATCACGAAAGGGTTCACATCTAGATCAAGAGAGGTCATTGTGCCCCTCTACTCATCACTCATCAGGCCCATAATTGAATACAATGCCCCATTTGGGATGTACCTTACCCGACACCTGCAGCATCTGGAAAGACCCCAAAAGTACCTCACCAAGAGGATCAAGGGACTCAAACAGATGCCCTACGCAGTTAAGCTAAAGAAACTCCAGCTCTACTCGGTTGCTTACCGCCTTCTTAGAGGCGATCTGTGCCTGACGTATAAAGCCATGTCCAACCCAGAATTAATGGACATGCTCCACCTCAGGAAATCCAAATCCCTTAGAGCTACATGCTACAGGGACTTAAACCTCAGCACAGAAATAAATAGGACATGCTGGCGGTACAGATTCATATCCCAGAGGCTCCCCTCACTCTGGAACAAAATCCCAATCCATGTTAGGCAGAGCTTCTCAATGACCCTCTTCAAGAGAAATCTTGATGAGTGGATGGGAGATCATAGGTTTACCCCTGGGATCTATTCTGTGTCCCTACTAGACAGAGGCACAGTAAACTAACCTTAAACGGGCTATCTTCTGTGACCTACTGTACAGAGGCACAGTCAACTAATCTAAAAGGGTGGCGAAAGCCAAACACACTCTGGCTAGGCTTATAAATGCCCTACGGCAGATAGCCTAGTATCAACTTATGAACCTATCTGTTAACAATATGCACGTACTGCATTGAGGAAAACACATGGGTCTTATTGTAACCCGAGTGATGGTGAGATGCGATAACTGGAATTATTACTTTTCTGACTAATTCTTACATGGATGAACCAGATAAGTTTGACATTTCTGCTTGTATTACTGTACTTCTGCTTATACTCAGTAGTCGGGCATGTTTCTACTTGTATTACTGTACTTCTACTTATACTCAGTAGTTGGGCATGTTTCTGCTTGTATTACTGTACTTCTACTTATACTCAGTAGTTGGGCATGTTTCTGCTTGTATTACTGTACTTCTACTTATACTCAGTAGCTGGGCATGTTTCTGCTTCTATTACTGTACTTCTAATTATACTCAGTAGTTGGGCATGTTTCTGCTTGTATTACTGTACTTCTACTTATACTCAGTAGTCGGGCATGTTTCTGCTTGTATTACTGTACTTCTACTTATACTCAGTAGTTGGGCATGTTTCTGCTTGTATTACTGTACTTCTACTTATACTCAGTAGTTGGGCATGTTTCTGCTTGTATTACTGCACTTCTACTTATACTCAGTAGTCGGGCATGTTTCTACTTGTATTACTGTACTTCTGCTTATACTCAGTAGTTGGGCATGTTTCTGCTTGTATGACTGTACTTCTGCTTATACTCAGTAGTCGGGCATGTTTCTGCTTGTATGACTGTACTTCTACTTATACTCAGTAGTCGGGCATGTTTCTGCTTGTATGACTGTACTTCTACTTATACTCAGTAGTCGGGCATGTTTCTGCTTGTATCAGTGTACTTCTGCTTATACTCAGTAGTCGGGCATGTTTCTACTTGTATTACTGTACTTCTGCTTATACTCAGTAGTTGGGCATGTTTCTGCTTGTATTACTGTACTTCTACTTATACTCAGTAGTCAGGCATGTTTCTGCTTGTATTACTGTACTTCTACTTATACTCAGTAGTTGGGCAGGTTTCTGCTTGTATTAGTGTACTTCTATTTATACTCAGTAGTTGGGCATGTTTCTGCTTGTATTACTGTACTTCTGCTTATACTCAGTAGTCGGGCATGTTTCTGCTTGTATTACTGTACTACTGCTTATACTCAGTAGTCGGGCATGTTTCTGCTTATATTACTGTACTTCTACTTATACTCAGTAGTTGGGCATGTTTCTGCTTGTATTACTGTACTTCTACTTATACTCAGTAGTTGGGCATGTTTCTCCTTGTATTACTGTACTTCTACTTATACTCAGTAGTTGGGCATGTTTCCACGCTTTGTCAGTCATGGGTGGAAATTAGGTGGTAGGAGGAAAGGCTCAGTAACATCCAAGTGTTATACTATTTTGACTGAATTATAATGATATAGTATTTCTACTGAATGATAATGAATGCCTCTGCACTCCACACTAAAATGTATTAGAACGGATCTAGGATGTTTGCTCGAATGAGCAAACATCCGAATCCATAATAACTGAACACACTTTAACGAAAGCACTCTTATGGAAAAAGCGCTTTCGTTAAAGTGTGTTACAAAAAAAACAAAACAAAAAAAAACCCCACTACATTTACATTTTTACCCCCCTGCACCCCCCACCCCCCCTACTTTAATATTCTCCCTCCGAGATTGCAATACAGTGGGGAAAAGGGAAGTTTCCCTTAACCACACTGTAGTACAGCCTCGGCAACAGGCATACTTACGGGAAAGTGCTTCTTCGGTGAAAAGCACTTTCGGGTAAGTATGCCCAGCCATTTGTATTTCGGTTGTTTGCTCATTCGAGCAAACTTCCTAGATCCATTAGAACATGCTAATGCAAAACCTGTGTGTGTGTGTGTGTGTGTGTGTGTGTGTGTGTGTGTGTGTGTGTGTGTGTGTGTGTGTGTGTGTGTGTGTGTGTGTGTGTGTGTGTGTATGTACCTCTGCAGCATCATCACCACTTATGTACCTAATGCAAAGAATCTGCCCCTGGGGCTAGGATGGAAGATTTGCATGGGCTAACCAGGTAATGCATATGTTATACATATGTATGTAGTCTTCTGTCCAACATCACTAGTAATCTGTTTGCATTTTCTTTCCTGTGCAGGTTTGTCCACCTTCTGACACTGACATGGCTTCATGACCGGGAGAACGACAAGTGAGAGTGTGGGTATGTGGCCATTCCTACACTCACTGGGCTGCATGCCTCCGAAACTGAAAACCAGTACAACATAAGCTTCCACACATCCAGTGTGAAGGTATACTGGATTGCAAGAAGAGGTATGCGTTGGAGCAGAGTACTGCAGTTGTTGGAAGAGAAGTGTTCCATCTACCCTGAGCCCGACATCCTTGTGCTGCACATTGGAGAGAATGATGTCATCAGTCAACC
Source organism: Protopterus annectens (assembly GCF_019279795.1). Classification (NCBI taxonomy): domain Eukaryota; kingdom Metazoa; phylum Chordata; order Ceratodontiformes; family Protopteridae; genus Protopterus; species Protopterus annectens. The sequence goes on from NC_056729.1 coordinate 1,863,184,365, forward strand.
ACTCAGAAGGCTACGGTTTCAAATCACAGCAATTTATAAACACCTGCAGTCGTGGTGGCCACGTTGTCATTTTGTGTGGTCTGACATAATTCCTCAACAGATATGGAAGACATGAAACCGTCAACGAGCAGAACACAAAGCCAGACGATTACAGAATGGGTTCATGCATGGCTTGATGCACAGGGTCGGTGGATCTACAATCTGTCATGACAGCATCACCGCAGAAGATGTTCACCTGTTCAGGACAGATGGTGTTCACCTAACTGAGGAGGGCACTGTGCTATTCTTGATCGACCTCCACAATGGCGTGAGGAGAGCTATGCAGGAATGGTAATATGTGGCTTGTGAGAAGAATGGAAAACACTCATGACCAAGTAGGGACCAGTATGGTAAGTAAAACTCTATTATGAAATGTGTTGTGTAAAATATATTTTTCTGAGTTTGGCAAATAACTGTGGTAAGGAGCTGGTGAGGATGCTGAGAAAGAACAACTGTCTTAGGAGAGTGCTACCACGTACAATCTAATATGTCAATAACCATCCTGCAAAGCTTCTGTTTTTAGTCTGCTTTTATCAGGCATGTGTAGAGTTTAGATGACAGCAAGGGCTTCCTAATACAGAACTTGATCCCGTAGGTCCATCGCTGAATGGTCACATGTAAAGAAAAAAAGGCATAGGTAAGGCAGACTGTTGACACTGAAGGAGGTCATGAGACTGCAGTGGTATCAGCTGTCTGAGTGGGTAGCCAGCACAGCTATCGGACAGATCAGATGGCCTTGCCTGCCACTGAAGTCCCATGCCTGTCATGGGTTCATTAGTGGAGTGGTGGTCCTTACCTTGCTTTTTCTCTTTACATGTACCCATTCAGCAGTATGTTGGCTACACCAAGAATGCAATCATATGTGTCTACATGGTAAAACAACTGGTTCTGAATGCTATACACATGTACAGCCATCAGTTTTGTTAGGTAAT
>NC_056729.1:1863185835-1863203159 GCF_019279795.1 Protopterus annectens
ATCTCTTACATCATTGTCCAGGAGGCATATGTTACATGTATGAAGGGTCTGCAGCAGCACTTCCTCCTCTTGACTAATTAACTTTTCAAGGTGAGACCTTCCTAGGACTGCCTTATCTATATCTGTAAACCTGTTAGTGAAACATGTCAGTCACTGGGTGTGTACAGTGCACAGTGGGGTTACACATAACGATGCTCACAGTCTTCTCTTTGTATACACCTGATTACCAGGTGTAATTAGTGTGTAGCACACAGCCTCCACCCGTTTATACACTGTGGCCATGGATTATCAGCTGCAAGCAGTATGATGCACATGTTTATCCATTTATGTCTTGTAGCCATGCCCTAAGCTGAGGCCCTCAAATCGCACAACACTGTGGTATGTGCTTCCTCTGGTTACTCTTGCTCTTGTTTTGAATGCCCTAAGCTGAGGCCCTCAAATCGCACAACACTGTGGTACATGCTTCCTCTGGTTACTCTTGCTCTTGTTTTGAATGCCCTAAGCTGAGGCCCTCAAATCGCACAACACTGTGGTACGTGCTTCCTCTGGTTACTCTTGTTCTTGTCTTGAATGCCCTAAGCTGAGGCCCTCAAATCCCACAACAGTGTGGTACATGCTTCCTCTGGTTACTCTTGTTCTTGTCTTGAATGCCCTAAGCTGAGGCTCTCGAATCACACAACACTGTGGTACGTGCTTCCTCTGGTTACTCTTGTTCTTGTCTTGAATGCCCTAAGCTGAGGCCCTCAAATCCCACAACACTGTGGTACCTGCTTCCTCTGGTTACTCTTGTTCTTGTCTTGAATGCCCTAAGCTGAGGCCCTCGAATCGCACAACAGTGTGGTATGTGCTTCCTCTGGTTACTCTTGTTCTTGTCTTGAATGCCCTAAGCTGAGGCCCTCGAATCACACAGCACTGTGGTACGTGCTTCCTCTGGTTACTCTTGTTCTTGTCTTGAATGCCTTAAGCTGAGGCCCTCGAATCCCACAACACTGTGGTACGTGCTTGCTCTGGTTACTCTTGTTCATAGGTTCATAGGTTCATACTAGGCTATCTGCCCGAGGGCATTTACAAGCCTAGCCCATAGTTTTGTGGCTTACGCCATCCCTTTAGTATGGGGAACTATACCCATTATTTTGCTGTGCCTCTGTCGAGCAGTGACACTGAGGTAATCCCTGGGGTATATCTGCGATCTCCCATCCATTGGTCAAGATTTCTCTTGAACAAGGCCAGCGAGGTGCTCTGCCTCACATATACCGGGATTTTGTTCCACAGCATAGGAGTCTTTGGGTGATGAATCTATCCTCCAGCACGTCCTATTAATAGCCCGTGTCGAGGTTTAAGTCTCCGCCCTTGTGGCTCTGACGGATCTAGATTTTTGAGGTGAAGCATATTCATCAAATCTGGGTTTGACATGGCCTTGTATGTATGTCAGGCACAGGTCACCTCTGAGCAGCGGTGGCGACTGAATAGAGCTGGAGTTCTTTCAGTCGGGCAGCATAGGACAGATTTGAGACCCTTTATCCTTTTGGTGAGGAACTTTTGTGGCCTCCAGCTGCTGCAAGTGTCGGGTCAGATACATTCTGAATGGGGCATTGTACTCAATCATTGGTCTGATGAGTGATGAGTATAGGGAGACTATGACCTCCCTTGATCTAGATGTGAATCCCTTCATGATAAGGTGGGCAATGTAGAAGGTCTTCCTAACTACTTTAGCTACATGGGTGTCGAATGACAGGCTACTGTCAACCTGGGTCCCCAGGTCCCTGATAACTTCTTCTGTGCTCAGTGGATTGCCACCTATATGGTAGTTAGGGGTAACCTTGTTTTTCCCGAAGGGTATGACTATGCATTTTTTGGCATTTAACTTTAGGCCATGGCTCTGGCACCAGTTATCTATTTCTGTGAGACCCTTCTGAAGGATATCTGTGTCAGATATGTTTCGACTATGGCGCCCAGTTTGCAGTCATCTGCAAACTTTGTCAGCCATAACCCTCCTGTGTTTGCTTGTACTTCGGAAAAGTAGATGCCAAACAAGAGTGGGCCCAGGACTGAGCCCTGTGGGACACCACTTGTGACAGGCTTTGAGTCTGACATGGTGCCAGCAACTCTGACCCTGTGGGTTCTGTCACTCAGCCAGTTTGCAACCCATCTTGTGATGTATGGGTTAACATTTAAGCTGATGAGTTTTTCAATGATACCCGAGTGGGTATTGTATCAAGGCCTTCGCCAGATCGAGGTAGGCTGTATGGACTGCCTTTCCTCATCAATGGCTTTGGTGACTGTTTTGAAAAGTCAACCAAGTTTAAAAGGCATGATCTGCCTTTGACAAAGCCAAACTGGGTTGGATCCAAAGTCTGCAAATTCCTATGTCTTTATTTATGAGATCCATTATGATCCTCTCCATGGCCTTGCAGATAAGGCTTGTCAAGCTAATGGGCGGTAATTTCCAGGGTCGGTGGAGGCACCGCCTTTGTGAAGTGGGACCACAGTCATGATCGCCACTCCTGGGTACGTATCCAGAGGTGAGACTATGATTAAACAGCTGTCCTAGCTGTGGGTTTAATTCCTTGTTGAGTTCAGTGGAGCACAGCCGGGGACACCATCAGGTCCCATGGATGCTGTGTTTTTGCTTTGGAGAGCAGTTCTCACTTGGGTTAGAGATGTTTGGGGGCTGCAATCATTTGGTATAGATATCTCTCCTTTGGGGGGAGCAGAAGTTTGCACTGAACCTGTCAGCCAGTATGTTGGCAATGTCTGTAGGATCAGTGATCTTCACATCATTTTGAACTAGTTCTGAGCATATCTGGGAGTTTCCTCCCAGGTTTCTAACATAGCTAAAGAAGGCCTTATGATTGTCTTTTGAGTCTTTAGCTATTTTTCTCTCAAAATTTGCTTTGGATGATTTTATGAGAGCTCTTAGTTTTTTACTTATAGTGATCAAAGGTGTCTTACCTTTTAAGGATTTTGCTCTATGTTGTAGTAGCTTCCTCTTTTTGTTGTATAGTTTGTTTATGGCTGGGGTCCACCAGACTGGATGCTTGCCTTTGGTACAAAGAGTCTTTGTTTTGCTTGGGATTGCCTTATCCATGCAGTCCTGCAGGTGCTGGTAGAAGGCATTTGTAAGTGATTCAGCGGCTTGAGTACTGTTTTCCGCTCGGGGCCTTAAAGGAGACCACACTAGTCTTTAGAAGTGTGAAGTCGGCTTTCGAGAAGTTCTTTACTGTGGTCTTTTTTATTTCAGGTGGGGGTGGGATGAGGACCTCCAGCGAGATTAGTTTGTGATCTGATCTCACCAGTGAGGGGTATACTTCCGGTGTTGAACATTGTGCTCCCATGTTCGTGATGATGAGATCAAGTATGTTTTCTCCTTTTGTGGGGATGGTGACTAATAAGTTAGTACTAAGCTAACTGCCCTTGCAAGCCATATTAAGCCTAACCAATTATCCCTTGTGAGACTCAAACCCTGCACCTTGTGTTTGTAAGTCAAACACCTTAGCGATTAGGCCACCCTCCCAACTCTTGAAAGCCCTAAGCTGAAGCCCTCGAATCACACAACACTGTGGTATGTGCTTTCTCTGGTTACTCTTGCTCTTGTTTTGAATGCCCTAAGCTGAGGCCCTCAAATCCCACAACACTGTGGTACCTGCTTCCTCTGGTTACTCTTGTTTTTGTCTTGAATGCCCTAAGCTGAGGCCCTCAAATCCCACAACACTGTGGTACGTGCTTCCTCTGGTTACTCTTGTTCTTGTCTTGAATGCCCTAAGCTGAGGCCCTCGAATCACACAACACTGTGGTACGTGCTTCCTCTGGTTTCTCTTGTTCTTGTCTTGAATGCCCTAAGCTAAGGCCCTCGATTCCCACAACACTGTGGTACGTGCCTCCTCTGGTTACTCTTGTTCTTGTCTTGAATGCCCTAAGCTGAGGTCCTCGAATCCCACAACACTGTGGTACGTGCTTCCTCTGGTTACTCTTGTTCTTGTCTTGAATGCCTTAAGCTGAGGCCCTCGAATCCCACAACACTGTGGTACGTGCTTCCTCTGGTTACTCTTGTTCTTGTCTTGAATGCCCTAAGCTGAGGCCCTCGAATCCATCAGCACTGTGGTACATGCTTGCTCTGGTTACTCTTGTTCTTGTCTTGAATGCCCTAAGCTGAGGCCCGCGAATCCCACAGCACTGTGGTACGTGCTTCCTCTGGTTACTCTTGTTCTTGTCTTGAATACCCTAAGCTGAGGCCCTCAAATCCCACAACACTGTGGTACGTGCTTCCTCTGGTTACTCTTGTTCTTGTGTTGAATGCCCTAAGCTGAGGCCCTCAAATCCCACAACACTGTGGTACGTGCTTCCTCTGGTTACTCTTGTTCTTGTCTTGAATACCCTAAGCTGAGGCCCTCAAATCCCACAACACTGTGGTACGTGCTTCCTCTGGTTACTCTTGTTCTTGTCTTGAATGCCCTAAGCTGAGGCCCTCAAATCCCACAACACTGTGGTATGTGCTTCCTCTGGTTACTCTTGTTCTTATCTTGAATGCCCTAAGCTGAGGCCCTCGAATCACACAACACTGTGGTATGTGCTTCCTCTGGTTACTCTTGTTCTTATCTTGAATGCCGTAAGCTGAGGCCCTTGAATCACACAACACTGTGGTACATGCTTCCTCTGGTTACTGTTGTTCTTGTCTTGAATGCCCTATCTATAGGAAGAAGTACATGACCATGCCAATGTCATGGATTCCTAGATTCACATGCATGATGGAGAGGGACATGGTAGTTATATACTGGGCAGAGTAGATCAGCCTTTCCTACCCCTAGCTATACTCTCACACCTATCTTGTATTCCCAAGCTTTTCCTAGCAAATTGAGAGCTGTCATCCATGCTGCCTGTACCATGTCTGACCTTTTCAGCGGGCTTTGCTATGATTCCTGCATGAGACACCTATGCTGTGTTCACACAATGTACACAAACGGTTTTAATTGTTTCTTTTATGCCTGAAGGAGGAACGACTCTGAGATTGTCCCAAATTGAAATGGCTACCTATCTCATACACAGACACAGGCACTTCTAAAGTCATACACACACACTCTACATGCATTCCTTTACTGTTCGCTCTGTCATACACACACACACAGGCACTTTTACATTCACACACTCTTCACTCCTTTAACGCTCACTGTCTCATACACACACGCAGGCACTTCTAATGTCATACACACACTCTCCATTCATTCCTTTACTGTTCGTTCTCTCATACACATACGCAGGCACTTCTAAAGTCATACATACTCTCCATTCGTTCCTTTACTGTTCGCTCTGTCATACAGACATGCAGGCATTTTTACATTCACACACACACACTCTCCATGCATTCTTTACTGTTCACTCTCTCATACACACACGCAGTCTCTTCGGCATTCATACACACACACACACGCACACACACACACACACACACACACACACACACACACACACACACACACACACACACACACACACACACACACTTCAGTCTCTCCCGGCACAGTAGGAATCATTGCCAAAAAAAAAAGACGTACTGCCTTTTGATTACTACTTAATGTCAGCTTACTTACCACAAGCAGAATAAGATCAGGAAGAAGCAGTTCTTGGCCCGGGCAGAAGAAAAATCAATGAGGACTTCCTAGTAACGACCCCGGTGTCTTGGTCTTCAATTGCGATCAATAAATAGAGGGATCCAGCAGCAGGGAAAATCTGCTAATCTGAAAATTGCAAAAAGAAAGGAAATACCTCCTGCTGGACCCTCTATTTATTCGGTTACAACAAAAGCAATTTAGATTTGGGGTGGAGGTGTTATGCAAGTGGTGGGTTGGATTGGAATAATCCGATTGGCTGCCACCACTTGCCTTATCAAACGTTTTAAAAGTGGATTTTCTTCAAAAGGTTTAATGTGAGCAGCGTGTAAAAACACACTGAATTGTAGGTTTATAAGGTATATATCAAATTAGATTACGATTTCAGCATTTCTTACACGCTGCTAACATTAAAAAACTTCATTGCAATTTGTCACGACAGGGGAAGGTACTCGGGGGTACAGCTTGCAATTCCTATCATCTCGCAGCACACTCGGGTGTAAGGACTGAGGGGCTGTGAGAAGGTACTTGGAGTTAATGAGTTAAAGCTAAGCATATACTATCATAAAGCTAAATTTGCCTCAAGTCTTCCCTCATACTCTAACCACTGTCGGGCCTTTAAAAAATGAAATGGTTAGAACTGCCTAACCAACTGACTCACAACTAGTCACTACACATATTCCCTTCTACCAGCCTAAGAACTGGCCTGCAAAATACTCTCCACTGTTATTCCTCCACTAGACTATTAGTCAACTTTTTCACAAAAATAGCAGATCTACCAACACTGCATGGGACGCTCTGTATGCCAACTATGTTGCAAAAATCTGGAATGCCATCCCTGAACATCGATGTCTGTGCTGTAACTGAAACCTGGTTCAAGGCTCCTGAGAGCACCCCGGCACTATTAGGTTTTACCTCATATCATGCGTTCCGGCCCCAAAACCTGGACCACACCACAAAGGAGGTGTATCCATATTCATAAAGGATACCCACACCTCCAGGTTGGTGGCAACGCACAAAGCTTCGGAAACCATCCAGGTGCAACTAACCATAGGCAAAACTGCTCTACAAATTGTAGCATGCTACAGGCCACCCTCTCAAACTCAGCAACTCCACACAGCCTTCCTGAAGACACTGGAGGGTATAAATGTATCTCCAAACACCATCATATTGGGTGACTTCAACTACCGAATATAGACTGGGAACATTACTCAAGCCCTAACTTTCTAGCCCAACGGTTCCTGGAGTTCATAAATTAATGCCATGGAACAGCTAGTCACTGTTCCCACGAGAGGAGAAAATATACTAGATCTCATTATCACAAACATGGGGACAAAATGCTCCACACCGAAGTATATCCTCATTGGTGAGATCTGATCATAAACTAATCTCACTGGAAATCCACATCCCGCCCCACCCCAAACAAAAAGACCACAGTGAAGAACTTCTAAAGCAAACTTCACACTACTCAAGACTGGTGTGGTATCCTTCAAGGCCCCTGAGACAGTGGAAACCACAACCCAAGCTGCGGAAGCCCTTACAAATGCCTTCTATGAACACCTCCAGGACTGCATGGATCAGGCAATCCCAAATAAAACCAAGACTCTTTCCACAAAGGGCAAACGTCCAGTCTGGTGGACCCCAGCCATTAACAAACTTTACAATAAGAGGAGAAAGCTATTACATGATAGAACAAAATCCATAAAAGGAAGTCACCCTGATCATTATTAGTAAAAAAATACGAGCACTCATAAAATCAACTAAGGCCAATTTTGAGAGAAAAATTGCCATGGATTCAAAGGACAGTCATAAGGCCTTTTTCAACTATGTTAGGAACCTGGGTGGAAACTCCCAGATATGCTCAGAATTAGTCCAAAATGATACAAAATCACTGAACCCACAGACATTGCCAACATACTGGCAGACAGGTTCAGTGCAAACTTCACCCCTCTCCCCTAAAGGAGAGATAACTATCCCAGCTTAGTGTTGCCTCCCAGACATCTCAAATGCGCAGGTGAAAGCTGCTCTCTAAAGCTAAAACACAGCATCAATGGGACCGGATGGTGTCCCCGGCTGTGTGCTACATGAGCTAAATGAGGAATTAAACCCGCACATAATGCAGCTGTTTAATCTCAGCCTTACCACAGGATACGTGCCCAAGGAGTGGCGTACGGCAACTGTGGTCCCACTCCACAAAGGCGGTGCCTCTACGGACCCTGGTAATTACCACCCCATAAGCTTAACAAGTCGAGTCTGCAAAGCTATGGAGAGGATCATAATGGAGCTCATAAACAAAGATATAGGGGACTTGCAGACATTGGACCCGACCCAGTTTGGCTTCGTCAAGGGAAGATCATGCCTTTTGAACTGGGTCGACTTCTTCGAAACAGTCACCAAGGCCATTGATGAGGGAAAGGCAGTCCATACAGCCTACCTTGACCTTGCAAAGGCTTCGACACAATACCCACTCGGGTATTGTAGAAAACTTACCAGCTTAAATGTAAACCCATATGTCACAAAATGGGTTGCAAACTGGCTTAAGGACAGAACCCACAGGGTTAGAGTTGCTGGCGCTATGTCAGACTCCAAGCCGGTCACAAGTGGTGTCCCACAGGGCTCGGTCCTTGGCCCCTATTGTTCGGCATCTACTTCTCAGAAGTACAGGCCAACATGGGAGGACTTTGGCTGACAAAGTTTGCAGACGACTGCAAACTGGGCCATAGTGGAAAGTGCATTGGACACGGATATCCTTCAGAAGGGACTCACGGAAACAGATAGCTGGTGCCAGAGCCATGGCCTGAAGTTAAACGCCAAAAAGTGTATAGTCATACCCTTTGGGAAAAACAAGGTAACCCCAAGCTACCATATAGGTGGCAATCCACTAAGCACAGAAGAGGTTATCAGGGACCTGGGACCCAGGTTGACAGTGGCCTTTCTTTTGACACTCACGTTGCTAAAGTGGTTAGAAAGACCTTCTACATTGCCCACCTGATCATGAAGGATTCACATCCAGATCTAGTGAGGTCATTGTTCCCCTGTACTCTTCACTTATCAGACCAATGATCGAGTACAATGCCCCATTCGGGATGTATCTCGCCTGACATCTGCAGCAATTGGAGAGACCCCAAAAGTTTCTCACCAAAAGGATAAAGGGACTCCAAAATCTGTCATATGCTGCCAGATTGAAGAAACTCCAGCTCTATTCAGTCGCATACCGTCTGCTCAGAGGTGACATGTGCCTGACATACAAAGCCATGTCCAACCCAGAATTAATGGACATGCTCCACCTCAAAAAAATCCAAATACACCAAAACCACTAGAGCAAGCGACTTAAACCTTAGCACGGATATAAATAGGACGTGCTGGAGGGATAGATTTATCACTCAGAGACTCCCTATGCTGTGGAATAGAGTCCCGGTCTACCCCGGGAATCATCTCTGTGTCACTGCTGGACAGAGGCACAACAAACTAATGGGTACAGTATTTTTTCATATAAGGGGTGGCGTAAGCCACAAAAATTCGGGCTAGGCTTATAAATGCCTTGGGGCAGATAGCCTAGTATAAACCTATGAACCTATGTACACCTTAGACTAATACACAAACGTCATAATTTGAAACTCACTATCAAGGAAGACCTCTCCAACTGTTGAATATGTTCCTACCATACGCCAGTCTAATCACAAATATTGTCTAATAAAATTTTCATGAGATGGTATTTTCCCCTTCTATTACTCCCCACTGATCTCGTCTGATAAAATACCAACCATAACTGACAATAGTCCCAACTCCCTCCCACCACTGTCTAAAACACTCCTCCCTGCATTGCTAGCCAGGATTTCAGTGCTCTTCCATGTAGCTTCCTTCTTCCTCCCAGATATACTGCTTTTCAATATGCTTTCTTCTTCCTCTCCCCTATTTTTTCTGTTACTCCAGCTATGTTAACTCAATAATGCTTGTATTATATTCTGCTTTTAGCCCTGTGTAACATTGTTTGTGATTTTGTTTTTGTGTAATGTACTTAAACTGTACTAATTCAGTATAGCTACTACAAACTGAGGAGTTTTTCTGTTCGGGCCTTCTCTAAATAGGAGTATGCTGGTCATCCCAGTCAGACTTTCCTGGTAATCAAATGCTAAATAAATACATAAATAACTGCTTGTCTTATTATTGTGACTAGCACGTGTTTTTCATTTATATACCACAAGTCAGATATTGACTAGAACTTCCTCAGTGTGCATGCACCATTGGCACATTACAGTGCATGTCCACAACAACATATTTAGATATTCATTTAAAAACTGCATTAATCCTCTGCTCTTGTGTGCAATGTTAACTGAGCAGCTACACCAGCAACAACAAAGCATATGCAGAAGTTTGTTGTGACCTAAATCTAACAAACCATGCTTAGGCTGAGGCATGTGCCCAAGTTTGTTGTGACCCAAATCTAACAAACCATGCTTAGGCTGAGGCATGTCCACAAGTTTGTTGTGACCCAAATCTAACAAACCATGCTTAGGCTGAGGCATGTGTACAAGTCTATTGTGACCCAGTCTAACAAACCATGCTTAGGCTGAGGCATGTGGGCAAGTGTGTTGTGACCCATATCTAACAAACAATGCTTAGGCTGAGGTATGTGGACATGTTTGTTCTGATGCAAATCTAAGAAAACCATGCTTAGGCTGAGGTATGTGCACAAGTTTGTTGTGACCCAAATCTAACAAAGCGTACTGAGGCTGAGGCATGTGCATGAGTTTGTTGTGACCTAAATCTAACAAACCATGCTTAGGCTGAGGCATGTGCACAAGTGTGTTGTGACCCGTATTTCACAAACAATGCTTAGGCTGAGGCATGTGCACGAGTTTGTTGTGACCCAAATCTAGCAAACCTTGCTTAGGCTGAAGCATGTGCACATGTTTCTTGTGACCCAAATCTAACAAACCATGCTTAGGCTGAGGCATGTACACAAGTTTGTTGTGACCTAAATCTAGCAAACCATGCTTAGGCTGAGACGTGCACAAGTTTGTTGTGACCTAAATCTAACAAACCATGCTTAGGCTGAGGCATGTGCACACGTGTGTTGTCACCAAATCTAAGAGTCAAAAAGCTCCAGTACTACAATTAAAAAAGTAGACAAAAGATAGAAAAAAATCTCTATTATTGCAAGTGAAAGAAGTAAAAAAAAATGTTCCATGTATAGATAAAATATATATAAATAAAAAAAATAACAAGAGTAACAGAGTTATATGCAATTAAATACAGTGACCAAGTAAAACATGGTAAAAAGGCCACAAGCATACAGTCAAAGAGAACAAAAATTATAATGCAGATTCTATACAAGAGATATTCACAAAGCAAACCCAGGGTACCAAGTCCTAATATCCAAGAATACAGCACTGGAAGCTTGTAACGTATCGCTGCCTGTTAGTAGGAGTTTCAAAGCAGTTCACAGAGAAAGGAGAGAGAAGCTGGAGGTGACTGTAGTAGCATAAGAGGAGGGGAGGATGATGCATTGTAAACAGTGGCATCCTTAAGATTAATCTTTCATAACAAATGCATAAGTTTCTGCTTATCCCTTCTTGACAGTGTGTAATAGTCATTGTGTATTATGGGTGAATAATCTCTTTAGGATTATGGCACCATATACTCTGTCCTCACTTCGTGTAAGTTCTCTTTAACCTTCTCAGCAAATGGAGCTACTCTGACTTCTGCTGTGATGTCATCATTTGTCTGCCTAATAGTGTGCATCCTACCACGCATCTCAGACACTTCATCTCCATCACATCTAGGTTTCTCAACTGCTCAGGTTCCTTTACAGTACAGAAAAACTGGTTACACCACTGCTTTGTACACCTTGCTTTTCAGCTTCTTTGGCATTGCTCTATGACATACTACCCCAAACACGCTGCAACATTTGGCCAGCCTTCTAACTGTAGCTTTGACATCCTCACTCAGACTTAACTTCTCCCCAGCCTACCCATCCTAGGTACTTGAAGCTGGTAATCTGCTTCACCGTTTTCCCCTCTTGTCTCACTTCTCAACGTCTTTTGATTCCCTCCATTTTCTGCCATTGCAGCTGTTATCTGTACCAATTTCATCCCATGTACCTTCAGTTATGCATTCCATTTCCCTATCCATTGTTGAAGTACCAGTTCAGAATCTGACTGTAATGCCATATTGTCTGCATTACAGCATCTTTGTTGATCTGTCCCCTCCACCCTTTTTGCTAATGTAGTCATTCAGGCATAGAAACTGAAGGAAAAATGTAAACAGCCATGTAAATATTCAGTGGATACTTTGAGTCACAATTACTGCTAATAATAACAGAGTATTTTATGTTAGCAGTGGAAGTCAGAAACTGGTTGTTATGCAGTGATCCAATGTTGTCTGTTTTTGTCTGATCCAACTGTGGGTTGTCATCCGACTGGATCCAACCTTGGTATCAATCAGGAAGGTCTTGCTTCAGGGCTGTGCCTCCTTCCCTAGCCATATTTCCCTGTGCTTCACCTAATCACCTTGGATCTCTGTCGCCATGGAAGGTTTTGGTCACATCTTAGAGGGCTCCACTGACCTTCTTTCTTCATCAAAATAAATGATATCCTTTGCTTGTTCTTCCCTTATAGAATAGTAACATTTTAGTAATGAAGTGTTTTTTCTTAGGTAGTTAGTCTTCCCGTAGGATAGTTAGTAATTTTAGGAGTTATAGTAGTGTGTTTAGTGTTTTCATTTCTAGAGTTTTCTTAGCTATAGCAGATTTGTGTGGGCTGTAAGAGCAAATGTTTAGTTTTATTTGGATGTAGAATTTGTTGGGATTTGGTGAGCCACATGTCCATAGAAAGAAAGGTGTCTTGAGTTAGTGTTTATAGCTTTTGAAGGGAGTTGGCGGAGAGGCACATAGTAGCGTAGAGTCATCTGTGTATTTGACAACAGAAGTGTGAGAAGCAGTGGTTTGGAGATTATTTGTAAAAAGAGAGAAGCTCATGCTTACACTTATCAAGGGTATCAGTACTTGTCAGAGATTTGGGATGCATGGCTAGGCTTAAAAAGGCCCCTGTGGTTGTTAGCTTAGTAAACACCTATGACCCTATGAAAAAGAGAGTGTTCCCCTCATTTGACGTAACAAGGACATCATGAAATGGGCAGAATGTAGGTGTAAAGTGGGCGGGGTTGTGGGGGGGGTGAGGGTGTGTGGCCTAAGTCCAGTTTTAGCCAAAATGAAAGGTGGCAACCCTAGTCAGTTTTAAGTAATATTGTATGCTGTTCAGTGACTACTAAAAACACAGAGTGCAAATGCAACGGAACAGACTTTCAAAGTGCTTTTTACTGCTGCTTCCTTTTAGAGTGTCCAAATTTCAGTCTTTTGTGAAGCCTGAATTGTGCTACTGTGATTCATCTCCCATCCCCCTTCATACCTAACATCCCTAGCTGTCAAAGTGCTAAGGGTATTATGAGCTGTTCCCTGCTGTGATTGACAGCTCACAGCAGGAGACTTGACTCGTGTACTGTTTCCTTGTTGTAGCCTGTACTCTCTGTATGGGGGGGGGGGAACCAGGGAGCTGTGAAATCACAGCATGGGTGGATTTTTAGGATGGCCAATGTGATGTCGGTTTGGGGAGGGAATAGGCCAGAAAACTACCTGTATTCATTGGCCTTGATGACATCAATGAATTGGAGACTGCAGCAAGCTTTTCCAGGGTGGGATAAAAGTTTTTTCAAAGTGAAACCACCACAGTACAGTAAGGTACTGTTCTGGTTGAGAGAAACAGATCTGATGTTGTCAGTCTTCACCCAGTCCTTGTCAGTGGGTTTATTTCAGAATCTCAGAACCAACTCGGCCATATCTTTCAGCTCACACTCTCTAAACTCTCGAGCCAGGCACTACCCATAATACTCCTCACAAAGATTACCTCAGATCTCGTTTGCTGCTTTATAGACCAGATGTGTTCATTCATTCTCTTGAGCCTTGGCCTAGTTATTGTAAGTGATTTCTAATTTTTCATATAATTCCCTTTCTCTCTTATCATTCTTTAAATTATTTTAATTCTTGTAATTATTAGTACTTCTACCCACTCCTCTTCCTTTCATAACTAACTTTCTTTTATTTTCTTTAGACTGTCCAGTACCATCGTTGGTACTCCTCTGTTTCTTCCCTAAATGCTGTTAAAAGTACTCCCTAATACCATCGCTGGTATTTTTCTTTCCCTATCTCTTATCTATTAAAAAAAATCTTCTTTCCTTTCACCCTTTGGTTATGGTGAATCAACATGAGAAACTTTCTCCTTCAAAACCTTCTAAGGGCACCTCCGGATTCAAGAGCTGTAAGAAATGTGAGGTTAAAATACCCAACTCAGATGGACATACCCTGTGTGTGTACTGTCTTGGAAAGATTCATTTACAAGAGAATTGTGCGAATTGTCATGGGTTGTTGACCTGTACTTTAACAGAGAGAAAAAAATAATAATTTTGAAAGGGCTTCTTAAATCTGCTTTCACTGAGGCCATCTCTGAGTCCAGGGAGAAAACTAATACTTCATCATCTTTTTCTTGCCGTGGTTCAAAGAAAAGGCCTTCCACAGTTCTGAAGTCCTTGGAACCAGCTAGAAAAATGGTTAAATCTTCCTAGGTACTGAAGAGTTCATCGGTACCAGAGGAGTTGACTACATCTACTAAACTACAGATCAGCGGTATTGCAGCCAAGTAGTCAAAGCCAAGCAAATTCCAAGAAGTAACTTGAACGCAAATTTATTTAAATGAAAAGAGCGTTTTAAAGCAACCACAGCAGCTTCTTCAGAAGGTACAAAAATAAAAAGCGCTAGTCTTTTAAAATACCTTAGGGAAGTGTGTAATATACATCACTTCCTGTAAAGCGCACATTTTAAAGCAAAGGGATATTCAACACTATAGCCGGACTTATAAGTCTGGCAAACTAGTTATTTTTACATAAAAAACATCTACAGTTATTATCAAACATAGGGAACAAGACTTATAAACGCCTAGCTAAAAAACATCAACATGTTAGATCTTGTACTGAGCTCTAATTTTTTTTTTATTTTTAACAACCAGTATTACCTCCAAAAACAGGGGGTAGCCATGGGGTCTCCGTGTGGTGCAAGCGTGGCAAACTTATTTATGGCTTATTGGGAAAGTAAATTTATCCTTTCAAACCCAATATTTAAAAACCAGCTCCGCTTGTACACACGGTACCTAGATGATATTTTTATCCTCTTCAATGGCGACTCCCTTGAAGTAGATAATTTGATTTCTTATATGAATCAAACTACTACCTTTTTGAAATTTACGTATCATTTTTCAGTTGAGGTAATAGACTACCTCGATGTCCAGATTAAGAAGGACACCGATGGACAAAGATATTTATCTTCAGTGTTTCGCAAACCTACTTTTTGTAACTCAGTACTTCATTACACCAGTTCACACCCTTTTAAACAAAAGCGTGCAATAGTTAAAGGACAATTAGTGAGGGCTGTACGGATGTGTAATACATCCCAATCCTTTCAAAATGAAGTTCATTTTCTAAAGAACCAATTTCTTAATAGAGGTTATCCGGATACCCTCATTGATGATATCATCTTAGAAATTGAGTTGAAACGGTCTACAGGTTTGTATAAACCGTTATTAGATGAATTTAAAGACAATTTAGGAAACAAAGAATCATCACTTTGTAGTTCATCAATGACCGATCACAATCAAGTTGTAGGACTTGACTCCTCTTCTTCCATTACTTTTTTAGATAAGGCTAAGTTTTCTACTAGCTTTATAACTACGTATAGTGGAGACTCAAAACACATTTGTGAAGTTATTTGGAAAAATTGGCATTTCATCAGCAGTGATTCATATTTATTAGAAAAATTGGGCCAATTTCCAAAAATTGTTTTTAGAAAAGGTAAAAACCTTAAAGAGTTATTACAGAATAAATCTTCGAGTCCCCAGTTCTCTAGGAGTAAGGGGTCTACCACATGTGGTGCTTGCAATTTTTGCAATTTTGTTAAAGTTGGCGAGTCCTTCCAAATAAACAGGAGGAAATATTATATCAATCACAGAATTAACTGTGATACCCGGTCCGTAGTTTACATAGCCTTTTGTGAATGCTGTCCAGCATTCTATATTGGCAAGACGGACCGAAAATTCCGTCAACGTATCTATCAGCATATTTATGCTATGAGGAACCATAAATTGGAAAATGCCCTGGCAAAGCATATAGAAAATCATTCCAACCATAAATTCAGCTTTATGGGTATAGACCACTTACCTAATAATGTAAGAGGAGGTCCAACATCACTATTGCTAGAATTAAAGGAACTTGAATGGCAAATAGCATTAGCTGCCTTTAGTAACCCAGGTCTGAATGAGAACGGCAATATTTCTGCAGTTCTCAAAATGAGAAGTTACTCTAGGTAAAAATAGAGTGACTTTTTAGGAATATATCTATTTTTATCTTTATTCTTCACCTTCAGTTTTTAATTTATGTGGTTACCTCAAGGTATTTATAATTTATATAGATTGTGTAGTAAGTAGTTTTTAACCTACAAATATATTTTTAACTTGATGTTTTTTAGCTAGGCATTTATAAGTCTTGTTCCCTATGTTTGATAATAAATGTAAAAGGTTTTTTATGTAAAATAACTAGTTTGCCAGACTTATAAGTCCGGCTATAGTATTGAATATCCCTTTGCTTTAAAATGTGCGCTTTACAGGAAGTGATGTATATTACACACTTCCCTAAGGTATTTTAAAAGACTAGCGCTTTTTATTTTTGTACCTTCTGAAGAAGCTGCTGTAGTTTGCTAGCAGTGAAAACACTCTTTTCATTTAAATAAATTTGTGTTCAAGTTACTTCTTGGAATTTGCTTGGCTTTGACTACTTGGCTGCAATACCGCTGATCTGTGGTTTTGGTTCGTTGTTTTTTTTCATCAGTTTGTTTCACATCTACTAAACTGGCTTTGGAGCCGACAGCCTCTCTCTCGGTTCCTACTGATAAATCGGTAACTAAGCAATCAGGGCTACCTGCGCTCCCAAGAACTTCCAACTCCCCATCTGTGGACCCATTTAGAGATACTCCATTTGTGGAAGTGAGACCCCAAGATCTTTTCCCACTGCATCTGTACATTCTACTAAGATTCTATCAGAGGCAGATATTATGAGACTGGTGGATCAGCTACTTGTGGCGCCGAGGAAAGTTGACTCATCCTGAGTTCTGAGAGCCAAACCAGAATTAGAATCTGTCTCCATCTACTGTGACCCCCTTGTACCCTCCTCCTCCAATTCCTGCTATGCCTTTGGAGCCTTCGATCCCAACTATTTCAGCTCTGACAGACTCTGTTCTGGTAGCATCTTCGTCTCCAGAGTATCTCCAAGCTTTCGGCACCAGAGACCTCCCTGGGTTGAGATTCTCTGTTCTGGACCAAGATGCATGGTTACTTTTCAGTTCCTTCGGAACTGTGTATGTGTCTCGGTGCCTCAGCTGTTGTACTGTCGAATCCAGGCTTCTGTTCTGGAGTCAGTCTCCTCAGTGTGGGGGTTGACTTTGGTTCAAAGGAGTCTATTTCACTTCCGGGCTCCCATCCCTCTACGCGGGGGCCTGCCTTCTGGATTATGGAGAAGGCATTACCCATTGGGGATTCTCAGTCTTTGCCATCTCTGTCAGGACAGATTTCTACTTCCTCTTGACCTGAGTTACCGTTAGTCTCACCGACAATGAGAAATTCC
>NC_056729.1:1863203659-1863259387 GCF_019279795.1 Protopterus annectens
TTTGATGTTCAAGGACCTTAGAGCAAAGGTCATTGAAGCATAAACATGCTTCCCAAATATATCCAAAGCCCTACACTCCTTGTTTGGAGGATGGATAGTGGGACTCTCTTCAGCAAGTTCCTTATTGGTGGCAGCCACTATCACCATGTTGTCAACAGGAATCCCTTTAGACCAATGTGGTTCATTTCTGGGGGTGAAAAATATCTGGTCAAGTATCTTGGGCATTGGCTCTATGGAGTCGGGCATCTTCCACGCCCGCTGAGCAATCAATTTAATAAGCTCGCCAGTGGGTGGAGATATCCAAGACGTAGATGGCTGGGCACAAAAAGCCTCCAGGTATACGAATTCCTCCAAGGATGGTTGAATGGATAACAGCCACCCTTCTGTTTCAAGATTTCTTGGATGTTTCTGAAGGAATCATTATTAAGGGGTGACCGGGGGGAACCTTACACCTCATTAAAATCAGTATCTTCAGTGTAAGACTCTTCCAGGGAGTCTAGGTGATTCCTCCTCGAAGGGACTTCCTCAGGGGGATGATCCGGGGAAGTGTCTGAAGAAAACACTAAAGTGGAAGTCACCTGGGACATTTGTGCCCTCTGTCCTGGGGTGAGATGAATGGAAGCTCAGGTCAAGAAGAAGTAGAAATCTGTCCCAACAGGGATGGCAAAGACTGAGAATCCACAATGGATAATGCCTTCTCCATAATCCAAAAGACAGCCCCCCCCCCGGAGAGGGATGAGAGCCCGGAATTGAAACAGACTCCTTCAGAACCAGGGTCATACTCCGCACCGAAGAGACCGGCTCCTGAACAGAAGCCCGGGCACCGAGAGATGTACAAAGTTCCGAAGGAACCAAAACGGTACCATGCATCTTGGACCAGACTACACAGCTTCAACCCAGGGAGGTCTCTAGAACTGGAGACGAAGATGCTACCAGAACTGAGTCTGTCAGAGCTAGGAGAGTTGGGATTGAAGGCTCCAAAGGCTTAGCAGAAGTTGGAGGAGGAGGGTATGAGGGGGGTCACAGGACTGACAGATTCGATGCCAGTTTGGCTCAGCACTGAGGATAATCCTCACAAGTAGCTGATCCACCAGTCTCATAATATCTGCCTCTGACAGACTCTTAGTAGAACATACAGATGCAGTGGGAGATCTCGGGGTCACACTTCCACAAATGGAGTATCTCTAAACGTGTCCACAGATGGGGATTAGGAAGTTCTTGGGAGTGCAGGCAGCCCTGATTGTTTAGGTAACAATTTATCAGTAGGTACCAAGGTAGAGGCTGTAAGCTCTGAAGCCAATTTAGTAGATGTAGTCAACTGCTCTGGTACCAATGAACTGTTTGGTACAGAGGAAGATTTAGGCATTTTTCTAGTCAGTTCAAAGGACTTCAGAACTGAGGAAGGCATTTTCTTTGAACCATGGAAAGAAGAAGATGAAGTATTAGTTTTCTCCCTGGACTCAGAGATGGCCTTGTCAAAGGTTAATTTAAGAAGCCCTTTCAAAATTAGTTTGTTTTTCTCTCTGTAAAAGTATGGATATAAAACATGTGACAAATCAATCAATTCTCTTGTAAATGAATCTTTCCAAGACAGCACACACACAGGGTATGTCCATCTGAGTTGGGTATTTTACCCTCACATTTCTTACACCTCTTGAACCCAGAGGTGTCCTTAAAAGGTTTTGAAGGAGAAAGTTTCTTTTGTTGATCCGCCATAATCAAAAGGGTGAAAGGAAAGAAGATTTTTTTTAATAGATAGAAGGAGATAGGGAAAGAAAAATACCAGTGATGGTATTAAAGAGTACCTTTAACAGTAAATGAAGAATAAAATAGCAGACCTTTCCCTTAAAAGTTGATCACAAAACAGGAACCAAAAACGATATAATGAAGAAATTGTAGATCAACCACCACGTAGAATAAAACGAAATCTTTATTACAAAAAATGAGCGCTTTTGCGTGCTTCCAAAGGCACGCTTCTTCAGATTAGATATAAAAACAGTAATGAATCTCTCTATATATATAGTAGTACAATTATAATTAGTTAATTAGTTAATTGATTCAAATTAAACAATTGTGTTTAATTAATACATTAAGTGGTACCAGAGTTTGCTACGGTAGTAACTTCTCTCTAAAACGAAACTTATAATTTGTCAGAACAAAATCTAGGAAGCTGCCGGTTAATCAAATAAGGTATAATACAGTATATCACATCCTAGTTGAAAGAATCAATATATTATTATATATAAACCCAAACACCCAAACTGTCAAAATCTACAAACAAATAAATTACTTGATTAAAAAGCAAACAAGTCTCACAAACTCAGCAATTAAATCTAAAAACATCAAACGCTGTTATGAAACAACGTACATATAAACCTCAACCTCAACATAAACATGATTGCATCAACAACTTATAAAGTTATTCGACGTTATGTTGATGTGTATTAAAGGCATATATCATAGTATAATGTTGCCTGATGTTCATTGTGACAAATAAACGTGTAATTATGTCTATGAATGCATAGAACTGAACTTATGTCACTTATTGTTTTTGTTTTTTGTTAAGAATTGAACTAATGAATAAATATATAAAATTTTCATCCGTTTATATATTTTTAACAGGTGTTAATGTTAAACTTATTATTATTATTATTATCTACTATATTAAATATTTCATAGAATAACAATTATATTTAAGCTAATAATAATATATATATATATAAGCTAATAAGTAAATCTGATTTACTTTTAAAAATATTGTTAAGGGACAATACACGAGATTACATAGGATTTGCCAAGAAGAAGATGAACGCAAGGTTGAATTCAATAAATTAGAACAGTTTTTTCTAGATAGGGGTTACAATTCTGAAATGGTAGCTAGAACAAAGGAGATGTTCGTTGATAATGACTTAATACAGACGAAACACAACATGTTCTATAAGTATAATGGACACCATACACAATATGATTCACATAAAGTCAGATGTATAATTAGTTACACCAGCGACAATAAGTACCTAACAAACATCATCACAAAAAGTTGGTCAATTTTGGTTACCAATGATGAAATTAGACAAATAATAGGTGAAAGACCCACCTTTACTTATAAAAATACAAAGAACTTAAAAAGAATACTATGCAATGAAAAGAGAAATTACAATGTGAACAATAGACATAGTATGGGCACCCTTCCATGTGGAAAGTGTAATTCATGTCAATGGATATCTAAAAATAAGAGTTTTTTACATCCTGAATTATTTAAATTTGATTTTAGATGTTCAGCGAATTGTGAAGATAACAATGTTATATACCTAGCCACATGTGAGACATGTCCTGCATTTTATATAGGCATGACGACAAGAAGGCTTAGAGATAGAATACAGGAACATCTATATGCCATCAGGAAAGCAGATTCCAAAAATGCATTATCTAAACACATTATAGAATATCCAGAACACAAGTTCACTTTCAGGGTGTTACAATAAAGATCTTTAAATAAGAGAAAGGGTGACAACTTAATGATCTAGAAAATATAGAATTAGACTGGATCTTCAGGTTTCGGGCACAAAATTATCCAGGCCTGAATACCTATGTTAGTATTAGATCGTTTTTAAAGAAACGAAAACATCATTGATCTAATATGTATACATATTATTCTTTTTATTAATTCTTATTGATATTTATAGATATTTTAGTTATACAGATCTAGGTCTACTGAGTATTATTTGTCATTTATTTGCCATTTGTTCATTATACGCATGATTATAGGTTTCATTCCTTCATATAGTTAAGATATACCATACATATTTCAATATAGTATTTTACATGGATTGAAAATCATGATACATATGCACCATTTTTAAAATTGATATACAGGCAGATTACAATATCTATTTATTTATTTATTCAGCTATAAATTTATTTGATCATAATATTTATTGATATTTATTGATATTTATTCATATTTATATATTTATTGATATTCATTGATATTTATATATATATATATATATATATACCAGCATATATATTTGTATACATTATTATTACTATATGACATGCACCGAGCTTAAATATAATTGTTATTCTATGAAATATTTAATATAGTGGATAATAATAATAATAAGTTTAACATTAACACCTGTTAAAAATATATAAATGGATGAAAATTTTATATATTTATTCATTAGTTCAATTCTTAACAAAACAACAAAAACAATAATTGACATAAGTTCAGTTTTATACATTCATAGACATAATTACACATGTTTATTTGTCACAATGAACATCAGGCAACATTATACTATGATATATGCCTTTAATACACATCAACATAACGTCGAATAACTTTATAAGTTGTTGATGCAATCATGTTTATATTGAGGTTGAGGTTTATATGTACGTTGTTTCATAACAGCGTTTGATGTTTTTAGATTTAATTGCTGAGTTTGTGAGACTTGTTTGCTTTTTAATCAAGTAATTTATTTGTTTGTAGATTTTGACAGTTTGGGTTTATATATAATAACATATTGATTCTTTCAACTAGGATGTGATATACTGTATTATACCTTATTTGATTAACCAGCAGCTTCCTAGATTTTGTTCTGACAAATTATAAGTTTCATTTTAGAGAGAAGTTACTACCGTAGCAAACACTGGTACCACTTAATGTATTAATTAAACACAATTGTTTAATTTGAATCAATTAACTAATTAATTAATTATAGTTGTACTATATATATAGAGAGAGATTTATTATTGTTTCTATATCTAATCTGAAGAAGCGTGCCTCTGGAAGCACGCGAAAGCACTCATTTTATGTAATAAAGATTTTGTTTTATTCTACGTGGTGGTTGATCTACAATTTCTTCATTATATACCTTTAACAGTATTTAGGGAAGAAAAGAAGAAGTGCCAACAATGGTACTGGACTGTCTACCAATGGTAGAATAAAGAAAATAAAAGAAAGTTAGTTACGAAAGGAAGAGGAGCGGGTAGAAGTACTAATAATTACAAGAATTACAAGAATTTAAAGAATGATAAGAGAGAAAGGGGAATTATATGAAAAATTAGAAATCACTTACAATAACTAGGCCAAGGCTCAAGAGAATGAATGAACACATCTGGTCTACAAAGCAGCAAATGAGATCTGAGGTAATCTTTGTAAGGAGCATTATGGGTAGTGTCTGGCTCAAGAGTTTGGAGAGTGTGAGCTGAAAGATATGGCCAAGTTGGTTCTGAAGATCAGAACCAAACCCACTGTCAAGGACTGGGTAAAGACTGACAACATCAGATCTATTGTTTCTCTCAACTAGAACAGTACCTTACTGTACTGTGGTGTTTTCACTTTCAAACAACTTTTATCCTGCCCTGAAAAAACTTGCTGAAGTCTCCAATTCACTGATGTTATCAAGACAATGAAAACAGGTAGTTTACTGGCCTATTCCCTCCCTAAACTGACATCACCATGACCATCCTAAATCTCCACCCATGCTGTTATGTCACAGCTCTGTGATCACCCCCATACAGAAAGTAAAGGCTACAACAAGGAAACAGTACATGAGTCAAGTGTCCTGCTGTGATCTGTCAATCACAGCAGGTAACCGCTCAAATTACCCTTAGCAGTTAGGTGTGAAGGGGGATGGGTGATGAGTCACAGTAGTACAATTCAGGCTTTACAAAAGACTGAAATTTACACACTCCAAAAAAGAACCGGCAGTAAAAAGCACTTTGAAAGTCTGTTCTGTGGCATTTGCACTGTTTGTGTTTTTAATAGTCACTGAAAAGCATAAAATATTACTTAAAACTAACTGACTAGGGTTTCCACCTTTCATTGTGGCTAAAACTGGACTTAGGCCACACACCCTCATACCCGCCTAGTTTCCACCTACATTCCGCCCATTTCATGATGTCACTGTGATGTTAAATGAGGTGAACATCCTCTTTTTCAGAGGTTCATAGGTGTTTACCAGGCTAACGACCACAAGGGCCTTTTTAAGCCTAGCCATGCAACCCAAATCTCTGACAAGTTCTGATACCCTTGATAAGTGTAAGCATGGGCCTGGGACATGAACCATTTACAGGTTACCTGATAGCATTAGAGACATAGGTGCCAAACCAGGGATGAATTGGTTTCCCATCCAATTGTTCAAGTTGCACTTGAATTGGGTTAGGGAGGAACTCTGCTTCACTTGGATGGGGAGCCTGTTCCATAGACAGGGTAGTCTCTGCAGTGGGTTACATGCCTATCTCTCCAGCAGGTCCTATTTATATCATAGGCAAGGTTTCATTGTTTAGAATAGGTAGTTCTGGTACTACATGTTTTGTGGATATGCGGGAGGTCCATCAGAGTCGGGTCTGACAATGCCCTGTATGCCAGGCATAGATCTCCCCTCAAATGCCTGTAGGAGACAGAATACAGGGATAGTGCCTCGAGGCAGTCTGCATAGGACATATTACTTTCACCTTGTATTCTTTTAGTAAAGAACCTCTGCAGATGTTCCAGTTGTTAGATATGCCTGGTTAGGTACATACCAATGGGGCATTGTACTCAATGATAGTTCTAATGAATGCTGAATACAGTGGAAAAATGACTTCCTTGGACTTAGATGCCATGCCTTTGTTTATAAGTTGTACAATATAGAAGGATTTCCTCATCACTGTAAACATGTGATGATCAAAGGCTAGATTACTATGTATGTGTGTCCCTAATTCCCTCACTACTGGGTCAACCCTAAGGGATGTGTTGTCAATATGATAGTTACCAGAGATGGATGACTTCCCAAAGAATAGCATTATGCATTTCTTGGCATTTAGTTTCAGTCCATGGCTGTGAAACCAGTTGTTTGTCTGTGTCAGCCCCTCCTGGAGAACATTTCTGTCAGTGTTAATTCAATGACAGCTCTTAATTTGAAATCATTTGCAGATTTAGCCAGCCAGAGACCACTGACATGGAAACTGACTTCTGAGAAGTAAATGCCTAAAAGGAGCAGTCCAAGGACTGATCTCTGTGGGATTCCACTTGACTAGCTTCTTTGTAGAGGTGGACTCTCCAGTTCTAACCTCCTGGGTCCTGTCTGTGAGCCAGTTGGCTATCCACCGGGTGACATAATGGTTTGTAACTAACCTCTCACATTTGTCAACACTGCCTGAGTAGGGTATTGTGTCAAATGCCTCGGCCAGGTCAAGATAGGCAGTATGAACAATTCTGCCCTCATTCATTAGTTTGGCGAAGTTCTCAAAGAAATCCACCAGGTTCAGTAGGCATGATCTGCCCTTGACGAAACCAAACTGGTTGGGTCCAGTGTCTGGATGTTTACTATTTCTCTGTTGATCATCTCCATGATAATTCATTACATGGCTTTACATATAAGACTAGTGCGACTTATGGGTCTGTAGATGGTCCACCTTTGTGCAGAGAGATTACTGTTGCCTTTCTCCATACATGAGGCATGAGCCCTGTTTGAAAGCTACAGTTAAATGGCAATTCCAGAGGCCCTGATAGGTCATGTTACATGCTATTTAGAAGGCATCCTGGGATACTGTCAGAGCCCATTGATGCAACGTTCTTCGTCTTAGAAAGAGAATTAAGGACCTGTTCCCTAGTGATAATAAGGGGAGTTATATTTGAAATTTCCTGAGGGAAGGTTGAGGGGGAAAGAGGAGTAAAGTTGGAGTTGAATTTATCAGCCTGGAGGTTTGCTATATCTTCTGGCTCAGTATAGGTAGCTCCATTTACAATGAGCTCTGCACACAATTGTGTATTGCCTTTGTGGTTGCAGACATAGCTAAAGAATGCACTGTGGTTGTCCTTGGCCTGGGAGGCAAAACTTACCTCAAATTTGTCTTTGGTAGACTTTATTTGTCCTCTGAGTTGTTTGTTTAGCTTGATGAGAGTGCTTTTACCCTTTTCCAACCGTGATGCCTTTTTCTGCAGGTTTACTATGCTTTTTGTAATAAAAAGCATAGTAAATCCACCGATTTAACAAAGTCTGATAGTCTGTTTCTTTTTTTGAAACAGAATACCAGAGTTTGTACAGTGTTTTCCAGACTACTGGACAATCAGTTTGATTTCCAGATAGTCCGGAAAAAATGGATAGGTGGCAATGCTATAAGTGACTTAAAGACAGTAGTATATGCATGTAAAATCAATACAGTGACAGGATTTTTAGGAAGATAGAGGCCTGCATGATGTAGTTTCTTTACAGACAAGCACTGCATTGTGGGATACCTAGAGGAAGACTAAACAAATCAGAATTACTTCAAGATGCTGGATGCCCATGTGGTCAGAATCAGAAATTATGTATAAAAATATTTAAAAAACTGTAAATAGCCCCAGAGTGGTGTTAAAATGTTGGAAACACCAAACCATGATGAAATAAGCATGTTTTTTGAGTCTGTGGGTGCGGTTCACCTTTAACCCTATCAGGACTCTGCTCATATTGGAAATACTGAACATTGTGCATGGCGATATCTTATTCTTTCTAAAAAGACTCATAATATAGATAGCTGTTTTTAAATTAAAAATCCTCGATATCTCTCCCACCTATCTCTAATTCACCACCCCCCTCCCCTCATTCAAGAACACTCTGCTGTAGATGAGCAAACTAAAAGTTCAAACAGTTTAAACTTACTGACAGTTTCTGGAAAATTCATATCCATGTCCAAGGTCCATCCAACTCAATTCACCCTAGCTACACTCAGGTTGACTCTGCTCCCCTACCCTATCCCATATTCCCACTCACCCCCCCACTACATCTAAACATATATCACACAGCCACACCCAAAACCAACTACACACTAATTACTTCCCTCCTCCATCATATTAACACCTGACCACTCTTAAATCACAATTCTAGTAAATCCCTCCCCAAATCAAAATATTAACCCAGTCTCAGCTTACTTGACTACATACTTCGACAAACTGCTGCAATCAGAGCTGATTAATCTTGTTTAACTAATACATTTTTATAATCAAAATTAAAATCACCTCCACATACAATGCATACAAATTAAGCAACTGTGTCTAACCCAATTTAACTGTATATAGTGAACAAATATTATAGAACACTATGACAGACTACAACTTCTTACCATTACCACTAAGCCATCTGAGCTAAATAATCAGCCCTTACCAGTATCGAACCCTGGACCCTGCACACCTTAGCTACAGCAATTTATATAATACACAGAATTAATATAAACCTCAGAACATCTTCATCACCCCAGCTCCTATTCATCCACTAAATCAGCATCCCAGAATCCACATTATCCAAATATCAAAAACTTCACAAAAGTAGCCCCACTCAAATTAACCACAATCTCCCTCAAAATATTCAATTACTCAAACACTACTAAATTGTACAACCACTGACAACAAAATCAATATAAATAAACAATTACCACATATACCACTTTCTCTACACTAATAACAATAAGCTCCTGCTTTACATCACATCTCTCACTATACTATCAATCACCCATCTTATATCATATCATATCATATCATATCATATCATATCATATCATATTAACCTATGAGAACTTAGGCCCTAGTCCCTACATCCTGTTATTCTCAAAATCACCAGGTAAATAGGATTCTCATCTCACCATCACAATTTACATCAACTCCCATCCAGTTTGCTCCCTTCATACTACAATCTCACATTCACCCCCCCAAAACCTCCCTAAGTTATAACAAATATGTAGCAAAAATTATGAAAACTATAATTTCTATTACATCTAAACCAGATCTTAACAGAGACATTTATCCTAATTCCAGTCCATCAAGCACACCAATCTATCTACACACCCAAACTTCCCAGCACTCCCATACTTTATTACACTTTCCCAGGAAGGCAGCCAAGCTACTACTACTAAATATAAATATTAGAAGCATTACTAACAAAATCTATAATTTACAAAATCTATGATCTACAGGTCAACCTCTCTCAATACTCACCAGATAGTGTAATTTTCTCTGAAACTTGGCTAAAACCTGACCATAGTAACAATGAAATACTATCTCCAGGTGACATCATCAAACGGAAAGTCAGAATAGCAAGAAGAGGAGATGGTATAGCAATTCTGTATAAAAACACTTTTCAGTGCACACTGTGGACATCACCCTCAGTTTTGATAACGCTAAAGTAATATTTACAAAATTAAAAATTAATGCTATATCCCACCACCAAAAAAAATTCTACCTTAGAAAACTTACTAAACTGGACCTCCAATTCACTCCCTCAAGAAACTATCATCATGGGTGATTTTAACATTGATTGGCTCACCTGTACCTCAATAAACACCACTGTTTATATTAATCTCCACAGATTTACTCAAATCATCCAATCTCCCACAAGGATAGATAAATCATCTGAAAGGCAGTCAATCCTTGATTGGACTTTAATGAATAGACCAGACCACACCTCACATGCCAGCTGCCTACCAGACAGCCTGAGTGACCACCTTCCTACCTTTCTACTAAGGCAAAAGATTCATTATAGGAAACATCATACCTACCAACTAATAACAAAAGTAACTTTACTCCAAGTAACTTCACACCTGCCTTAAAAAGCTGCAATTGGATTCCACTATGGTTACTTGACCTAGATGCAGCAGTTAACTGCTTCAACACTGCCTTTTTAGATATCTTAAACTCACATGCTCCTCAAAGAACAATAAGAACCAAATATATTCCTGCTTCTCAGTTTACTAAAGAAACAAGGCCATTAAAATCAGAGATAAAGCCTGGGACCAATAGCATAAAGATAGATCCCAAACTTCAAAACAAATCTACCTAGAGCTCAGAAATAAAGCAAAGAAATCAGTTAAACTAGACAAAATTAAATACTACCAAAACACTCAAAATATGAAAACAACTCAAAAAAGTTCTGAGCAGCTATTAACAACGTACTCCTTCCTGATAAATCTTGTACACCCTGCTGAACGACCTCCAACACCACATAGAGCATAGCAACTCAGTTCAATAAATATTTCAATTAGTCCATTCTAGCCCTGTCTAAGCCCCATGAACCCTCCTCCCCTCAGAACCATACAAAACTCACACTAACAATGAGATCTTTACCCTTCACTCAGTCTCCATAGATATTATTTAAAAAATTACTTAAGTTAAAACCTACAACACTGGCTGCAGACAAACTACCAGCCTACTTTCTGCATATCGCTGCTGAAGCAATCGCATACCACCTAGCTATTCTTATTAACAGAGATATATCTGAAAACCTAGTCCCTGTAATTTGGAAAACTTCCCATATTATTCCACTACATAAAGGGGGTGATTAGATTGAACTGAACTACCACCTGATTGTTATTCTATCCCCTATCTAAAATCCTAGAAAGATGTACACATTTACAAATAATGGACTACCTACATACACAATCTCCTGTCAAACACTCAACATGGCTTCCATCCCTTCCACACCACCACCACTGCTTTAATGTATTTCACTGATACAATAAATCACCTCAGAAACAATGGTAAATTTGTATCTGTTATCATTCTAGATCTTTCCAAGGCCTTTGAGATGGTCTCATATAGTAAACTTATTAATGTCCTTTGTGATCTAAATCCCAAACTATCCTATATTCTTTGGTTCCAAAGCTATTTAAAAGGTAGTCAGCAAGCAGTGCAATGGCAGCAGGAGCTCTCCTCTCTTCTTCCAGTCACTCTAGGGGTTCTCCAAGGTTCCATCCTAGGACCCCTACTGTTCTCTGTTTTTACAAACAATATCCATATCTCTGCTCCTCACACTTCTGTCATCAAATACACAGATGACTCTACGCTATGTGCCTCTCCTCCTACTCCCTTCAAGAACTATACACACTAACTCAAGACTCCTTTCTTCCTGTGGACACATGGCTCACCAAATTCCTACTAATTCTACATCCAAATAAAACTAAACTTTTGCTCTTACAGCCCACAAAATCTGCTGTAGCTAAGAAAACTCTAAAACTGAAAACACTAAACACACTACTATAACTATAAAATTACTAACTATCCTACGGGAAGACTAACTATCTAAGAAAAAACACTACATTACTAAATTGTTACTATTCTATAAGGGAGGAGCAAGCAAAGGATATAATTTTTTTTGAAGAAAGAAGGTCAGTGGAGCCCTCTAAGATGTGACCAAAACCTTCCATGGCAACAGAGATCCAAGGAGATTAGGTGAAGCACAGGGAATTATGGCTAGGGAAGAAGGCATAGCCCTAAAGCAAGATCTTCCTGACTGGTGCCAAGGTTGGATCCAGTTGGATCTGACAACCCACAGTTGAATCAGACAAAAACATACAACACTGGACCACTACATTACAACCAGTTCCTGACTCCAGCTGCTAGAATAAAAATATTCTGTTATTATTAGCAGTAATTGTGACTCAAAGTATCCACTGAATATTTATGTCTCTTTACATTTTTCCTTCAATTTGTATGCCTGAATGACTACATTAGCAAAAAGGCTGGAGGAGGCAGATCAAGAAAGATGCTGTAATGCAGACAACATGGCATTACAGTCAGATTCTGAACTGGTACTTCAACAATGGATATAGAAATGGAATGCATAACTGAAGGTACATGGGATGAAATTGGTACAGATAACAGCTGCAATGGCAGAAAATGGGGGGAATCAAAAGACGTTGAGAAGTGAGACAAGAGGGGGAAAACTGTGAAGCAGATTACCAGCTTCAAGTACCTAGGATGGGTAGGCTGGGGAGAAGTTAAGTCTGAGTGAGGATGTCAAAGCTACAGTTAGAAGGCTGGCCAAATGTTGCAGCGTGTTTGGGGTAGTATGTGATAGTACAATCCTAAAGAAGCTGAAAAACAAGGTGTACAAAGCAGTGGTGTAACCAGTTTTTCTGTACTGTACAGAAACCTGAGCAGTTGAGAAACCTAAAAATGATTGAGATGAAGTGCCTGAGATGCATGGTAGGATGCAGTGTTGGACAGACAAATAATGACATCACAGCAGAACTCAAAGTACCTCCATTTGCAGAGAAGGTTAAAGAGAACTTACAAGAAGCGTGGACGCAGTACATGGTGCAATAATCCTAAAGAGATTATTCACCCATAATACACAATGATCATTAAATGAGTTACACCTGTCAAGAACGGCTAAGCAGAAGCTTATGCATTTGTTATGACAGATTAATCTTAAGGATGCCAGTGTTTACAATGCATCACCCTCCCCTCCTCTTATGCTACTGCAGTAACCTCCAGCTTCTCCATCCTTTCTCTGTGAACTTCTTTTAAACTCCTACTAATAGGCAGTGATACTTTACAAGCTTCCAGTGCTGTATTCTTGGATATTAGGACTTGGTACCCTGTTTTTGCTTTGTTATTATCTCTTGTATAAAATCTGCATTATAATTTATTTGTTCTCTTTGACTGCATGCTTGTGGCCTTTTTACCATGTTTTACTTGGTCACTGTATTTAATTATATATAACTCTGTTACTTATTTTTTTTACATATTTTATCTATACATGTAACTTTTTTTTGCCTCTTTCACTTGCAATAAAAGATTTTTTTTCTATCTACTGTCTACTTTTTTTAATTGTAGTACTGGAGATTTTTACCTTGCTCCTCCGCTGAAAAAGGGCTGCTGCCCAGTCGGACTAACCCTTTTAACAAATGACAAATAAATAAACAATGCATATCTGCAAAACAAACAGCATTATAATTACTAGATTAAGAGACCCAAATTTTGATTATGATGTAAACAGAACACAGTGGAGGCACAGATATGTTTCTCAGAGAATTCCCATTTTCTGGAACAGGCTTCCCATCTACGTAAAGAGAGTTCCTCCTTAACCCTGTTTAAATGCAACTTGGACAAATTTTGTTGGGTAACTGGACATTCACCTTTAGTTTGGCATCTATGTCTCTGATGGACAACAGTCAATAAATCACCCAGTAAATAAATCAACTTTGTGGGTCAGATCTGGGTTGCACGTCTAGGCTTATAAGGGCCCTAATGGTTGTTAGCATAGCATACACCTATGAACCAAGTGGGAGACAGCAGGCGTCCTGTCTAATCCTTGTGAAACATATGAAAGAGATAGATGGATCTCTGAAAGTGGGGAGTTACATTTATCAGTCTTTAAAAAGAAACTGGAATAACTGAAATAAACTACTTTTAATTTCTCACTTTTATAAGGCTACAGAGAGTAAACCCCAAAGCAACTAATAAAAAGCTTTAGAGAAATCAAAGCCTACAAAGTAAAGCTGTTCCCCGAGGAATCAATAACGTCTTCAAAGTCAAAATAGGAGTATGCACTCAGAAAGGTTTTTATGTGGGAGGATAGAATATGTTCAAAAGGTACTAAAAGTATTTTTGGCTATTTAGTGAAACAAAGATGCAACCCTTTTTCTGGGTTTCACAATTATTCGTTTATTATATCTGCACCTGTTATGGCTTTTCATTTGTTAGAATGTTAACAGCCTAAGCATGGTTTGTTAGATTTAGGTCACTACAAACTTGTGCACATACCTCAGCCTAAGCATGGTTTGTTAGATTTGTATCACAACAAACTTGTGCAGATGCCTCAGCCTAAGCATGGTTTGTTAGATTTGGGTCACAACAAACTTGTGCACATGCCTCAGCCTAAGCATGGTTTGTTAGATTTGGGTCACAATAGACTTGTACACATGCCTCAGCCTAAGCATGGTTTGTTAGATTTAGGTCACAACAAACTTGTGCACATCCCTCAGCCTAAGCATGGTTTGTTAGATTTGTATCACAACAAACTTGTGCACATGCCTTAGGCTAAGCATGGTTTGTTAGATTTGTATCACAACAAACTTGTGCAGATGCCTCAGCCTAAGCAGAGTTTGTTAGATTTAGGTCACAACACACACATGCACATGCCTCAGCCTAAACATGGTTTGTTACATTTGGGTCACAACAAACTTGTGCACACATCTCAGCCTAAGCATGGTTTGTTAGATTTAGGTCACAACAAACTTGTCCACATGCCTCAGCCTAAGCATGGTTTGTTAGATTTAGGTCGCAACAAACTTGTGCACATGCCGCAGGCTAAGCAGGGTTTGTTACATTTGGGTCACAACAAACTTGTGCACACATCTCAGCCTAAGCATGGTTTGTTAGATTTGGGTCACAACAAACTTGTGCACATACCTCAGACTAAGCATGGTTTGTTAGATTTAGATCACAACAAACTTGTGCACACATCTCAGCCTAAGCATGGTTTGTTAGATTTAGATCACAACAAACTTGTGCACATGCCTCAGCCTAAGCATGGTTTGTTAGATTTAGATCACAACAAACTTGTGCACACATCTCAGCCTAAGCATGGTTTGTTAGATTTAGATCACAACAAACCTGTGCACATGCCTCAGCCTAAGCATGGTTTGTTAGATTTGGGTCACAATAGACTTGTGCAGATGCCTCAGCCTAAGCAGGGTTTGTTAGATTTGGGTCACAACAAACTTGTGCATATGCCTCTGCCTCAGCATGGTTTGTTAGATTTGGGTCACAACAAACTTGTGTACATGCCTCAGCCTAAGCATGGTTTGTCAGATTTGGGTCACAACAAACTTGTGCACATGCCTAAGCATGGTTTGTTAGATTTGGGTCACAACAAACGTGTGCACATGCCTAAGCATGGTTTGTTAGATTTGGGTCACAACAAACTTGTGCACATGCCTCAGCCTAAGCATGGTTTGTTAGATTTAGGTCACAACAAACCTGTGCACATGCCTCAGCCTAAGCATGGTTTGTTAGATTTGGGTCACAACAAACTTGTGCATATGCCTCAGCCTCAGCATGGTTTGTTAGATTTGGGTCACAACAAACTTGTGTACATGCCTCAGCCTAAGCATGGTTTGTCAGATTTGGGTCACAACAAACTTGTGCACATGCGTTAGGCTAAGCATGGTTTGTTAGATTTGGGTCACAACAAACTTGTGCATATGCTTTGTTGTTGTTGGTGTAGCTGCTCAGCTAACATTGTACACAAGAGCAGAGGATTAATGCAGTTTTTAAATGAATATCTAAACATGTTGTTTTGGGCATGTACTGGAATGTGCCAATGGTGCATGCACACTGAGGAAGTTCTAGTCAATATCTGACTTGTGGTATATAAATGAAAAACACGTGCTAGTCACAATAATAAGACAAGCAGTTATTTATGTATTTATTATAGCATTTGATTACCAGGAAAGTCTGACTGGGATGACCAGCATACTCCTTTTTAGAGAAGGCCTGGACAGAAAAACTCCTCAGTTTGTAATAGGTACACAGAATTAGTACAGTTTAAGTATATTATACAAAATCAAAGGCAAAATGACATAGGTTGAAAGGATGGTACTAAGCTATCGGCCCTAGGGCCTATACAAGCCTAGCCATAACAATTCCCTGGCTATTACTTCCCTGGTCCCTTGTCTAACAGGGCGATTGACATGATCCCTGGGGTGAATTTCCTATCTCCCATCCAATTGTCAAGGTTTTTTTTGAACAGGGCCAAAGAGGCGCTCAGCTTGACATGTATGGGCAGTCTATTCCAGAGTATGGGGAGTCTCTGGGTCAGGAACCTATCCCTCCAGCATGTTTTGTTCATTGGGATGACCAGTTTAGATTCCTTGAGCATGTGGCTCTGAGGGATTGGGATTTCTTGAAGTGCAGCATGTCCAACAGCTCTGGGTTTGACATGGCCTTGTATGTTAAGCAGAGATTGCCCCTGAGCAGGTGATATACGACAGTATAGCTGGAGTTTTTTTAGACGGTCAGCATAGGGCATCTGCTTTTGGCTTGTGATTCTTTTAGTGAGGTATTTCTCTGGCCTTTCCAATTGTTGCAGATGTCTTGTGAGGTACATACCAAATGGGGTGTTGAACTCTATAATGGGTCTAATGAGTGATGCATACAGTGGGACAATGACCTCCTTTTTCTGGATGAAAAGCCCTTAATGATGAGGTGTGCCACATAGAAGGATTTCCTGACTGTTGTGGCGATGTGGTTATCAAAGGTGAGACCACTGTCCACTTGTGTCCCTAAGTCCCTTATCACACATTTGGTGCTTAGTGTACTGCCATTTATGTGGTAATTCATGGGTATATGTTTTTTCCAAAGGGGATAACTATACATTTCTTGCATTGAGCTTGAGCTGATGGTTCTGGCACCAAGCATCTGTTTCTGTAAGGCCCTCTTGTAGAATATCCACATAATTTGGGGATTCAGTAATGGCTCCCAGTTTGCAGTCATCTGCAAACTTTGTTAGCCAGAGTCCCTTAGTGCTGGCCTGTACTTCAGAGAAGTAGGTGCCAAACAAGAGCGGTCCCACGACTGAACCCTGAGGTACTCCACTTGTCACTTGCCTGGATTTTGAGTCAGCTACTTTTACAGTGTGGGTTCTGTCAGTAATCCAGTTGGTCACGCATCAAGTGATGTAGGGATTAATGCCCGGCTTAGTAAGTTTATCTATGATTCCAGAGTGGGGGATGGTGTTGAAAGCCTTGGCGAGTTGCAGATAGGCTGTGTGGACCGCCTTGCCATTATCCACGGCTCTGGATACTTATTCGAAGAAGTCAATCAGGTTGAAGAGACAAGATCAGCCCTTTACAAAACCAAACTGGGTGGGGTCCAGTGTTTGAAGATTTCCAATGTCTTTGTTTATAAGTTCCATGATAATGCATTCCATGGCTTTGCAGATCAGGCTCATCAGACTGATGGGACGATAGTTCCTGGGATCCAAGGTGGATCCCCCCCTTGTGGAGTGAGATAACTGTAGCTGTGCACCATTCATTCAGCATGAACCCTGAGGTGAATCTATGATTAAACATGACACTTAGGTGAGGTGCCAGTTCATTTTGTAGGTCACGTAGTACACAGCCCGGGATTTCGTCTGGTCCCATGGATGCTGTATTCTTAGCTTTGGAGACTGCATTTTTTTACCTGTGTGGCCATGATTACTGGAATTTGGCAATCTTTTGGCACTGAGCTGGGACCTTTAGGGGGTGGGAGGGGGGTGAAATTTGCACTGAATCAATCTGCCAGGATATTGGCAATATCCTTCGGCTCAGTATATTTAATGCCATTCTGTTGTAGCTCAGAACAGATCTGAGCATTGCCATTTAGATTCTTGACATAACTATAGAATTCCTTGTGGTTGTCCTTGGAATCTTTGGCAATTTTATTTTCGTAACTAGCTTTGGAGGATTTTATGAAGGATCTCAGCTTCTTACTGAGGCTGGTAAGGGAGTATTTTGCATCCTGGGATCTTCCTCTTTTCTGCAACAGTTTCTTCCTTCTGTTGTATACTTTGTTTATGGCAGGGGACCACCAGACTGGCTTCTTTTTTTTTTTTGGAGGACAGCATCTTGGTTCTATTTGGAAAGGCACGATTCATGTATGAGTGGATGTGCTCGTACACTGCCTTAGTACAGGATTCAGCAGTCGAACCTTTAGTTGCCATCTGCATGGGTGTCATGAAGTTTGCAACTTCTGACTTGAAAAGCATGAAGTTAGCTTTGGAAAAGTTTTTTCTGGAGGTTTCCTTACTAGGGGGTGGGGGTGGGATGTGGACGTCAAGGGTGATTAGCTTATGGTCAGACCTGACCATCGAGGGGGTGACCACTGGTGGAGAGCATCTATCTCCCATGTTGGAAATGACCAGGTGTAGGATATTTGAGCCCCTGGTGGGACTATGGATTAGTTGGTCCAGGGCATTGGAATTTATGAATTCCAAGATCCACTGGGCTAAGGCATTGGTGCCTGAATAGTTTTCCCATTTAATGACAGAGTAGCTGGAATCCCCCAGTA
The DNA here is from genome assembly GCF_019279795.1 of Protopterus annectens. Lineage (NCBI taxonomy): Eukaryota > Metazoa > Chordata > Ceratodontiformes > Protopteridae > Protopterus > Protopterus annectens. Next base: position 1,863,222,459 of record NC_056729.1, read on the forward strand.
TTAGGGTGTTTGGTTGTATCTTAATATTTTCCAGCATGTTTAAAAAGGTGTAGTGAGAATCTTGGGACATGGTGGGGGATCTGTAGCAAGCTACGATTTGGATTGCTGTCTTACCTAGTACTAGTTGTACCTGTAGATTTCAGATGCATTGTGTTGGGCAACTAGCCTAGAGGTGTGAATATCCTCGGTGAATATGGCACTCCTTTGCCTTTAGTGTTTCGGTCCTGAGATGGTATTTTCCCCTTCTATTACATACAGTGTTATACAGGACTAATAGCAGAATAAACCAAAATACAAGCATTATTGAGTTAAAGTAGATGAGGGACAACATGAAAGAATAGGGGGAAAGGAAGAAGAAAGCATATTGAAGAGCAGGATATTCGGGAGGAAGAAGGAAGCTATATGGTAGAGCACTGAAATCCTGGCTAGCAATGCAGGGAGGAGTGTTTTAGACAGTGGTGGGAGGGAGTTGGGACTTCTGTCAGTTATGGTTGGTATTTTATCAGAAGAGAGCAGTGGGGAGTAATAGAAGGGGAAAATACCATCTCATGAAAAAGTTGGTTATACAATATTTGTGATTAGATAGGAGTACGGCAGGAACATATCCAACATTTGGAGAGGTCTTCCTTGATAGTGAGTTTCAAATTATGAAGTTTGGGTATTAATCTAAGGTGTACAGGGATGGTATTCCAGATTTTTGCAACATAGTTTGCATACAGAGCGTCCCATGGAGTGTTGGTAGACCTGCTAGTTTTGAGAAGAAGTTGACTAACAGTCTAGTGGAGGAATAACAGTGGAGAGTATTTTGCAGGCCAGCTCTTAGGCTGGTAGAAGAGAATATGTGTAGTGATTAGCTGTGAGTCAGCTGGTTAGGCAGTTCTAACCATTTCATTTTTTAAGGGCACAACAGTGTTCAGAGCATGAGGCAAGATTTGAGGCAAATTTAGCTTTATGGTAGCATATGCTTACATTTAGTTACCATTTAGGTTAGTAAAGATGAGAGATGTGTACAGTAGTGATGCTGACATAAACAGTTGCAATGAATTTTCTGGAGTTATTAATAAGGTAGTACTTAGAGCTACATAAGGTTCCTAGCTTCAAGGTGATTTTCAGTACTTGTGTTATATGCTGGTTAAACTTCTGGTTCTCACTGTAGTAGATAGGAACATGCAATGTATTTTCAGTTGTTCTTAGTAAGGTACTGTTTACATCTATATAAGGTGCCTAGTTTTTATGCACTTTTTCATTACTTGTGTTATGTGGTCATTGAATTTCTGGTTCTCACTGTAGTAGATCGGAACATGCAATGTATTTTCAGTTGTTCTTAGTAAGGTACTACTTACATCTATATAATGTGCCTAGTTTTTATGCACTTTTTCATTACTTGTAACCACAATAAAATCTTGCCTAAGACACCACGATGGAAACCCGCAGTCCAAGTAACACAGTTTATTGGTAGAAATAACACAAAATAACGCTAACAATCCACAATGCATTTTCAATCAACAATCTTCTTTAGCAAAAACTGCAACAATCTCCTTCAGCAAAAACTGAAACACTGAATAATGCTTCACTCCTGATTAAATAGCCCTGCCCTGTTGTCTGTCCAATTACAGAAATTGCTAATTAGTTTGAAAACATCAACTAATTTAAAGTACCAGTATGTAAAAAAATTTTGTTTTTAACTTAACACACTGTATTTTAGTCAAATAGTTTTAAAATAAATAATTGTTTACATAGTTAGAATATGAAATGACTTGAACATATTCTGATTAAAAAACATGTATGGTGTTATAAAATTTCACATTAAAACCACTTTGTTGTTTAAAAACCTTTTTAAAACTGATTTCTTCCAAGTTATATATAATGAATGTGATAAATGGTGACATCTGGTGGCTGTGTTATGTAAGTACAAGAGTTTTATAATTTTGCAGATCTAAGTTTTAGTACTGGCTTTATAGACAAATAATCATTCAAACCTGGAAATTTATTGGAATCCAGTACTATCTGCCAGTATAACTCTTTATATTCAAGTTTATCTTCCCATAATCCACCCCTAATATCCCTAGGTAAAGAGTCTAGCACAAAAAAAGAAAATTCTGCTTGTGGGCAAGAAATTTGATGTCTAAACAATGCATTTTTCACATTTTGTTTTTTAACTTCATATAAGTGTTCGTAAATGCGACATCTTAGTTTCCTTTCTGTTTTTCCCACATAAAACGAGGTGCAGGAATTACAGGTTGCAAGATATACAACACCATTGCTGTTGCAGTTAAATGTACCTCTGCTAGTGAGTGTTCTATTCCTAGCTTCCAAAAAAATCTCCTTTTTGTTGCTAATCTTGGGGCATTGGGAACAAAAACCACATTTGTATGTCCCCACACCCCGGGTGCCAGTTTTCTTGTCTTTAGGGCCTCCAAATTCAAACATTTGTTTGAAATTGGTGTCCCTCCGATAAATAAATTTTAGTGGTCTTTGATTTTTGAAAGGTAAATCTGAAATTTGAACAAATCTTGACCATTCCTTAGATATAACTTGCCTAATAGGCCCTGAATCCCCGTTTAATCTAGTATATACGCTGTATCTAAAGAAGTGGTTTCTTTGGAGCCCAAATCGTTGGTTGTACTAGGGATGTTCTGTCCTAGAATAGGGGCAAATCTTTTGTGCCTTTCTTGGACCTCATCAAGTAGTGGTCTTGGATAACCCATATCCATTAACATGTTGCAAACATTGTTACTTTCACTTGAAAATTCTGAGTCGTCTGAGGTCATTCGACTGGCCCTAACAAGTTGTCCCTTCACTATGTTTTTCTTTTGAAAATAAGGGTGAGAACTTTGGTAGTGAAGGTATGAATTTGAAAAGGTTTTCTTGCGATGTATACCTGAGGAAAATCCTGTAGCCTGCTTTTTAAGTATAATGTCCAAGTACACAAGCCCAGGCCCTAAAGACAAGAAAACTGGCACCCGGGGTGTGGGGACATACAAATGTGGTTTTTGTTCCCAATGCCCCAGGATTAGCAACAAAAAGGAGATTTTTTTGGAAGCTAGGAATAGAACACTCACTAGCAGAGGTACATTTAACTGCAACAGCAATGGTGTTGTATATCTTGCAACCTGTAATTTCTGTACCTCGTTTTATGTGGGAAAAACAGAAAGGAAACTAAGATGTCGCATTTATGAACACTTATATGAAGTTAAAAAACAAAATGTGAAAAATGCATTGTTTAGACATCAAGTTTCTTGCCCACAAGCAGAATTTTCTTTTTTTGTGCTAGACTCTTTACCTAGGGATATTAGGGGTGGATTATGGGAAGATAAACTTGAATATAAAGAGTTATACTGGCAGATAGTACTGGATTCCAATAAATTTCCAGGGTTGAATTATTATTTGTCTATAAAGCCAGTACTAAAACTTAGATCTGCAAAATTATAAAACTCTTGTACTTACATAACACAGCCACCAGATGTCACCATTTATCACATTCAGTATATATAACTTGGAAGAAATCAGTTTAAAAAGGTTTTTAAACAACAAAGTGGTTTTAATGTGAAATTTTACAACACCATACATGTTTTTTAATCAGAATATGTTCAAGCCATTTCATATTCTAACTATGTAAACAATTTTTTATTTATTTTAAAACTATTTGACTAAAATACAGTGTGTTAAGTTAAAAACAAAATTTTTTTACATACTGGTACTTTAAATTAGTTGATGTTTTCAAACTAATTAGCAATTTCTGTAATTGGACAGACAAAAGGGCAGGGCTATTTAATCAGGAGTGAAGCATTATTCAGTGTTTCAGTTTTTGCTGAAGGAGATTGTTGCAGTTTTTGCTGAAGAAGATTGTTGATCGAAAACGCATTGTGGATTGTTAGCATTATTTTGTGTTATTTCTACCAATAAACTGTGTTACTTGGACTGTGGGTTTCCATCGTGGTGTCTTAGGCAAGATTTTATTGTGGTTACTAACTTTCATCATTTTGCCTACATCTCTTTTTTGTATTTGTTGCTTCAATTTTCGGATGGCTGACACCACGGAAGCAGCATCCAACACAGACTTCTGCTACGAAAGCAGAGGTGAACTCAGGAAGGTTATAGGTCAGTTGACCCAACTAGTGGAACTACTAACTCCGGTTTGCTATTCCCTGGTAGGCGGGGCTTCTGGACGTACGAACGCCACACCACCAGTACATTCACCTCGAGGAGCCGGCCAAAGTGATTCCGGTTCCAATACTAGCGCATTTCAACGGGCTTTCAGTCCTGGTTTGCAGAGCAATGCACAAACGAGTGGTACAACGCACCAAGGAGCGGGCCAAGCTATTCCCTGCCCTGACATTGGCTCACTTAACCAAGCCAACGGTTCCACTTCACATAGGAGCCAAAATTTTGTTGACTTCCCGAGACTACTTCGGAGTGGCAGTTCACTCAATAGAAACAGTGGAACGCCACCATTTATTCCAGGAGAAGGACTTTCTGGACACATTAACAAAGGTGACACTAACAAACAATGTAACCTTGATTTTCAAGGTATTTTGCGCAAATGTTATAATATGCAAAGTGACACTTGTGACAAAGGGGCTAAATCTTACAAAACATACCAACAAAGTCTTGATGAATTATACTTTCTTTTAGACAAATACAAACGTTTAGAATGTGATTGTAGTTATTTAAAGGAGTGCCTTGCAAAGGAGGTAGTACCGAAAGGGTTAAGACTATCAAAGTTCCCGAACAAAGTTGAGGAAGGGTCTGTTTTTCACTTGAATTTAATAAAAATTTTTGACCAATGTGGGTTTGAGGTTGTTAATGCCATTTTAACAGAGAACGAGAGGGTTATGGCTTGTTTGATAAAAGAAATGGAAACCACTAACGACAGGATAATTAATGATTTGCTTTTTAAAGTAGACAAGGAAAAACAACAGTATTATGACATTTTTGGGCAAATAGACTCAGACTGCATTACTAACATGAACAGGAAGTGTGGCAAGCTGGCTAGGGACCTGAAGGAATATAGGAACAATGTAGCATACCCTAAACCTAAGTTTTATTCAGGGATGCAAGATTACAGGACCACTAGGGAAGAGAGGTGTCTCTCACCAAACCCCAATTATGACCATAGGCACGATTTTGGAGACAACCAACCTCAGGAAGAAGAATACCCTTTAGGTCAGGCCTCCCCCCCTCCGTCGATCCAATCGGATCCGCAACCAGAATCGGGTTTACTACAACCAGAGGGGTTACAACAGGAGATAGGCAATCACGTGGCCATCTTCCAGGAAGGGAAGACCTGGGAACTCAACAATTACAAAATTTTCAACTATAGTAACCTGGAGGTAAAGCCTGAACACTTTGAATTATTCCCAAAAGGTTTTAAATTTGTTCCCAATAGGAAGGCCAGTATTCCCAGATCCATCATAGACTTGAAACTATTCTTGAGAAAACAAAATTTATATTTATTATTCAATGGGTCCGAAGTAACTACACCATCTACCCCAGGTCTCAAAAGGAAGAGTGTTTTTAATCCACCACTTCACCCACAACTTAGGAATTTTGGCAACTTAATGGAAAGAGAGCTAAGGAATACTATCACAAACCATTATGTTATTCCTAACCTATCACAAACAGAGAAAAAACTTTTAAATGAAATTAAACAGAATGAGAATTTAAGGGTGATGCATCCTGACAAGGGAGGGGGGACAGTTCTAATGGACCACATTTTGTATGAATCCAAGATGAGGGAATCCCTACATGACACTAGTAAATATTCTAAGGCCTCGATCAATGAGGTGAACATAGCTAAAAGCAAAATACATATAATGTTGGATGACTTACTGTTGGAAGGTTCCATCAGTAAGGACCAACACAACTTTCTATTTAATCAACACCCTCGGATCCCGATGGTATTTGGAATACCAAAGGATCACAAGAATCCCACAGATCCACCACTTAGGTTAATAGTTTCGGCTGAGGGGTCTATCACTACACCACTAGCCAAATTTGTAGATGACAAACTGAAGGTCTTGTCATACACTGGAGACACGGTCCTTAAGGATTCTTGGGACTTTCTTAGGAGTGTTAAAACAGAATTATTTTCACCGGACCTTATTTTTATTACCCTAGACATAGTGGATTTATTTGGTTCCATCCCACACGAGATAGGCCTTTTATGGTTGGAAGAAGAGATTTTGGACCAAGGCACTTTGTCACACCTTGATTTTACAAATTGTCTTTTATTCATGGAAACTATCTTAAAAAACAACTACATGTACTTCCAAGGGGAATTTTTAAACAAAGAAAGGTGTTGCCATGGGTGCCAAATGTGCCCCTACATATGCCAACATAGTTTTGAAAAGGTGGGAAAAACTATACATTTTGAACAGTCCATACACCCAATGCTGGTGTTTGCACAAGAGATTCCTGGACGACATATGTATATTTTGGACAGACACAATGGAAAAATTCCATGAATTTTGGATTATTTGAAAGACACCACCAACTTTTTGGATTTCACATTTGAGGCAAATGTGGAACAATGTGTGTACTTGGACATTATACTTGGACATTATACTTAAAAAGCAGGCTACAGGATTTTCCTCAGGTATACATCGCAAGAAAACCTTTTCAAATTCTTACCTTCACTATCAAAGTTCTCACCCTTATTTTCAAAAGAAAAACATAGTGAAGGGACAACTTGTTAGGGTCAGTCGAATGACCTCAGACGACTCAGAATTTTCAAGTGAAAGTAACAATGTTTGCAACATGTTAACGGACAGGGGTTATCCAAGACCACTACTTGATGAGGCCTTACTCGAAGTGGTCCAAGAAAGGCACAAAAGATTTGCCCCTATTCTAGGACAGAACATCTCTAGTACAACCAACGATTTTGGCTCCAAAGAAACCACTTCTTTAGATACAGCGTATATACTTGATTATACGGGAGATTCAGGGCCTATTAGGCAAGTTATATCTAAGGAATGGTCAAGATTTGTTCAAATTTCAGATTTACCTTTCAAAAATCAAAGACCACTAAAATTTATTTATCGGAGGGACACCAATTTCAAACAAATGTTTGAATTTGGTGGCCCTAAAGACAAGAAAACTGGCACCAGGGGTGTGGGGACATACAAATGTGGGTTTTGTTCCCAATGCCCCAGGATTAGCAACAAAAAGGAGATTTTTTTGGAAGCTAGGAATAGAACACTCACTAGCAGAGGTACATTTAACTGCAACAGCAATGGTGTTGTATATCTTGCAACCTGTAATTTCTGTACCTCGTTTTATGTGGGAAAAACAGAAAGGAAACTAAGATGTCGCATTTACGAACACTTATATGAAGTTAAAAAACAAAATGTGAAAAATGCATTGTTTAGACATCAAGTTTCTTGCCCACAAGCAGAATTTTCTTTTTTTGTGCTAGACTCTTTACCTAGGGATATTAGGGGTGGATTATGGGAAGATAAACTTGAATATAAAGAGTTATACTGGCAGATAGTACTGGATTCCAATAAATTTCCAGGGTTGAATGATTATTTGTCTATAAAGCCAGTACTAAAACTTAGATCTGCAAAATTATAAAACTCTTGTACTTACATAACACAGCCACCAGATGTCACCATTTATCACATTCAGTATATATAACTTGGAAGAAATCAGTTTAAAAAGGTTTTTAAACAACAAAGTGGTTTTAATGTGAAATTTTACAACACCATACATGTTTTTTAATCAGAATATGTTCAAGTCATTTCATATTCTAACTATGTAAACAATTATTTATTTTAAAACTATTTGACTAAAATACAGTGTGTTAAGTTAAAAACAAAATTTTTTTACATACTGGTACTTTAAATTAGTTGATGTTTTCAAACTAATTAGCAATTTCTGTAATTGGACAGACAACAGAGCAGGGCTATTTAATCAGGAGTGAAGCATTATTCAGTGTTTCAGTTTTTGCTGAAGGAGATTGTTGCAGTTTTTGCTGAAGAAGATTGTTGATCGAAAACGCATTGTGGATTGTTAGCGTTATTTTGTGTTATTTCTACCAATAAACTGTGTTACTTGGACTGCGGGTTTCCATCGTGGTGTCTTAGGCAAGATTTTATTGTGGTTACTAGCTTTCATCATTTTGCCTACATCTCTTTTTTGTATTTGTTGTTTTCATTACTTGTGTTATGTTGTCATTGAATTTCTGGTTCTCACTGTAGTAGATAGGAACATGCAATGTATTTTCAGTTGTTCTTAGTAAGGTACTGCTTAGATCTATATAAGGTGCCTAGTTTTGATGTGCTTTTTTATTACTTGTGTTATGTGGTCATTGAATTTCTGTTTCTCACTGTAATAGGTAAGAAGCTGTAAAGCATTTTCTGGTCTTATTAGCAAGGAAGGCTTAGATTTATATAAGGTTCCTAGTTCTGGATGCATTTTTTATTCTTTGTGTTAAATGGTGTTGAATTTCAGGTTCTCATTGTAGTAGGTGAGAAGATGTAATTCATTTTCTGGTGGTATTATTAATGTAGTGCTTAGATCTATATAAGGTGCCTAGTTTTGATGTGCTTTTTTATTACTTGTGTTATGTGGTGGTTGGATTTCAGGTTCTCATTGTAGTAGGTGAGAAGATGTAATGCATTTTCCGGTGGTATTATTAATGTAGTGCTTAGATCTATATATGGTGCCTAGTTTTGATGTGCTTTTTTATTACTTGTGCAATGTGGTGGTTGGATTTCAGGTTCTCATCGATGACTCCTTACAGTTAAGACTGAGATACAAGTCCTAGCGGTGCGTTACCAATCGAAATGAAGAAAGACCATTTTACTGCATATTATTCTTAGTACTGTATGCATAAATTTAGATTTATTAGGATTAAGAAGGAGTTAGAAACTGGACAGTCTTGATTCAAAGGATGAGAGAGAGTCCTGAGTGATTTTTTGCAATAAAGAGAGGGTAGGAGTGGAGCAGATAAGGGTAGAGTCATTTGCTTACTGACTAAAAGCAACTTCTCTGGATGCAGTTTGAAGTGAATTTGTGTACATATTAAATAGGATTGGTCCAAGGATGGAGCCCTGTTGTACACCTATAGAGACAGGTATAAAAGTAGCATCATAAGTATGTTGCCATTTGACTGATGTCTACTACAGAGGTAGTTATGAAATCATGAGAGAGCAGAAAAAAGTGTTTAGGGAGGCAAGTTCTCCTAGCAGTTTGTGGTGAGGTGCAGTGTTAATTGCTTTGGACAGATCATGAAAGACAGAGGAAAGATAGTGACCTTTTTTCCTTTCAATCTTAATCTTGTTTGTAAAGCTAAGAAGGGCAGTTGCAGTACTGTGCTTAGGTCTAAAACCATGGGTATTTGTGATGAGACTAATAGAAAGACAGTTCAGAAGCTTAGTGTAAATGCATTTCTCCAGGATCTTGGCTGACATAAGTATAGCTATGGGCTGACAGAAAATTTTGTGGACAAACCTCCTTTTGTGTTTGGGAATGACATGATTGTTTCCAAAGAGTGGGGTATGATTTTCAGCTAGGAGGCAGTGATTAATAAGTACAGCTACTGGGTATGCTAATGATTCTGCTGCAATGATGAGATGTTCTGCTGGAATGTTGTCTGCTGCTAAGGTAGAGGGTTTAAGTTTTATGAGGTACTTTTTAATAGTGGTAATTGGAATGGGTTAGAAAGAAAAGGAGGGTATACAGTTATCAGGAATTGTAGGGAAAGAGAGATAAGTGGAGTAATTTGTTAGGTAGATCCAGCAAAGACCAGATAAAGTGGGAACAGAACTGATTAGCTACTGAATGTGTGGTTTTGGTGAAATCTGGGTGGTAGTTTGACCTGGTTTCATGTAGGTTATTAATGTATTTCCAAAAGAGTTTGAGGTTATTGTAATTTTTTTTTTGCTGTAAACCGAAACAGTATGTTTGCTTGTTAGTTTTTAAATGAGCCTTAGTAAGAAATCTTAGCTGTCAAAATTTATCACGGAATTATTGGGACTTGTTTTCTTATCCATAACATTTGCGCTCCCTCTGTAGCAATTTAGAATATTTTTTACAACTTTTGTAGCTGTGGAGCAAGATTTGATTTAATTCTTTTATTTCTGATGGGGGCTTGCAAATACAGTATGTTAAGAAAAGTCAAGTTGAAAAAGGTGCTTCAATAAGCTGAAGAGTCTTTAGGGGAGTCCAGTTTTAAATTAGAGTTTCATTGACTATTGACTATATCTTTACAGAATGTAGTTAGGTAGCAAACTCTGGTGTAGGTGCATTTTTATGCTGTTGTAATTTTTGAGGAAAAAAGTGGGAAAGTAATCATTAGGTATACTGCTAGAAGCAGTTAAACAGATCTCAGTACATTAATGTCATCTTCTTCTCTGTGGAGTCTGCATATCCTCCCTGCATTTGCATGGGTTTCATATGGGTACTCTGGTTTCCTCCCACATTCAAAAGACATGCATCTGGAGCATTTCTCCCCAGGCCTCTAGTGAAAATAGAGTCTGTCCTCGTTGGACTTTCCCAGTCAACACATTTTAAATACATAAATAATCTTACAGAATACTAGAAATTATATTTTTTAGAATCTCAACTCTTAAAATGGAAACTTCTAAATTTTCCTATAGTACACACACACACACACACACACACACACACACACACACACACACACACACACACACACACACACACATATACAGGGCTTTATAAAAAGTCAAAAGTTTATTAATATAAAAATATTGAAATATAATATAATACTATGGGTTTACTGATTTGACAAAAGGAAATCTAATGTCAATAGATAACACTCTGAATTAATATAATCTAGGGGTCAGGAGTCTATATCATACTGAGGTCTGAGGTAAAAAAGTTACTTTTTTAAATAATGCTTGCATGTTACCTGCTATAACGTAGATCAAAAAATTACTGACCTTAATTGTGGACTCTTATGAGCTAAATTGTGAATGAAATATTAGCTATGTTTTACAATCAATGAAAGAAAGAAATTCCATATGGAGTAGTTATCTATCCCTAGGAAGCCTTTTTTAGCTGACTAATATGCACAATAGACAGCTGACATACAAACCTCAGTGCAACTGCACAGCAAAAAATATCTGAAGATGGCATCAGCTGTCACACCCTTGACACTATCAACATTCTTGTGCAGGAAAGGGGTCACATGCCAGTGCCTTAGGGAAAGAAAAACCTTTGGAAAGTTGACTGGACGAATGCTACCTGCATGATAGCATATCCACAAAAGTAATGACTACTACAGTAAAGACTATGATGATCAAACAAGCACTTTACAGCCAAACCTGATGAAACACTGAACAGAAAGAAATGATAAAGCTTAAGGACTGTTAAGCTACCTGAAGACAAGGATAACTGCTCCATCATGGAATTTTTTAGCAGAGTATTTCAGTTATTGTTGGACACCTTAGAAAATATACTCAAATAACTGCAAAGAAATATACTGTGTGTAAGAATAATATCCCACAGCACTTTAGCTACTAGGTTTTGACCTATGAGTTAATTCTACAAAAGGCAAAAAATGGATTCTGATGGAGTTCACATAGCCAACCACAAGATCAGAATCTTTTAGGATAAGAACTGTCTACAGCACAAGAAGGCTATGTGTGCCTTATATGAAACATTTTAAGGAAATGGATCTGCCTTTGCAATTGAAGTTTGCTGCAACACTCGTGGCAAGATGGCCACAGGGAATACAGGTAGGTCATTCAAGATGTATGGTAGCAAACAAGGCATGCATCTCTTCTGTTTATAAAATCCAGTATCTGGGTAACAAAAATGTAAATACAGAGCAAAAGTAAAAATGAAAAGAAAAGATAGTCTCTATACTTTTGAAAAGAATGCATTGTTGAATATCCACAACCCCATCAGAGACTCCAGAAAAATAACTACAGAAATCATGTCAAAGAGAACATGCCAAACAGCAGCAACTCAACACCCTGAGACACAAGTAGTAATTTGTTCTTCCTTAAGCAGCAGGGATTCCTACTTGGACGATAAAGTAGTATTAAAATAAGAGCCTCTGAATGCTTTGTTGCTCATAACAGCTTTTACACGAACATAGGAACAACTGGAATTAAGCTAATTACAATGCAGCTACCTGAAGTGATAAAATATAACTGGCGGCGAGTTGACTGGAACTTACAAAATAAGTTTATTTTGCTCATTTTTTCACATTTTTTTCCTATACTCTTGTCTTATACAAAGGATATGGGATTTCTTGGACAACGTCCATACTTACCTCTCAAAAATACACATCAGTCTTAATGTACCTTTATTTAACAGGAAGCTATGTAATGCTACAGATTATGACACAAAGCTTTTATACATATATTCTCACAATTACCACTAAAGGCTCTAGTCTTCCTTTGCATTTTAAACTGCTAGATCACCCTCTGTCTTTGTGGACTTTATATGGAAGTCCATTCATCAACCCAATAAATACAGAATGATTAGCCTCAGAAGCATACTGTGCAAGATGGAGAGAATAACCATGTTGTTTAATCAGCCAGATACAGGAAATCTTTTTACATCATCCAACTCAGGAGGATTTTCTAAGCTAGATATTCTATAATTAAACTAATAACATTTCCTTGACAGTATGACTGCTGCCCTGGATGAATGTCGGTCTGTGCATACAGCTTAAAGCAAACTGTCTAAAGGATTTTACACTACACTTTGCTTTGAAATCATATATAAACTCCAGGATCTAAAGATCAGTGAAGCCATAACAACTACTTATACATAACAGATAAGAATAGGAGGACTCCTATCCTTTTGCTCCCTGTCACCAATGGAGTGCCTCAAAACTCTGTCCTGAGGTCATTCTTTTTGGTATCTTTTTCTCAAATATCAAAACTGATCACATTGTCTGGGTCACCAACTATGTAGACAACTGTACAACTGGGAACATTGTCCTTAACATTTCTGACATCACCTTACAGGAAACAGCACTCAACATTACACATGAATGATGAAGTGGAAACAATATTGCCTTCAATGTCAGTAAATGTAGAATTCTAACAGCTAGCAAATCCCCTACTAACTTTTGATGGATAACAACTAAAATATGATAAAAGAGTAAAAGATAAGCTCTTGTAGACAAAGATCTTTCATTTGATGCCCATATAGTCTTGGCCATCCACAAACATATCTGTAGACACCCAGCTGATCCTCCATAGGATCCTCCATGGGGTCAAGCATTGTGTCAGAGAGGTAAGTGACAAATGACAGAATACTGCACCTTGTTCTGTAACCTACCCACACATTACCTGCAAACGAAGAGCCTTGAGTCTCTTCATAAAGCCAAAGACTGTTAACAACTCTCACTCCTTGCTATCTTAATGCCTTCACAGAGAGTTATGTTTAACATGCACAGCATTAAAGGACCCAGTATTACTTAATTCCCTTTGCTTAGAATACCATGCCAAGTAACCTGAGCACAAGGGGACACTACTCAGAATACCCCTCCAAGTGACCTGAGCACAAAGGGACACTAAGAATACCCCTCCAAGTGACCTGAGCACAATGGGACACTACTCAGAATACCCCTCCAAGTGACCTGAGCACAAAGGGACACTAAGAATACCCCTCCAAGTGACCTGAGCAGAAGGGGACACTACTTAGAATACCCTTCCAAGTGACCTGAGCACAAGGGGATACTACTTAGAATACCCCTTCTAAGTGACCTGAGCACCAGGTGACACTCAGTCTTAATAAAAATAAATACCTTACCATAGAATGAAATACGATAGATTTACATCTGAAATACCATCAAACCTGAGCTATGCAGCTCCCTTCTATATTGACAAGGCAAATGCAGTTCTAGGTAGTGCCTAGTCTCTTCAGTATTTGCTTATACATTAGAGACGTGGATGTTAGGCAATGGGGGTATCTCGTCTAAGATAACTGGTGCAATCCGGACTGTAATGAACCAAGGTACACTAATCAGTGCCATCTGAGATCTGTAATTCAAGGGCATACGTTCATGCCCAGCTGAAAACACATCTGACAAAATAATGAATTAAGAAGAGGTTAAAATAATGAAAGGATGGTTGATTATGTGAACATTGATTATCCGAAACGTCGATTATCCAAACTCAGCCTTCTAAAGTTTTTGGGTAAGAAAAATCATAAATTCTGAACATGCAAACATTATACATATTTACTTGTGCATGTTTTTTGAGCTTGTAGAGTGAAAGATATTCTTTAGTGTCCACTGAAATCACTGAATGGTTGAAAAGTGTATTCCCTGCATGCAGAAAAAAAAAAATATTTTAGAAATGTTTTTCTGATTCAATGTATGCTTGATTATCTCAGCTACCCTTGGTCCCAATTAGTTTGGATAATTGACTCTCTACTGTATATACCTATTGCAACACAGACTTCTAAGACAGGAGCTGGAATTCTTGTTCACTATATTTTCAAAACTGTAAATGCTCGGTTCAGTTAAGGATGGTCATGAAAGGTGGGTTTTTATACCATTAAAGTTCCACTCAGTGGAACTGATTTCAGCTTATATGATCCAAAGGATAACACACCTGCTTCATTGTCTGAAACACAGAGGTACCCAGCTAAACCAGATAGTTATAGGCTAACAGCCTTGATTCCAGATTAGTTTAAAATATAGGAAAACCTCTAAGGATGTTGACTGGAAGCTCTGATGGACCGTCCCACATGACCTGAAGACAAAGGCTTCATTAAGGGAAGCAGGAAGCTGATACTGTCCAGACCAAAAAACAATATGCTTTGGAACAAATAAATAAACAAGACCAAAGGAAGACTCAGTTCTCTAGTGTAGACAGAGACTCTTTTACACTGAAATATGGGATACTTAACTAGAGGTGGTTTCATAATTGATGGTCATATACAATTAGATTTTTTTAGTAACTATTTAAAGGGCTTTTATTGTTGTATTTTTCTCAAGACTTTTGCCATAGAACTGGATTTTGTATGAATAAAATGAAAGTTCTGTACTTACCATAATGATACGTGCGTCTTTGCCTCCATCTGGTTCAACCTGTTGAGTCTTTGGATCCAACACTGACCAGTTTCAAAGTTTTTGACCTGCATAACTCCGCCTCTCTTACCCACAACACCCTGCTTTTCACCTCAATGCTCAGATCAAGTTTGCTCCATGATGACCACTTTCACTATATATCTATAAAAATACTAACAAAGAATTCCTCAGTCAAGGAGGACACAGAATTCCCAAGATAGGGGACAGACAAAGAAGAGGATCTCTTCTGATCCCCTTTAGAAGACCTGGAGTCCCAAAAGTGTTTCTTGGACCTGGCCTTCAGAGCCGAGGGAAAAAAACAACGGAGGGAGAAGACCCGGAGGGAAGAAGTCCCTTGAGAACCTACTTGGCCTTGCCCTCCTTGATCACCCTGGACCTGAACCCCTCAGTCCCTTGAGAACCTCCTTGACCTTGCCTTCCTTGATTACCCAGGACCTGAACCCCTCAATCCCTTGAGAACCTCCTTGGCCTTGCCCTCCTTGATCACCCTGGACCTGAACCCCTCAGTCCCTTGAGAACCTCCTTGACCTTGCCTTCCTTGATTACCCAGGACCTGAACCCCTCAATCCCTTGAGAACCTCCTTGGCCTTGCCTTCCTTGATCACCCTGGACCTGAACCCCTCACAAGTAGTATAGCTGGAGTCCAGCTGTGATGTTCCCAGGTGATAAACACACTTAACAAGTGCAACCTGTGATGGCAGCTTGTGCCTGCGGTAGTTTATAAAACCCTTACCCGTAATCCACAACCAACAAGAAAGTACAGTTGTGTACCTAACATAAATGTAGATGTTTGAGTGTATTCACTGTTGCAGTCATTACAATTGGGTTATCCTGCTGGCAGGCTACCCGCAGTCGGCCTGAGTTCCAAAGTCTAGGTCCGGCGTTGGTTGCTGTTGCCTCCTCCCTGATGTCAGTGTGCCAGGGGTATAAAAGATGCAACCGATGCCATTTTCTTCAGTTTTTCTTGCCCCAGATGTCAGATGCCCCTAAAACGCTAGGCTCACTAATGCCAATAAGCATGCAAAACCAAAAAACAACTCTTCCTTCATCGACAAGCAAATACACCATATAGGTTGTATAGAATAGAGAAGTACAGATAAGTCCCAGCAAGGAAAAAAAGGGGGATGGTGGGAGGGTAACCTGGACTGCAACAGTGAATAAACTCGAATATCTACATTTATGGTAGGTACACAACTGTACTATGTTCATTGTGTTTCACTGTTGCAGTCATTACAATTGGGTTGAATCCCAAAGCTATGGTTGGGAGGCTGATGCTAAATAGGATTAGGAGAGGCTATTAGGCCCTGCAGAACTGCAGTGGCAAAGCCCTCCCTGGATTTAGAGTAGAGAGGTAAGTGATAGTGTTTTGTAAAAGTATGCACTGAACTCCAAGTTGCAGCCCCTAAGATGTCTTTAGTTGGTACTCCTCTGAGGAAGGATGCTGAAGTGGCTGCTGCTCTGGTGGAATGTGGCCTAATGCCCTTAGGCACTGATTTGCCATGCTGTGAATAGTAGAAACAAATGCAGTGGCCTATCCACTTTGAAATAGTCTGCTTTGAGATAGGCTTTCCTTGTGATCCTGCAGCATATGCTACTAGAAGTTGTTCAGTCTTTCTGAAAGTTTGGTTCTGTCCAAGTAGAAGTGTAGCTGTCTGTGAATATCCAAAGAATGCAGAAGTCTCTCACCCTTACACTGTGGATTTGGGTAAAAGGTAGGCAGGTGAATTGTTTGGTTAAGGGCCACAGTGGTCACTACCTTAGGCATAAATGTAGGGTTTGTCGTCAGAGAAACCCTGTCAGGATGGAAAATGATAAAAGGTTCCACAGCCATGAGTGCCTGTAACTTTGAGACTCATCTAGCGGATGTTATTGCTAGGAGCAGAGCTGTTTTCCAGGATAAAAATTTTATATCAGCTGCAGATGCTGGCTCAAACGGAGGCAGTATAAGTTTTTCCAAGACATAGTTGAGGTCCCATGCAGGTATTGGTGCTCTCCTTGGGGGTCTTATGTTTTTGGCCCCTCTGAGGTATTGCCTTAGTAATGGATGAGAAAAAATAGGTGGTTCTGTATTACAATGAGCTGAAATGGCAGAGGCATGAATTTTAATTGATGAAAAGGAAAGGCCTTTATCCAGCATCTCAGTTAAGTATTGCAAAATCTGAGGAATATTTGGAACAATCGTGTCAATACCTTGTGCCTGGTTCCAAGCACAGAATCTTTTCCATTTTTCTGGATAAGATTTTCTGGTGCTAGGCCTCCTGGCCTCCAAAATAACATCCATGACTTCTTTAGAAAGAGGTGTGTCTTGAATGGCTACATTATCCACCAAGCTGCCAGGTTTAAGGTCCTGAGTTGGCTGTGCAGTATCTGACTGTCTTGTTGCATCAATAAGTGAGGAATTTGAGGTAATGTCCAAGCTGGGCATTGAGACAAGCTCTTTTGGATTGGATACCAGTGCTGGCGGAGCCAGTCTGGGGCAATCAGTATCATTTTTGGCTTCTCTTGTCTGACCTTGAGGAGTACCCTGGGGAGGAGAGGCAGAGGAGGAAAGGCATATACTGTTAGGTTTTTCCAGCTGAAAGATAGAGCATCCACTTTCCATGCTTGCTTGTGATATGTCCTTGTGCAGAATTTTTGTAGTTGGCAATTGTGAGGGGAGGCAAATAGGTCTATGTCCGGGCATCCCCAGTTCCTTGTTATCATGCTGAAGACTTGTGGATCCAATTTCCACTCATGGGGATCCATTAGGTTTCTGCTTAGTTCATCTGCCAGAGTATTTATCTTTTCTGGCAGGAATTGTGCTTGCAGATGTACTTGGTAAGTCAATGCTGTGTGCCACAAGTTCATGGCTAGTCTGCAGAGGGGGTAGGAATGTGTTCCCCCTTGCTTGTTTATGTACCACATGACTGTGCTATTGTCCGTCTTTATCAGTAGTTGTCCTGGATGAAGTAGATCCTTGAAGGCTGTCAGGGGATTTTGAACTGCTAGCATCTCTTTTTGATTGATATGTAGATGCATTTGACTTGCGGACCATGTGCCCTGAATACATTTTCCTGCCATATGGGCCCCCCAGGCATAATCTGATGCATCTGTTGTCAATGTCTGCCTGGCTGTGGGTAAGGTGAATGGCTGTCCCGTGTTGCGGTGACAGGCTTTTGCCCACCATCGAAACTCCTGTTGCAGGCAGCGAATGAGGGTCCAAACACTTTTTAGATACCATTGAAGTTTCCTCATATGCAGTCTTGCATATGGCATTAGCAGAATGCAGGATGCCATGAAGCCCAAAGCCTGCAGAATTTTTCTTGCAGATAATTGGGTCTTTGCTGCCAATATTTTGAAGTAAGTAGTCAGTTGTCTGTGTTTGTCTGGTGTGAGATAAGCCATCTGGGCAGTTGTATTTAATCTTGCACCCAGGAATATTATCTCTTGAGAGGGTACGAGTTTTGATTTATTTTCCTTTACTGTGTACCCTAGGCCTGTAGTAATGTTTTCACAAATGCCAGATGCTGTAGTAGAGTGTCCTTGTTCTCTGCTTGAATAAGGCAGTCGTCCAAGTAGGGATATATTTGAATTCCTCTTTGTCTACAAAAAGCAATCACTGGTGCCAGGCATTTTGTGAAGATCCTGGGTGCAGTAGATAAGCCAAAGGACAGTGCAGAGATTTGGTAATGCATTTTGCCAACTATAAATCTGAGGTATCTTCTGCATGATTGTCTGACTGGGACATGCAGGTATGCCTCTTTTAGGTCTAAAGTCACAAGCCAAGCCTTCTTGCCCAGCATGGGCAGAAGCTGCTGCACAGTCAACATTTTGAATTTTGGAATATCCAGGAATGTGTTCAGGATAGACAGGTCTAGTGTTGGTCTCCAGGCTTTGTCCTTTCTGGGCACCAAGAATAGCCTTGAGTAAAATCCTAGCCCCTGCTCTTGCTGTGGAACTTGCTGAATGGCTCTCATGTCCATGAGGGATGAAACTTGTTTTTGTGCCTCTGCCCATTGATTGCGTGGCAGGTTTGGCATACCGTTTGGCCTTGGCAGGGTGTGAAAATGGAACCTGTAGCCCTGGGATACGATATTTAAGACCCATTTGTCCTGGGTGATCATGTGCCAATTTTGTGCAAAAAGTGCTATTTTCCCCCCAAATGAGCTGCCAGAAGATAAGTGCTTGGTGCAGGCAGGGGGAAGTCATTGGGACTGTTTCCTGTATGGCTGTGCAAAAAGTGCTATTTTCCCCCCAAATGAGCTGCCAGAAGATAAGTGCTTGGTGCAGGCAGGGGGAAGTCATTGGGACTGTTTCCTGTATGGCTGTGATTTTTCTTCTCCGCTTTTGGAGGTAGAAGCACCCCATTGTTTAGGCATGTATGAGCCTTGGGGCTGTGATCTGCCTCTGGGGCGTCTGTATCTGCCTCTTTGTGGCCTGACTGACACTGGAAAGGACCAATTCTTCGCAGGCCAGTTCCTCCTAAATCTGGGAGGCTGTACCTGTAAGAAATCCTTGACTGTTTGCATAGATTTAGCTTTATCCTCCATTTTCATCAATATTTCTTCTGCTTTAACACCAAACAAGGTATCATGTTGTAATGGAGCATCTAATAATTTTGCTTTAACATGATCGGGCAAATTCTGTTCTTTTAACCAAGCATGTCTCCTAATGACAGAACCTGTAACAGCGGCCCTGCAAGAGGCCTCTAGAGAATCAAAACCACATTGCAAAGCATGCTTTCCTACTTGTTCAGCTGCATACAATAAATCTAGAAGTTGTGCACTCACCATAACGTTCGATGTATGTGGTCCATCTCGCCTCACATTCTTACTCACGGGATTCCGAGTCCGAGCATTGGCTACGACTCGGCTAACTTAATTTTTCAAGTACAAAGTCTCTAATTGGCTGGGCTAACCTGGTATCCCATGTTGCACTGCTCCATAGCCCCAGATCTAGTTTGCAGCAATCCACGGTCACACCCCATGCACAACCACAGTCCAGGAAGTTAGAACACTATCCAGGGTAGTAAAAAATACAACCAACATTGAAGGGTACTCAAGACCAAATGTCGCATCCAAATCCTCCAGGAGGGGGGAAGGTGGGAGGGTACGTAAGAATGTGAGGCGAGATGGACCACGTACATTGAACGTTATGGTGAGTATATAACTTCTAGATGTTATGTAGTCCAATCTCGCCTACATTCTTACTCACTGGACAGCATCCCCAGCACCTCTATCCTGGGAGGCTCAAAGGAAGATACTCCCGAGAACTGTGGAACCAAAGGAAGCCCGGCCCCTAGAAGCCACATCTAATTTGTTATGAGTAATAAAGGTGTGAGGAGAAGCCCACGTGGCCGCAGCACAAATATCATCCAAAGATAGCCTGGAATGGTAAGCTACTGAAGCGGAAACAGCCCTGGTAGAGTGAGCCTTGACGGGGAACGGTAAAATTCTGCCTGCTGACACACAGATATAGGAAATGCAATCAGAAATCCATCTGGAAATTGTAATCTTAGAAATCGGGGAACTTGTTCTATTTTCTGAAAAGGACACAAACAGTTGGTCAGATTTCCGGAGTTGTTTTGTCCTGTATAAGTAGAATCGTAGCTGCCTGTGCACGTCCAACTGATGAAATCTAAACTCTGCCTTGTTGGAAAACTGAGGGAAGAAAACTGGCAGCTCAATAGACTGATTGAGATTAACGGTAGATGTAACTTTAGGAAGAAAGGACGTATTAGGTCTCAAGGAAACCCTGTCCTTATGAAAGATTACATACAGGGCTTTGATGGATAGAGCTTGAATCTCCGACACCCATCTGGCTGATGTGATGGCTATTAAGAAGGCAGTCTTCCAAGACAGAAATTTTAATTCACAGGTAGCAGCTGGCTCGAAAGGTGGGGAAGTCAGGGCTTGCAAGACAAAGTTTAAATCCCATGGCATGATGGGTTCTGACACAGGAGGCTGTAGTAACAAGGTGCCCCTCAAAAAGGCCTTACAGAGTTTATGAGCCATAAGAGAAGGTTCGTAAGAGGTATGAAAATTAGAAATAGTGGCCAGCTGGTCCTTGATGGGCGCAGGAGCAGAACCCTGCTGAAACAGCATGGATAAAAAATCCAAAACAGCAGGAATAGGGGCTGTGTAAGGGTCCAGTCCCTGGGCATGAGCCCAAATAGAAAATCTTTTCCACTTGCTGGAATAAATTTTCCTGGTGGAAGATTTATGAGAAGAGGATAAAATGTGTACTACCTCAGGTGAAAAACGAAGTCTGACTAAGGATGGAAGTGGAGTAGCCAAGCTGTCAACCTGAGGGTCCGCAGGGAGGGATGGGACTGTCCCGGCATGTGTGTCAGTAGGTCTGGCGCTGGGTCTAGAATCCAAGGACTGCCTACTGCATACTGATGAAGAAAGGAGAACCAGACTTGGCGAGGCCAGTGTGGGGCAATTAGAATCATCTTGCTTCCCAAGGATATGGCTTTCTGAATCACTCTTGGTAACAGAGGAAATGCAGGGAAAGCATAGAGCAGACCAGGGGCCAATCGTGGACTAGAGAGTCCCTGGGTGACTCCCCCTGTGGGGGGATCAGTGTAAAGTAGTTGCTGCACTTGGCATTGAGAGGATTAGCAAAAAGATTGCAGCAAGGCTGACCCCACCTGCTGAAAATCTGTTCCGCAACATGGTGGTTCAGGGATCACTCATAAGGCATCAGAATAGCTCTGCTCAGCCTGTCTGCTATCACATTGGCCTTCCACGGAATGTGCGTTGCCACTAGGAACCGTTGGGAAGACAATGCCCATTGCCACACTCACATAGCCTCTCTGCACAGGGGATAAGATCTGGTTCCCCCTTGCTTGTTCAGGTACCACACAACGGATATGTTGGCTGAGTGAATTGCAATGGTTCCCAGAGGGAGAGAGCTCTGAAGTGCTCGCAACACCAGTAACACTGCTCTCATCTCTAAGACACTGACGTGCAGATGTACCTCATGATCTTGCCACATGCCTTGGACCGTCCTGCCAAGATATTGCCCCCCCAACCCATCTGGGAGGCATCCGTGGTCACCGTGGCAGCAGGTGACATAGGAACAAATGGTTGCCCTTCGTCCAGGTTGGTGGTGCACAGCCACCAACGGAGGTCCTGTTTGCACCGATCGGTGAGTAGGATCAAGTGGGACAGGGGGAATTCCTGAAAGGACCATTGGGCAAGGAGGATCCACTGCAGAAGCCTCATGTGTAATCTGGCTAGAGGCACTACCATAATGGTGGCTGCCATGGATCCTAGGAGCTGTAGAACCCATCTGGACTGAACTTTCTTTAGGGGTAACAATGTGCGAACCTGACTCTCCAACACTCCTATCCTTTCTTGGGACAGGGACACCTGCATTCGAACGATGTCTAGCTCTGCGCCTATAAATGTGACACGCTGTGAGGACAGCAAGGCAGACTTTCCCCAATTCAAGGTAATCCCTAGTCAATGACAAAGGGCAATGGTCATTTCCCTACCCTGAATGAGAAGATGCCTAGTGGGGGCGGTGAGGAGCCAGTCGTCCAGGTATGGAAACACTTGGAATCCTTGACGTCTCAGGTGAGCTGTCATCACTGCAAAACACTTGGTGAACACCCTGGGGGCTGTGGTGAGACCAAAGGGCAGGGCATGAAACTGAAAATGACTGGCTCCCAGACGGAAGCGTAAGTGACTCCTGGATGCCCTGTCCATTTTGATATGGTAGTAAGCATCCTTGAGATCGATGGAGCACATTCATACTTCTTTTCCCAGTAATGGAAAGATAGACTGAGGGTGACCATTCGGAACTTGGACTTTAGAACGTAGTGATTCAGTCGGATGAGATCCAAGATGGCTCTCAGGTCCCCTGCTTTTTTCGGCACCAAAAATAGTCCCTAATCTGATTTGGTCTGAGGGGACAGGCTGGATGACTCCTTTTTCTAGCAACTTTGAAATTTCTAGTGTTGTGTGATCCCTTTGACTGGGTGGAACATCCAGGATTCTCTTGACTGGAGGGGGATCTGATAACAACGGGATGGTATAACCTCCGATAACTATTCGAAGCACCCATCGATCCTGAGTGATACTTGCCCAGGCTTTCGAGTGCAACGAAATGAGGCCCCCGACTGGCTCTGGAATAGCACAGCCGGGCGACACATCAGGAACGATGATAGGAAGACCCGCAAAAGGAATCACAGTCTCCCGAAATGCGAGGGCCTCCTCTGCACCTGGGGTGGCATCTTCCAGAATAGCCTCCCCCCTCCTCTGCTCTGAAAGACTTCTGTGACTTTTTGAACCACATCTTCCCTCCTCTCTGAGCCTTGGGGTAAGGCCTAGAAGGGAGGGAAAAATGGACCCCTACGGCAGACAGGGTCTTTCCCTCTTGCTCGCATCTGGTGAGGGTGTCTTTCACTTTGGTGCCAAAGAGTGAGGACCCATCAAAGGGGGCATCAGTGAAGGAAGACTTGAAGACCTCTGCGAAATGACACAGGAGCATCCAGGCTTGCCTCCTGAGGGCTACACCTGAACTAGCTGCCCTACTCGCCCCTTCGGCTGCATAACATATGAGCCTCATGGATGAGTTGACAATCGAGCCAAGGGTAGACAACTGGGCGTTGACTGTCTGCGCTAACGCCCCAGGTACGTTACCCGTTAGAGTATCTCCTAACTCTTTAAGGAGATCTCTCTGGAGATGAGTAAAATGACAAGGGTAATTCAGCGACCGTAGGGTGAAGGTTGCTGAAGAAAGGGCACGCTTCCCATACCGATCCATACTCCTGGACTCCTTGTTAGGAGGATGGATGGAGGAAGAAGACTCGGCTACTTCCTGCTGAGTGGCTGCCACCACCACCATGGCATCCACAGAAACCCCTTTGGACAGGAACTCTTTCCCAGGGGGAGCTGAAAGAAATTTATTAGGGCATCTGGGTATCGGTTCCACCAAGTCAGGAGTCTCCCACACCCTTTGGCAGATCAAATCTAGGAGCTCATCGAAGGGTAGAGACACCCAGGAGGTGGAGGGCTGAGTCCCAAAGGCCTTGAGGAATACAGACTCCTCCTCAGAGGGGGTCTTGGATGGCCAGCCGCCTCTCTGCCTCAAAATCTCCAGGATGTCGGAGAAAGAGACGTCATTGGAGGATGACTTGGGGGACCTCTCTGATTCCTCGAGGTCGGTATCAGAAGTGAGAGACTTGTCCTGGGAGTCTATATGCTTCCTCTTGCACAACTTCTTTATTGGGGGCTCCTCAGGCACGGACTCCGAGGGGCCCTCAGAAAGTAGGGGACCGCTCATGGGGATATCCCCAGACCCTTGGGGTCCGCCGTTTACTGATAAGGGGGACACCAGAGGTTCTAGCTGGTGTAGAGGGGGATGGAATGACCAATCCGGGTGATGTAACTGAAAATCTGGTCAGTGCGCTCCTCATGGCCTCAAAGGCGGGTCCCCCCAAATCCGAGGACCGACCGGCCTCCGAGGCCATGACCGGAGCCGGAGTACCCCAAGCCGATGCGCCGAGAGGAAGGCTCGGAACTGACAGAGGTCCCGAAGTATCCCCCTCGGGCCCGACAGAGGAAACCCGAGTTCCGAAACCAGAGGACGGAGCCGACATGGTTGGAGCCGACGTCAGCACCGATAAACCCTTAGGAGGTATTGGGGCCGGCAGAAGAACATCACTCGGAGCAGAACACTCCGGATCCGAAGACAAGGAGGTGCTCGGAGGAGGAACTATCGGTACAAGCATTGGGACTGGCTCCGGAGCCGACTGGGTCAGAGCCAAAAATAATTTTGCCAACACAGGCACATGCAGGAGCCTCTGAACCACCCTATCAACATCCAAATCAGAAAGTCTGGAGGATTTGGAGGAAAGAGAAGGTGACTGTGATCTCCTGTCTGGAGATCCATGCCTAACACTGGGAGATCGGCTCCGAATGGGTTCTAACAGAATTGGAGCCGAGGCCGATTCCAGCACAACAGATACCTCCTGCGGCCCCTAGGACAGGTGAGCCGAGGAGGTAGAATCTGATTTGGCAGTCTTCTCCAGTGGCTCCGAAGAAACAGACGGAGCCAGAGATCTCTTCTTGGCCTTAGAAGCCTTGGACTTAGCTAGAGAACCACAGGAAGAGTCCAAGGACTTCTCAAAGGAAGGCTTTAAAAGACCCTTCAATATAAGTTTGTTTTTCCTTTCCTGTAGCACCCTCGGACTGAAGGTGTGACAAAATCTACAGGACTCTTGTAGATGAATTGCCCCTAGGCAGTAAACACAAACGGAATGTCCATCTGTAATGGACATATTGTAGTTGCATTTGGAACATTTCTTAAACCCAGAAGGTTTATGTTGCTTTTGATCTTTCTGATCTTTAGACATATTGACAGGCACTTGTGCACCAAATGAAACACAAAGCAACAGGACCCTATGCCTGAGAAAAACGGCTAAGGCGAGAAACTACAGCCAACAACAGCAGACAAGAATCTCTAACTTAAACGATTCTTGAATCTACTCACACACAGTACTCCAGGGAGAAAAAACACTCTCAACACAGAACAGGAAAATTAGACAACAACTAGACAACAGCGAGGACTA
The DNA here is from genome assembly GCF_019279795.1 of Protopterus annectens. Taxonomy (NCBI): domain Eukaryota; kingdom Metazoa; phylum Chordata; order Ceratodontiformes; family Protopteridae; genus Protopterus; species Protopterus annectens. The sequence continues at coordinate 1,863,248,048 of NC_056729.1, forward strand.
GGTCCTCTAAGTTAACGGACCTAGCCACCGGAACAGAGGGATACCAAAAAACACACACACAACAAACACGATAACTAGCAAGCAAAAATAGCTATTAAAATAGCTTTTGCGAGGAAAACCACAATTTTCTGAGAGAAAAAAAGAAGTTTTAAAGGTATTTAGCCACAGCCAAGCAAGACCACGTCCTAGCTACACGAGCGGCAAACGAGATCTGGGGCTATGGAGCAGTGCAACATGGGATATCAGGATAGCCCAGCCAATTAGAGACTCCGTGCTAGAAAAATTAAGTTGGCTGAGTCGGAGCCGATGCTCGTCTCCAAACCCCGTGAGTAAGAATGTAGGCAAGATTAGACCAAATAACATCCCGCATTTCTTTGTTTTCTGCACATTCCAAAATTGTCAACATTTTCTGTTTAAGCAGTGACATTAGATATTGCTGATATTTAAGCATATGAAATTGACAACTTAAAGCTCTTACAGCCAAGGTAGCAGAAGTATAAATCTTTTTCCCCCATCTGTCCAGGGCCCTTGAATCCCTATCAGAGGGTATAGGGTTTTTTGCAGTGGAAGCCTTGACCCCTTTGGGACCTTGAGAGAGAGTTTCTGTGTCTGCAGCAGGGTTTTTAGAAATGTATGTGAATCAGGAACCCTGTAGTATCTGTCTGGTTTAACATGAGCTGGTGGCAAAGAGTCAGGAGACAGTCCGGACTCTGAAAATACATCATCTACAATGTCTAAAACAGGAGGGGCCTGTGCTGAGGTAATAAAAGGAAGTCTCTGAGCCTTTTCTTGGATTCTGAGCAATCTTGGCTCTCACAGTGGAAATGCTCCCTCATAGTATGCAGGGTTTCCCCAAAAGAATAATCCTCAGGACGAGAGGCTGAAGGAATAGATTCTTCAGCATCAGAATCCTCATAGGGAGGAAGAGAATATTCCTGTTCAGAAGAGGAATCAGAGGAAATGGAAACCTGATCTGAAGATGCATATTCTATCTCTTGCCTAGGCCTCTTATCAGGAGGGGGATGGGAACCCCTGATCAAGGTAATTAGGTCTTCCGCCATTTTAAGCATCTGTTTCTTAGGCATGGAGGCCTATCCAGGTGAATGCTGTACTTGTTTCTTTGTCTTTAGAGCTGCTTTAGTCTTTGCCTTTGAAGCTGAAGTTGGTTTTACATATAACTGTGTAGACCTGAAAACACCCTCAGAAGCCGATGCCTGCTCAGCGGCTCGGGACCCATCTGAGGGAATAGTTTCCTACAGTCCAATACCTTGAGTTTCCAGCGGCCTAATCGGCTCCACGTGGGAGTCGGAAGCGGCCTGTGGCTCTGAGGTAGCGGGCATCAGGGGCTGCGAAAGCATCTCACTGAGAACCGGCGAACCGGCGACAGGCCTAGCGGAGGCCTCGTCGTCGGTTTTGGACCTTGGGTGCCTGTCCTTTTCTTTGCGCTTTTTATAAACTCCGGTAGTCGGTTGCTTCGATGGCATTATATAGTTAAATCTTCTACCAAAATAATCAAATGCAAAATCGTACCGACGCTTAATAGTGCGTTGGTTAAATCTAGCACAAAACCGACAACTAGCAATAGCGTGGTCAGGGCCTAGGCAAGGAATACAGTAAGAATGAAAATCCTTATGAGGTATTTGCTTCCCACAAGAAATACAATTATTAACTTTTTCTGACATCGGTCTGGAGCAAGAAAAAAGTTTCCCCAATGGGGTACTTAGCTTTAATGAAGACTTCAGATCTGAAATTCGAAACTGAAAATCTCAGGAGTTGGCTGACCAGCACTTGCGAACTGCTTTTGCTTCGGGCACCGCGCGGCAAGAAAGACTGAAGAAAATGGCGTCAGCTGCATCTTTTATACCCCTGGTGCACTGACGTCAGGGAGGAGGCGACAGCAACCGACGCCGGACTTAGACTTTGGAACTCAGGCCGACTATGGGCAGCCTGCCAGCAGGATAACCCAACTGTAATGACTGCAACAGTGAAACACGATGAACATCTACAATGACAACACAGAAAGGCCTAACATACTAGAAAAATCTACTGAGAGAAGAAACCAAGCCCACCAGTATGGGATGTCCTAATGCATGACAACAGGTAAGCACACACTAACAAACCTACCTATGTATCTACACACACAGACACACACACACACACACACACACACATGCACGCACACGCGCACACACACACACACACACACACACACACACACACACACACACACACACACACATGCACACACACACACACACACATACACACACACACACACATGCACACACACATGCACACACACACACACACACACACACACACACACACACACACACACACACACACAACTAAGTTAACTCTAAAATACAGGGTAAGGGAAGTAAAAATTTTGACAGAAAAAAGCACTACACTATGTTATCACAAAAGATACACCAAGCAGAGCCAGGATTCAGAAGCTGACTGGAATGGTGGCAAACTAGATCAGAGGATTCAGGTGAGGAGTGGGGAGTTGTGGGTAAGGAAGGCAGAGCCAAGTGGATCGAAGACTTTGAAATTGGCCGGTGTTGGATCTGAAGACTCGCAGGTTGAAGCTAGACAGAGTAGAACACATCAGATTTGTTGTTCCTGCATGTCACTTATTTATTTATTTATTTAATTTTGATTATTACTAGTCCAGACCTAGGTAACTTTAGAGGGGGTGTTAAGTAAGAATGATGTTCAGACTCACAGAGTGATTATCGGTAGGGGTGGATGCACATTAGGGTTCAGCTCTGAAACCTCTCCTGTGCATACTGCTGATGGACTGCATCACTAAATAAAGTTGAAGGGGACAGATCAAAAAACTGCTGTATGAATGAAATTGATATGGCATTACAAGTAAGACTCGGAATCGGAACTTCAGCAAATGACAGAGGAGTGCAATGTAAAATTAAAAACAAGACTGCATGCATAAGTCCTATCAGAGAATAAATGCATTAGACTAAGCATTTTTGTTCATTAGCAAAGGACTTCTTAAGAATCTGAGTGATGAAACATACCTTTCTATTTAAAAGCTAAAACACTCATATGATCTAATAGTGTGTTAGTTGATCATTCTTAACAAAGCAAATTAAATATCAGACTTCTCTAAAAAATGAAATTATGTTACACTAATATCAGCCTAGGATACATAAGATTCAGTGCATTAGCTGTGAACTGAACCTAGACCTCCCTTGTTACAGATGAGCAAAGTCGATCACTAAACCACCAAAGAATATCTTCAAGTACTGCTCAATTAATACTTAAAGAAAACATTTTAAAAATATAAAACAGGGACAGATGATGACAATCACAATTTCCAGCCCTTAATTTTAAGATGCTAGCCAAAGAAATGTTGCCTGTCTGTTTTAATGCAACAACTGCTGAAATCTAAAGTCTGGTGAAATTTTCAAAACAGCTTAAAGTCCTGGAAAACAAACTTAATAACTATCTCAATTTGTAGCTTATTAACTTATAGTTTCAACAATGTATGAAAGTTGAATGTATACCAAAAGGTTTATGCCTTTGGAAATTTCCAAACAGCTTGGAAAAGAATTCTTTACACTATGAGTCATTACACAAAATTAAAACACGAACAGATTCCATCACAAAAGACTTACTTTTTTCATCATTCTGAAATAAATATAAACAAATACCTCACAAGGTGGATAAACAAATCAAAGCTGTAAAGGAAATAAAGGAATGTAAGTTTAAAAGGGACAAAACTGATTATGAGGGGTGAAAAGTCTTACTTCATACCAATGGGAAAGCAGTCTAGTGGACATAATCATCTCCCAGATAAGGATGTATAACAAGAAATATTAGTTGTGTAAAATCTTACCATAACCATAGATGTCCTTCTCTTCCATGTTACAGTATTCTCACTTCTCTCTCTCCTGCAGAGATCCTCTGCCTCAGGTGACCTGAACGCCTGGCTCCTATGCAAAAGCTTAAGCTTGGTTGCTGTCAGGTGTGTGGGATGTCACACGCAGGGCCATAAACAATGGGTCATAAATGTGACGTATACACACACCGACCTCAGAACTGACTGCCCAGTTGGACAACAGTTTAAGGAGAACAGGAATAATGCCATCCATTGAAGGAAAATGTCATGAAGGGGGATAGGAGGGAGAGGGGGAAGGAGTCCTGCAACATGGAAGAGAAGGACATCTATGGTTATGGTAAGATTTTACACAACTAATCTATGTCTTTCTATTCTCATGTTGCAGTATTCTCACTTGTGGGAGAGTACCACAGCTCAAGCAGAAGAAAGGGTGAAGGAACAGGTAGCAGTCTGCTGGAAACCATGCAGGATTGCCCTTGCAAATCTTGCTCTGGCTCTGGAGATATTTTCCAGTTTATAATGTTTGGTGAAGTTATGTACAGAGGACCATGTGGCTATCTCTAGAATGGTAGCCAATGCCATATCCAGGCCCTTGAGGAAAGCTATAGAAGAGGCTAGTGCTCTAGTAGAATGCGTTTCTGCATAGTGGGGTAAGTCCTTACCATGGAAAGAGTAACAGAAGCTAATAGTCTTGCATATCCAGCTCCAACTCCGAGATCGCACTAGAGTGTAATAAAGGGAAATATTCCCTTTCCGCACTGTACTGCATTGCAGTGTGGTCTAGGAGGTGGTTTATTTAGAGATCGGGGGGGGGGGAGCAGTTGGGCTTACCCCCGTGCTTACAATAGTCAGATAAGTGTTTTCTTTTTTTCTTTTTTTTAATGTTTTCAAAGTTTTACAACTTCAAATATATGGGTTTGACCATATGGCGTTCGAAGCTGCAAAACTTTGATAACGTAATATAGACCTGATAAGTGGATTTGAACAGTATGAAAGTTCTGATTTTAGAAGCTCACACGCACTGGCTATGACTAGAGGGACATCCATTTTGAAGGGATCTAGTTACCTTTAAAGACACTAACTGGAGAACCTTTTCCATTCTGAAACATAGGATCGCCTGGTAATGGGTTTCCTGGCTTTCTGCAGGTTAGATAACACATCCTCCGAATAAAGGTGTCTGAAAAAGATCAGGAGTTTATCACCCACAAGGTTAGGCTATGGGTTTTCATGTGTGGGTGAATGAGGGATCCCTTCTGTTGTGTGAGTAGGTCCACCTTGTGAGGCAACTTGTACTGATTGCCCTTGGCAAGATTAGAAAAATGGGGAACCAATGACCCTGGCCAATAGGCGGTCACCAGCAAGATTTTTTTGTCCTTCTGGATTTTTAGTAGGACCTTCTGAATGAGAGGGGAGGGGGAAGGCAAAAATGAATAGCCCCCCTCCAAGAAATTAAAAAGGCATCCGCTCTCCAAGCTAGTGAGGAAGGGCTTATGGGGAAGAAAAGCTGAAATTGTCTATTCTGAGGGGAGGCAAACAGATTTATTTGTGGGGTGCCTCATCTCTGGGCAATATGTAAGAACACATCTCTGCGTAACATCCACTCGTGATGATGAGACAAAGATCTGCTGAGGGCATCTGCCTGATGGTTGTCTTGAGATAGAATGCAGACTGCCTGCAGTGTGGCATTGTATGGTGTGGCCAACTCCCATGCTTGTGTTGCAAGCCTGCAGAGTAAGTAGGATCTGGTCCCTCCCCCACACACACTTGTTGATGCAGCACATCACAGTTGTGTTGTCTGTGAAGATTTGGAGGGGGCTGCCTGTATCAGAGGGAGGAAAATCTTTAGAGCTAGAAGGAGAGCAGTCATTTCCCTCACACTGATATGCTTTTTCTGGAGGGAGGGCTCCCATTGAGCCTGAACCTTGAGACCGTTCATAGTGGCCCCCCTTACTAAATCCGAGGCATCTGTGTGCATGAATTGCACATGTTTGGTGGGTTATAGAGGGAGGCCTGGATTCTGGTTTATTTGATAGAGCCACCACCTCAATTCTGTATTTAGGCAGGGTAGGAAGGTCACCTGGAATCCCAAGGGGTGACTGTGCCGGGACCAGACATTTTTCAAGTACCAATGGAACCACCTCATGTGCAGCTTGGCCGGGGCAACATAGGAAGAGTATCTGCCATGAGGCCTAGAAGATGAAGGAATTGCCTGGCCGAGATGTGGGTGACAAGAAGCAACTCTCTGAAGAAACTGCTTAGGGAGCACACTTTGTCTTGAGGAAGGAACGCCTTCATCAGGTCTGTCCATATTCTGCAGCACAAGAAGGTTTGGTCTTGGGTTTCAGTGAGGGACGATTTTGACAGATTGAGAGTAAACCCCAGACTCTAGAGAAGGGACATAGTGAATTTTAAGTGAGTCTTGAAAGTACTTGCCTCGTCCACTAGTATAAGGAGGTCATCCAGGTACGGGTAGATTTGAATGCCTTTTGTTCTGCAGTAGGCTACTGCTGGGGCAATCACTTTGGTGTATCTACTGCCCCAAGGGTCTTTCACATAGGGCAAGGAAGTAAACAAAGTGTGATGATGTCATAGCAAAGCGTAAAAACCAAAGTGGCCATGAATGCACTGGGTGGCAGTAGTGGAAGAAGGCTTTGATGGAATAGCATGCGGAAGTAAGGAACATGCAGGAAGGGCTTTAACAGAGACAGGTCTAGGATGGTTTTGGGGCCCAGAAAAAGCCTGGAGTGGAACTCCCACCCTTCTTGGCCTATGAGAACCCTTTCTATGGTTCCCTGTGAAGGCAGATCTAGGATGATCTGGGGTATAACGTGGAGCTGGCTTTTGAGAGGGGAGGAAAAGGTATGCCCTGTGGTAGGGGGTTTTCTGCCAGGTCATAAAGTACACTTTTTCCACTACTGATAAGACCCAGCAATCTGAAGTGATCTCTTGCCAAATAGGTAGGCAGTAAGAGAGGCAGGTAGAGAGGTGAAGGTGCTCTAGGCAGTCAAACATTGTTGAGTCTATCTGGAAAGGGCTGCAGGGGGTGGTGCGAGAAAAGGCAGTCCTGTGGGATGATGTTTTTGTAGAATACATACATAGTACACAGGTACGGTACATACATTGTAGATTAGCCAGTGTTTGTGAGTAAGATTAAAAACTATTATCAAGTGCTCTAGATTTAGTATGTATATGTTATCCACTTTCATTAGCCTGGGGACCAATCATGGAACTGCCAACTTTTCTTGAGATGTTGCCTGATGAGGTCTTTAAAGGAGGCTTTGGATGATGTGTTTTGAATGCTAGTAGGGACAGAGTTCCATTTTATAGCCATTGAACTACTATATAGTGCACCTCCAAAGCTATTGTAGCTGTTGGTGACTTTTAGTAGTAGTTTGCTTGATGATCTAAGAGGCCTTTTTGCTGAATGATGTTGTACTAGGTTTTTGAGGGCAGGACACTTATTGGGGGAGGTAATATATAGAATAACAGAAGCAAAGCTGATTGTAGGTTAGGAGGTTGGGCAGTTCAAGCCGGTGGAGCTGTCTCAAAGCAGTACAGTGATGAGTTCTATATGAGCAATTTGCAGCAAAGTGGGCAATTCTGTTATAGCAGGCTTCCATTTTGCTTAGTTCAGTTTTGTTGAGATTAGTCAGAATGGGAGATACATAGAGTAGGGTGGATAGAAGTTGAGAGCGAGCAATGGCTGATCTTGTGTTGTTGGTAAGAAATGGTTTGATACGGTAGAGTGACCCCAGTTTGGCATGTACTTTTTTAATAGTTAAGTTGAGATGACTATCAAATTTTAGGTGGGAGTCTATGGTTATTCCCAGTAGCTTAGCCTCTGCCACTGGAGCAATTGGAGTAGCATTAGGTTCATAGGTTCATAGGCTCATACTAGGCTATCTGCCCGAGGGCATTTACAAGCCTAGCCCATAGTTTTGTGGCTTACGCCACCCCTTTAGTTTGGAGAAACTATGCCCATTATTTTGCTGTGCCTCTGTCGAGCAGTGACACTGAGGTAATCCCTGGGGTAAATCTGCGATCTCCCATCCATTGGTCAAGATTTCTCTTGAACAAGGCCAGCGAGGTGCTCTGCCTCACATATACCGGGATTTTGTTCCACAGCATAGGCAGTCTTTGGGTGATGAATCTATCCCTCCAGCATGTCCTATTAATAACCGTGTCGAGGTTTAAGTCTCCCGCCCTTGTGGATCTGAGGGATCTAGATTTTTTGAGGTGAAGCATGTTCATCAAATCTGGGTTTGACATGGCCTTGTATGTCAGGCACAGGTCACCTCTGAGCAAGCGGTAAGCGACTGAATAGAGCTGGAGTTCTTTCAGTCGGGCAGCATAAGACAGATTTTTGAGACCTTTTATCCTTTTGGTGAGGAACTTTTGTGGCCTCTCCAACTGCTGCAAGTGTCGGGTCAGATACATTCCGAATGGGGAATTGTACTCAATCATTGGTCTGATGAGTGATGAATATAGGGAGACTATGACCTCCCTTGATCTAGATGTGAATCCCTTCATGATCAGGTGGGCAATGTAGAAGGTCTTCCTAACTACTTTCGCAATATGAGTGTCGAATGAAAGGCTAGTGTCAACCTGGGTCCCCAGGTCCCTGATAACTTCTTCTGTGCTCAGTGGATTGCCACCTATATGGTAGCTAGGGGTAACCTTGTTTTTCCCGAAGGGTATGACTATGCATTTCTTAGCATTTAACTTTAGGCCATGGCTCTGGCACCAGTTATCCGTTTCTGTGAGACCCTTCTGAAGGATATCTGTGTCAGATGTGTTTTCGACTACGGCGCCCAGTTTGCAGTCATCTGCAAACTTTGTCAGCCATAACCCTCCTGTGTTTGCTTGTACTTCGGAAAAGTAGATGCCAAACAAGAGTGGGCCCAGGACTGAGCCCTGTGGGACACCACTTATGACAGGCTTTGAGTTTGACATGGCGCCAGCAACTCTGACCCTATGGGTTCTGTCACTCAGCCAGTTTGCAACCCATCTTGTGATGTATGGGTTTACATTTAAGCTGATGAGTTTTTCAATGATACCCGAGTGGGGTATTGTATCGAAGGCCTTTGCCAGGTCGAGGTAGGCTGTATGGACTGCCTTTCCCTCATCAATGGCCTTGGTGACTGTTTCGAAAAAGTCAACCAAGTATAAAAGGCATGATCTGCCTTTGACAAAGCCAAACTGGGTTGGATCCAAGGTCTGCAAATTCCCTATGTCTTTATTTATGAGATCCATTATGATCCTCTCTATGGCTTTGCAGATAAGGCTTGTCAAGCTAATGGGACGGTAATTTCCAGGGTCGGTGGAGGCACCGCCTTTGTGAAGTGGGACCACAGTCGCTGTACGCCACTCCCTGGGTACGTATCCGGAGGTGAGACTAAGATTAAACAGCTGTCCTAACTGCGGGTTTAATTCCTCGTTGAGTTCGTGAAGCACACAGCCGGGGACACCATCAGGTCCCATGGATGCTGTGGAGTAGATAGTGAATTGAGTGTTAGTGTTTTTGTTAGAACTGGTTATAATCATAAGCTGAGTTTTCTTTGGATTGAGGATAAGTTGGGATTTGGTTAGGTAGTTTTCAATGTCAGAGAATGCTAGTTGAGTTGTTTGCAGGAGGGTGTGAATGTTTTGTGCAGCACAGATTAAGGTAGTGTCATCTGCATACTGAATTATAGATGCATGATGTGTGGAGGTATGGAGGTATTTTGTGAAGACTGTGAATAGTAGTGGTTCTAAGATAGAACCCTGTGGGACTCCTATAGTTATAGGGAGCTGAGGAGAGAGAGAATTTTCCCATTTCACAGCTTGGTACCTGTCAGTTAAGTCGTTTTGGAACCAGGTAAGAGTGGAATTTGATAGATGATATTGGTTTAGTTTGTTTAGCAGGATTTGGTGTGAGACTCTGTCAACTGCTTTTGACGTATCCAAAAAAAGAGTTGACATTTGTAGGCTTTCATTTTTGAGACAGTTTACTGTGTCTGTGAAGCAGAGGAGGGCTGTAGTGGTACTATGGGCAGGTCTGAAACCATGCTGAGTAGGTGACAGGATGTTGCTGTTTAGGAGATAGTTTAGCATCTGGGTATGGATGCATTTTTCTAGGATTTTGGCTATGGGAGAAAGTAAAGCAATGGGTCTGTAGTTATTAAGTTCAGTGGAGGTCCCGCCTTTATGTATGGGTGTAACAGAATATTTTCCAGAGTTTGGGCACATAGTTTTCAACAATTCATCTGTTTATGAGAGTGGAGACTGGGATAGCAATAGCATCTGCTGTGAGTTTCAAGAAATAGCTGGGGAGTTGGTCAGCTGCTGTTGATGAGGTTTTTAGTTTGGAGAGCATGGTTTTCATTGAAGTGGTGGAAACTGTTTTGAGGGTAAAGCTTGTAATAGTGCTATTTGTGTTGGGGGGGGGATAGTGAGGAAGGAACTGTCCTGTGATACTAAGGATATTAACTGAGTTCACAAAGTGGGAGTTGAATTGTGTTTCGATGGGAATTTTAGTGTCAAAGGGGTTGGTTCATCAACCCCTCAAAGTACTCTTTCCATCTGCTCAACACACTCTCCTCGCTTGTGAGTACGTTTCCTCATTATCCTTTATCACCCTTACCTGCTGCATATCTTTACTAGCTCGATCCCTCTGTCTAGCCAATCGGTACAGGTCCTTTTCTCCCTCCTTAGTGTCCAACCTTTCATACAACTCTTCATATGCCTTATCCTTAGCCTATACCACCTCTCTCTTTGCCATGCACCTCATCTCCTTATACTCTTGTCTACTTTCTTCATCTCTCTAACAATCCCACTTCTTCTTTGCCAACCTCTTTGTCTGTATACTCTCCTGTACTTTATTTCACCACCAGGTCTTCTTGTCCTCCTTCCTCTTTCCAGATGTCACACCAAGCACCTTTCTAGCCATCTCTCTTACTACCTCTGCTGTAGTTACCCAGCAATTCAGTAACTGTTCAATGCCACACAGTGCCCGTCTTAATTCTTCCCTGAACATCACCTCACAATTACCCTTTTTCAATTTCCACCATTTGATCCTTGGTGCTGCCCTCACACTCATCCTCCTCTTCTTGATCATCAATGTCATCCTACAAACCACCATCCTATGCTGCCTTATTATACTTTCCCCTGCCATCACTTTATAGTCTCCAATCTCCTTCAGACTGGCCCTTCTACATAAGATATAATCCTATGGGAATTTTAGGAGTGTGTTTGTAGTTCAGACACTCATTTTACTGAGGTACTTGCCACTAGAAAGAACATTTTCCTAGAAAGAAACCTGAGATCAAACTTGGCCAATGGCTCAAAAGGGATCTAAGTTAAACCCTACTGTAACAGTGTTTGACTCCTATGTGGAGTGGGGTCTTTAACTACAGGTCTAAGGATAAAAGTGCCCTTAAGGAAAGCTTTGCATACTTTGGATGAAAACTGAACCAATCCTAAAAAAAGAATGCTGCTAT
>NC_056729.1:1863259887-1863280251 GCF_019279795.1 Protopterus annectens
ATTGAAATTAATACAGTTAATAAAAGAAAATGTAAAATATTTTTCAAATTGCAAACATAACATACCAAATATATATATATATATATATATATATATATATATATATATATATATATATATATCTATATATATGGATCTACTTCTTCTGATCAAAAGGACGCTTTATCGAATAACAGACAGACAACTTCACTTTAACAAAAGTGTATTTAAACGAAAATGCACTTTCACAAAGAACACTTTATCAAAATTAAAAAAAAATAAAAAAAATACTGTAAATGCATTTTTGGAGGTGGACAAGCCCCCCTGCACCACCATGTGGGGTCTGTGACCCCAACCCACCCCAGCTACTTTTATATACTAACTCCGAGATCGAGCTACAGTGGGGGAAGGGTATATTTTCATATTCCCACTGAACCGTGATCTAGAACAACAAGTTCTCTTAACATTATAGGTACCCCTCTGTAAAAAGCTCAACAGCAATTAGATCTGAATGCACCTGTACCATCACAGGATCCCAGAACTGCCCAGTGTTCTTCGTTTAAGTGTTCTTCGCGAAAGTGCTTTTTCATTTAGGTGCACTTTTGATAAAGAGTCCGCTGTCTGTTGTTCAGTAAAGTGTCCTTTTGATCAGAAAAAGGAGACCCATACATATGTACACACACACACACACACACACACACACACATAGATATATATATAAAAATATATATATATATATATATATACACACACACACACACACATAATTAGATGGATAGATATTTACTCACACATCTATATCTTTATATATATATATATATATATATATATATATATATATATATATATATATATATACATATATGTATATATATCCATATCTATATAAATATAGATATAAATATAGATATATGTACAAATCTTATTATGTGCAAATCTTATGTATTCTTACAGACTTAAAGACATACCCCGGGATTCATGAAGCTCAGCGCAAGGACGGCATTAGCCTTGTGCTGACTGTGCAACATAGAGATGGCACAGCAGCACCAGATGCATATTAATGAAGGTGCACTGCCGCAACAGCCACTTGCATAGGAAATGTACGCGAGTTCAGGGGGCGTGTCCAAGCGCTGCACGGAGGTGTGAACATGACTGTATACGCGCAACCTAAAATGCTGACTAGTACAGCCTGCCTCTAATAGTCATCACTCCTGACAGTGTCTGTGGATCCTGAAATGTATGCAAAGCATACAAGACAGCTTTGCGAACACCAAAATAAAATGTAAACACAAAGGCACGTAGCTGAATATTGAGTCCCCGTCCCTCGAACAAATGACATTTAAAATCCCGTGCCCGTATTCCATTGTAGTGTTGATAGTTATACCAAGTGGAAGCGAAATGCATCATGTTAGCATGCCACCAATTGCTAAGCCTAGCCCAATGGTTAGGGTTACCACCTGCCCTCTGGGCAGTTGTGTCCATACCAAAACCATTATAAATGTCAAATGTCCTGTGATTGTAGGACATAATTATGTCCCATCTTTTGATGTAATAGTCCCATACAATACTTATTTCCATATGTAAAATACCTAAATGTTACAAGAAACAGAATAAGTAAGTAAACGAAACAGAATAAGCAACTAAACTGCTACAACAATAAGCTTACATTTAGGCATAAAACTAAAGTACTATCGCTTGTACTGACCGTGGGTGTGTGTTGGCCTGTAAAATCTGATGTGTGTCCCGAAAATGTCCCATCTTGGTCATATGAATAGGTGGCAACCCTACCAATGGTCAGAGCATTCGCCCAATATCTGCCCATTCGTGGTCCAAGTTATCCTTGTCAGGATGGCCCAAAGATGAACGGGTATTACCCGGGTCTACATACCATGTCATGAAAGATAAGCATTTGCGTGTACCTATGTGCGTGAAGTACAGCATGTGGAAGATCAAAAATGCTAGAGTAGTCCTCACAATCATATTGGTACCAGAGATATGTAGTGCACGCAATGTGTTCTGTTGACTGTGCCATGGGCCATCAACCAGAGAAGGGATGGATGGTGTGTGTGGAATATGGGGGTGGGGGGTGACGGGTAATGTAATAATTTGGCAAGGGGAGACTGGGTTGGATGCACAATAGGTGAACTAGAGGTGTACAAGGGAGCAGTGGGTGAATCAGAAAGAAAACCAAAGAACAAACATTCACATCCGCAATACAACCTGACAGGGCATACTGTAGAACACAATCCCACAAACATATGAACATTAAAATGTGCGATACAAATGTACAGAAACGTTAACAGCACATTCCCACGTAATGGTCTGTCCTGAACTGAGCCATCCAACCCCAACACACCTGGATACATAATTGAATGCCCATCATCCCCTCCACCGCACACCACCCCCCCCTTCCTGAACATCCACCAAAAACACCCATACTCGGGCTGCTAGCTTGGCGCAGCCATATCTGGACATAGTGACCCCTACTCATATCTAGTAGGCAGTCTCACCCTTGGCAGTCTCAGGATTGCAAGCTATGTATCCCTTGCATCTATAACCCTAACTCATTTTCGTAAAGCTGAAAGAATCGAGGTCATTGGTCCCCACAATTTTTGGATATCCCTCATGGGATAAGTATCTGTTCTAAACATTACACTTGGAGTCGCATTATGATGTCCAGTCCTGTAGACATCTGGACACAAGTTGTATGAGCAGTAGTTGTCCACAAGACTGCTCAGCCTCCAGTCAGTCCTGCAGAACCTACGACCCGGGATTAAACACCTGACCATGATGCATGTCTCCCCACATGCATTATTGGGAATATATACCTTACACATTCGCATAGTTGCAGTCGGATATAGGGTGATTAAGGCGCTTTAAAGCAGATGTAAGTAGGGTTACCACCTGTTCCACTTTGCGAGGGGCAGTCCCTTTTTGGGCAGTTGTGTCCTGTCCAAAAATAATACAATGGCAAATGTCCTGTGATTGTAGGAAATAATTATGTCCCATATTTTATGTAACAGTTGCATAAAACAGTTATTTCTGTATGTAAAATACTTAAATGTTACAAGAAACAGAATAAGCAACTAAACTGCTACAAGAATAAGCTTTCATTTAGGCAAATGAGTAAAGTTCTATCCTTTGTACTGACTGTGGGTATGTGTCGGCCTGTAAAATCTGATGTGTGTCCAGAAAATGCCCCACTTTGGCCATTTGAAAAGGTGGCAACCCTAGTAAGCGGGTATGCAAGCGTGTATGCGTAACGGTAAGTGGCGGTGATTCAACGGTATGGGAAATGTAAATAAGCATGTAAATAGGCATGTGTATGTACAGACCGATATAAATATATATATACATATATATATATATATATATATTCATATATATATATATATTCATATATATATATATATATATATATATATATATATATATATGTATATAGATACATATATGTAGATATGAAGAATGAACATGGTCACAATATAGCAGTCATAAAGAATGTGAAGGGAAACGGCAGCGGAACCCCCCGTAATATTTAGTGCTGTTATATATCAGGATGGCCAGAGGTGAACACACCTCTGCATCCCCAACCACAGGTAGAACGCTAAAAGTGGAACTAACGATGTCCCCGTGCTAAGTCTGACTTTCAGCTAGGTACAGGGCAGTCCCAGTCCCCAGTCGGACAAGCCTTAACCCAGATGACCACATAAACATCCTGACAATCAAATAAACCTATGTGCCAGGACAGTAGGCTTTGGAGGTCTGAATATACTTTGAGAGAGTCAAAATGTGACAAAGGTCTAGAGCAGTAGGGAATGGCGCATGTGCAGTAGTGCGGTTTTCTCAACAGGAAAATGGATGCCTGCTGTGTTAGTGAAGTGTTGAGTCATGTGTTTGGGTAACTATGAACCATGGGTATACATATAAATGAAGCAGAACACCAATAGTGTAGTGGTTAGAGCATCCGACTATCGTGCAGACGTTGCCATTTCGACTGCAGCACATACCATTTATAATGCGTAATCAGTATACAAGCATATCTTGCTAATTTTTTGCTGTATAATGATATAATACCAATTAAATGTGAACTGGGGTGATGTATCACAGTAAGAATGTAGATGGATTTTGCATGACGTGAATCGGCAGTTAAACAGAAAACTGCAGCTGAAAAGTGTTGTACTCACCCTTTGTCCAACGGACCTTGTTCCACCCAGAAACACAATATACCACGTCGGCCAGACCCGATGCCAGGACTCTACACATCACAATCAATGTGATTTACCACTAAGCCACGGCAGTGTTACCTAATGTCGATGTTATCACAGAAATAGCAGACAGCACAGTCATTCAACAGTATGATCAAATAATGAAATCATATAGATGTGTCTGCATGCGTACGTACACACAAACACACACACACATATATATATATATATATATATATATATATATATATATATATATATATATATATATATGTGTATGTATATATATATATATATATATATATATATATATATATATATATATATATATATGTATATATACATATAGGGTAACCACCTGTCCCACTTTGCGAGGGACAATCCCTCTTTAGCCAGTTGTGTCCTGTACACTTAGTGTCAAATGGCAGATGTCCTGAGATTTAATGACAAAAATATGTCCTATATTTATGTAATAGTTCATAGTTTCATAGGTAGGTACTAGGCTATCGACCCTAGGGCCCATACAAGCCCAGCCAAAAAATGTACCCTGGCTTTCGCCACCCAAGAAATTTATTTTCCTGTGCCCCTGTTGAGCAGAGCCACAGAAGTGATCCCCGGGGTGAATTTCCCACTTCCCATTCAATCATCAAGATTTTTCTTGAAGAGTGCTAATCAGGAGCTCTGTTTGACATAGATAGGTAGTCTTTTCCAGAGTATGGGAAGTCTCTGGGATAGGAATCTATCCCTCCAGCATGTTCTGTTTATTGTGGTGACAAGGTTTAGGTCCCTAGAGTGTGTAGCTCGTAGGGATTGGGATTTCTTTAAGTGGAGCATGTCCAACAGCTCTGGGTTTGACATAGCTTTGTATGTTAGGCAGAGATCGCCCCTGAGTAGGCGATATGCGATGGAGTAAAGCTGTAGTTTTTTGAGTCGGTCTGCATAAGGCATCTGTTTGAGGCCAGTAATCCTCTTTGTGAGGTATTTCTGTGGTCTTTCCAGTTGTTGTAGATGTCTTGAGAGGTACATACCAAAAGGGGCGTTATACTCTATAATGGGTCTAATGAGTGATGAGTAGAGGGGAACAATGACCTCTTTTTTTCTGGATGAGAAGCCTTTTGTGATGAGATGAGCCACGTAGAAGGATTTCCTGACCACTGTGGCGATGTGATTATCAAAGGAGAGACTACTGTCCACCTGTGTCCCAAGATCTCTTATCACATTTTCGGCATTAAGTAGACTACCAGCTATGTGGTAGTTCATGGGTACAGAGTTTTTAACAAAGGGGATGACAATACACTTTTTGGCATTGAGCTTCAGGCCATGGCTTTGACACCAGGTATCTGTCTCAGTGAGGCCCTTTTGTAGTTTGTCCACATCGTTAGGAGTTTTGATTATGGCTCCTAGTTTGCAGTCATCTGCAAACTTTGTTAGCCAAAGACCTTCTGTGTTGGCCTGCACTTCAGAGAAGTAGATACCAAACAGGAGAGGACCCAGGACTGAACCCTGTGGTACTCCACATGTCACTGGTCTGATGTCGGATTTGGAATCTGCTATTTTCAAAGCGTGGGTTCTGTCCGTGAGCCAGTTGGCAACCTGTCTTGTGACATAGGGATTTATACCTAATTTAGTGAGCTTATCTATAATTCCAGAGTGGGGAATGGTTTCGAAAGCCTTGGCGAGATATAGATAAGCTGTGTGAACCATTTTACCCTCATCTATGGCTTTGGTGACTGCTTCAAAGAAGTCAATCAGGTTTAGGAGACATGATCTGCCTTTTACAAATCCAAACTAGGTAGTGTCCAGAGCTTGGAGATTATCAATGTCTTTGTTTATGAGTTCCATGATGATACGTTCCATGGCCTTGCAGACCAGACTCGTCAGGCTAATGGGGCCATAGTTCCCGGGGTCCGTCGTGGCTCCCCCTTTGTGTAGTGGGATAACCGTTGCGGTGCACCATTCAGTGGTACAAAGCCTGAGGTGAGGCAATGATTGAACGTGGTACTTAGGTAGGGTGCCAGTTCATTCTGTAGTTCGTGTAGAACGCAGCCTGGGATATTGTCAGGTCCCATGAATGCTGTGTTCTTGGCTTTGGAGAGTGTGTTTTTTACCTGTGCAGCCATGATTATAGGAACTTTGCATTCTTCCGGTATAGAGACGGGCCCTCTAGTGGGTGAGAGGGGGGTAAAGTTAGCACTGAACCTATCTGCTAGGATGTTGGCAATATCAGCTGGTTCTGTATATTTAGTGCCATTGTGCTGTAACTCAGAGCAGATTTGAGTGTTCCCATTTAGATTCTTGACATAGCTATAGAATGCTTTGCGGTTGTCTTTAGAGTCAGTGGCAATTTTGTTTTTGTAACTAGCTTTGGAGGATTTTATGAGGGATCTCAGCTTCTTACTGAGGTTGACCAGGGAGTTCCTCCAGTCATGGGATTTTACTCTTTTTTGCAACAGTTTCTTTCTTCTGTTGTAGAGTTTGTTTATGGCAGAGGACCACCAGATTGGCTTCCGTTTTTTGGAGGATAACATCTTGGTTCTATTAGGGGTAGCATGATCCATGCACTCGTGTAAGTGCTTATAAAGTGCATTTGTGTAGGATTCTGCAGTCATACCTCTATTGTCCGTCTGCATGGGTGTCATGAAGTTTGCCACTTCTGTCTTAAGAAGTGTGAAGTTGGCTTTGGAGAAGTTTTTACGATGGTTTCCCTAATTGGGGCTGGGGGTGGGATGTGGATGTCTAGGCTGATTAGCTTGTGGTCGGATCTGACCAACGAGGAATTGACCTCTGGTGTGGAACACCGGTTTCCCATGTTGGTAATGACCAGGTCTAGGATATTGCTGCCCCTGGTGGGGATGTGAATAAGTTGATCCAAGGCGTTGGAATTTATGAATTCTATAAAACGTTGAGCAAAAGAGTTGGTACATGAGTAGTTTTCCCAGTTAATGGTGGGGTAGTTGAAATCACCCATTATTAGGGTGTTCGGTTGTACCCTAATACTTTCCAGTGTATCACAAAATGAGGAGTGTGAATACTGGGGCATGGTGGGGGGTCTGTAGCAAGCTACAATTTGGATTGTGGTCTTGCCCAGAGTTAGTTGCACTTGCATAATCCCGGATGCATTATGCTGTGCAACTAGCCTGGAGGTGTGGATATCCTTAATGAATATGGACACGCCTCCACCTTTAGTGCTTCTTTCTGGGTTAGGTGGCCGAAAGGTGTGGTATGAATTGAAGCCTGGTAATGCAGGGGTGCTATCTGGAGCTTTGAACCAGGT
Source organism: Protopterus annectens (assembly GCF_019279795.1). NCBI lineage: Eukaryota > Metazoa > Chordata > Ceratodontiformes > Protopteridae > Protopterus > Protopterus annectens. The sequence continues at coordinate 1,863,267,349 of NC_056729.1, forward strand.
CTCTGTCACTGCACAGATGTCAATGTTCTCCATTTTAAGGAGTGCCTCGAGTGAGTGCATTCTGAGGTTTAGACTTCTAGCATTGAGTAGCATTGCCCTTAGATTTTGCTTGCTTGTACCTGTTATGGTGGTGAATTTGTCATTTGAACCTTGCCTAAAAAAGGCACTATAGGGGTGGCAAGAACCTTAGCCAGTATCCAGAATCCTAAGTGCGACAGGTGCAGGCCATTTCTGGCAAAGCATTGTGGACTGTTGATCATGTTGTCCCAGGCAGACAAATACTGGATCCCCTTAGAATGACACCAGAAGCTTAGCCGATTGTTAAAGTCAATCATTTTGTCCTTGTACTGTGGTATCATTCTGGGTGATGGCAGGATGCTACTCAGGGTTAGGGTCATACCTGCCTGGGACATAAGATCGGAGAGCTCCTCCATGTCTCTTTTCATGTAGTCCAGGGAGGTACGTCTCAGGTCATTCACACCAACATGGACAATGACAGTGTCATATTTGTACTTATTATGGAGTGACCTGAGTGCATGCGTTATGTGGTGGATCCTGGCACCTGACAGGCAGCTGACAGTAACTTTCTCCTTGTTTAGTCTAGTGAGTGGAACATCAATGTGCCTGACTATAGAGTCACCTATGACTAGAGTGTTGAGTACGTTGTTATGCCTTATGGCTTGTAGTTGAGTGGCACACTGAGTTTGTCGGCTATGTGTCATTTGGGTTGTGTTGATTGGTGGAGTTTGCTTGAGTTTATGCTTTGGATGTCCCTGATACTTGGGCAGGTATTTATTGAGAGCCTCCACGAATGTAGGTGTGTGTTTTGTGTTTCTATGTGTGTGTGTTTTGGTGGTGTAGGTTTTGAGGGACTATGTGATGGGTGTGGTGTGGTGAAAGTGTTTACCTTCTCCTCTTGACTATCTAGTCCAGTCTTGGGTGAAGAGAGCTTTGCTTCCAGTTTAGCTATATAAGTGCATCTCTCACAGGTTGTAGTGTTGGGTGGTAGGAGGAGAGGGTTGTCTGTGTACATGAGGCAATTGCTGCATTGCCACAAGATGCCCAGATTAATCAGGTAGACAGGAGAAATCACTGGGAGCTGACCCTTAGACATGCCTGGATAGGTGCTTATTTATTAAGTACTAAAACTGCTTTCCAATAAACAAGTGAGGAAAGTTGAGTGCTGTAGTAATTTGCAGCTTATGTAGTGCTTACAATGAGTTCTGAACAAGTGCTGAGTTCAAAGAAACAGATTTGAGTGCTGAAACTAGAAACCTGGCTAGTTATAAGAAACAAAACTAAGCTACAAGGCTTCCCGCCAAGACAGAAGGGCTTGGGGGCTCAGAAGCCTACAAACAGTCTAGACCACTTAACAGGAAAGGCAGGAAATAAGCTTAAAACTTTTTTTTGTTCTCTTTCCCAGATGCTCTCTTTGTACACAGTAGGAATGCCTGAAATCAGAATATGATCTCACTGCACTCAGTTGACTGAGCAGATGAGATGGGCCCAGAAGGAGTATCCAAACACAAATTTACAAGAGGGGCGGGCAGTTTCAAAGCCACTAAGATTAACACCAAAACAGAAACAGAGGGTGGGTGGGAAAACTAACTGAAGAACAGAGTCAAAACTTCCAGTTCAGTTAATAATCATGCAACACAGTTAAATCAATTCAAATACTGTATTATTTGAAAAAAGTGCATAATACAGTTATTCTGTATCTGAAACACCTAAATGTCATAAGAAAATGAATAAGCAACTAAAATGCTACAAGAATAAGCTGTCAATTGAGCATAAAAGTGAGGTCCTGTCCTTTGTACTGGCTGTGGGTATGTGTTGGCCTGCAAAATCTTGACGTTTGTACCAAATAAGTCCCACTTTGGTCATTTGAAAGGGTGGCAACCATATATATATTTTATATATATATAGATAGAATGAACATGGGAACAAGAAAGCAATCATAATGAATGCGAAGGAATATAGCTGGCCAGAGGTGGCCAAAAACCCTGCATCTCTAACCACAGGTAGGATGTTAACAGTGGGAGTAACCTTGTCCACATGCTAAATCTGACTTTCAAATGGGTACCGCGCTGTTCCAGTCCCCAGTCAGACAAGCCTAAACCCGGATGACCACATGAACACCCTGACAATCAAACACAAGTATGTGCCAGGACTATAGGCTTTGGCGGTCTGAATATCCTCGTAGTGAGTCAACGTGTGGCACGGGTCCAGAGCAGTAGGGAATAGGGAATGGCGCATGTGTAGTACTGTGGTTTTCCCAACAGGAAAATGGATGCCTGCTGTGTAAGTGAAGTGTTGAGTCATGTGTTTGGGTAACTATGAACCATAGGTATACATATAAATGAAGCAGAACACCAATAGTGTAGTGGTTAGAGCATCCGCCTAATGAAAAGGCATTCACGGTTCAAGTTTGACTATAGCACATATTATTTTCCTTGTGGAATGAATGTTGCTCTGCTGTAAAGCTGACATTTAAACATGTAAAGGTGAACGTGTGTGTCGCATGGACTTTTAACCAGATCCTTTCAATCAAAGTGGTACTGTCATAATGAATAAGGCACAAGTAAGCACAAATAAGCGGCAGTAAACATATGTAACACACAGTAAGCATAGGCGAGTGCACCTGCACTGGTGTAAGCAGCTCCCAGCATAGGAAATGTATGTTTGCATGTAGAGATGTAATACACATATATATATATATATATATATATATATATATATATATATATATATATATATATATATATATATATATATATATATATATATATATATATATATATATATATATATATATATATATATATATATATATATATATATATATATATATATATATATATATATATATATATATATATATATATATATATATATATATATATATATATATATATATATATACACACATATATATATATATGTGTGTATAGATATATATTTACATACATGAAATATATATACATATATATATATATATATATATATATATATATATATATATATGAAGAATGAACGTCATAACAATAAAGCATACACAAGGGATGTGAAGGGAATCAAGAGCAATTATGGTATTATATAGTGCTGTCAACATATGTCATAAAAAGCTGCCCAGGAGTGAGCAGAGCACCGCTAGTCACACCACAGGCAGGGTTTTACCAGTGGGAGTAACATCGTTGAATTGCTAAGTCTACTTTACACACAGATGGAATGTAGTCCATGCTGGGACCACCAAAAATTGTAAAGTGCAAATGGCCATATTCCATAACCCCAGGAAAGGCACGTATGTACAAATATACATGGCAGGAGACCCTGTGAATACATGAGGTGGGACAAAATGTGTGTAGGGTCCCCAAACGCTCTGGAGAGGGCAATGTGTAAAGGTGTGTCATGGCTGCGATAACAAGTGGATAATGGATGTTACGTGTGAATTCAACATGGGTGGGGTGGAGGAACTATGGGTATGCAATTAAGGATCCAGGCGTGCCAGGGTTGGCTGGCCCAGTTCTAATGGACCGCTCCGTGGAGGTCAGCTAGTTTGTAATAGGTATATATGCATACACACATGCAGACAACAATATGTTGAAGTACATTCTCTGTAACACATGTAGTCCATTTGTTGACATAAATAATAGGAATGTGCACATACAAATATTGACAATAGATGGAATAATAGGCTGTGCAGAAGAGCGACGGGTCAAATCACACTGTATCACATTCCAATTACCATCGGTAATCCGTACATGAACATATTGCAACATCTGTCTGCTGTATAAAGTGCTAAATACCAATTATAAGATAACTGGAGTGAAGTGTCAGTGTCATAATGAATAAGGCACTAGTATGCTGATGAAGCATATATAAACACCATTACGCATGTGTAAGTGCGTATAAGCAGGGAATGTATTGGTCTACAGACACACAGATGTATATATGTGTATAGACATATATATATATATATATATATATATATATATATATATATATATATATATATATATATATATACACACACACACACACACACACACACACACACACACACACACACACACACACACACAAATAGATATATACAGCAAGATATTTATATACATGTATGCATACATATGCAGATATATCTGTATATATTAATGTAAATAGATCTATATATATGTTACAGTAAATATACACATGTATATACCTAGGTTATGTTACAGCAGTTATGGGTAACATAATGTTCAGACCGGGCATATGTTAGTGGGAGGTCCAATAAACAAATGTCTACCTCCCACCCCCCCAGCTAGACCGGTGAGACAGACACACAATAAAGGTAAATACACCATTGCTTCCCAGACCACCGGCAGGAAACTACCAGTGGGAGAGATCTACAAGGTCTACACTTTAAACATGGACAGCGATGTCCCTTGTGGGACACCAAAAATTCTGTTCTGCCAGCTAAGGCCAGTAAAGATTGCTGCGACCAGGATGTAGCTGTACACGGAACAGTAGGTTGTGCAAGCCTGATAGCACATGGGTTGACACAATATACAACATGTGTCCCAACACGGGGAGAGTGGGCCGTGTGTAGAGGTGTGTTCATACCCTATCTGTGCCCACAGTAAGGATGAGTGCTGTAGAGGAGTGGCACATAGGGGAACTATGGGTATGCGATTATGGGCCTAGGCGTGCAGGTGTTGGCTGGCAGAGACGTATTAGGACCACCCCGTGGATGTAAGTAATATTCCGATGTGGATATAGCAGATGCCCATACCTCCCAAACCTTAAGAGCACATCTACTGGATAGTCCGTAAACTAATGGGGGAACACATATCATTGAACTGTCCCTGATTACCAGAGACATCCGTGATTATGAAACAGAATCTAACACAGTCCCAACTAAACCTTCCTAGAACTAGTGACATTAGGAGGAAAGGTGGCAGAATATACGTAATGAATAATTACAACATGTAAGAGTCATAAACAGCATGTACCTCAGACAATGTGTATGAATACATATGTGCTCTGGGTCCATCAGTGTGTCAGGTTAATAGCACCAACCTTCTAAATGTGTTCCTGAGGTTGTTATGCAGTGTCCCTGATTCAGAGTTCATTCTTCCCCATTCGTATGAGAGGTCTGCTAGTGAGAGAAAGTGCATGTTCCGTCGATTACCTTAGAAAGATGATAGAATAACAGGGTTGGGATTACCACCTGTCCACCTTTGCGAGGGACACTCCCCTTTGGGCAGTTGTGTCCTGCAAAATAAATGTAATTATGGCAAATGTCCTGTGATTTAGGGCAAAGATTTCCTATATTGTCTGTAGTAGTTGCATAAAACAATTATTTTGTATCTGAAACACCTTAATGTTATAAGAAACAGTATAAGCAACTATAATGCTACAAGAATAACCTTTTATTTAGGCAAAACTGTTAAGTACTCTCCTTTCTACTGGCTGTGGGTATGTGTTGCCCTGCAAAATCTGACATCTCTATATACAGGTCCTATAGGGTTGCCATCTTTCCAAATGGCCAAAGTGGGGCATGTTCTGTAGAAATGTCAGACTTTCCAGGACAAAGCATACCTACAGCCATGCATAGTACAGAATTATACTTATTTGCACAAATAAAAGCTTATTAGTAACATTTGAATTGCTTATGGTACTTCACATAACATATAGAAGTTTCATATATAAAATAACTGTTTTATGCAACTATTAAAGAAACATAGAATATAATATTGTCCTGTAATCAGGACATTTGCTATGTCTTGATAATTTTTCAGGACACAACTGCCTAAAGAGGGACTGTCCCTTGCAAAGTGGGACAGGCGTTAACCCTAAAGTCCCACCTTGGCCAATTGAAAAGGTTGCAAAACTATAATAGGTATGTGGTAGCATGACTCGGCCCACGGATGTGGCTCCCAAAACCCAATTACTTGTCTGTATTGAAGAGTCTCAGTACCCATGTATCATCCAGATTGGAGCAGATTGTATGAGGAACACACAAATAATATGATTAATTCACTGGACAGGCCGCTGATTCCGTACAGTCGAATACCATGCCATTGCCTAATGGGCAGCCATTCCCGATACTGTAGTCATGTAGTCCAATGTAATAGGCATCACAAGGTGGGAGAAGATTGTATGAGGCACACACAAATAATATGATTAATTCACTGGACAGGCCGCTGATTCCGTACAGTTGAATGCCATGCCGTCGCCTAATGGGAAGCCATTCCCAATAGTGTAGTCATGTAGTCCGATTTAATAGGCATCACAAGGTAATATTGTGGTCCTCGCTCCCACCCAGGGATGTGAGTGACAGATGCAAACACTAATGTTAGTGCATTTGCAAGTGCGGGAGCGAGTGGCTGTAAGCGTGTTTGGCTACCAGTATGTGAGTATTGCACTGGTAAAGCAATGTAGAGGCTAACCGAGTGTAAGAAGCTGTAACCAGAGGTCAGCAGTGCTTAACACCACACAAACCCACGCACACCCACTCCCAACTGCTTTAATGTGCCTTACTCCCTCCGTATCCAATGGGTTTGTTCTGCCCTGCAACCAAATAAACGTCCTTTGCAAGGGTCGGAACCAGCACACAGCTAATGTGAATTACCAATACACCATGGCAGATATACAGACAAAAGACAGTACCATAAACACATCATACATCACAGTCATTCAACAGTATAGGAATGTATCCCATCATGTAGATGTATATGTGAGTGTTTATGTCCAGCATATAGGTACATACATATATAGAGATATATCAGGAACATACCATATGGCAACAAAGAATTACAAATTAATGAAACGGGAAACACCAGCGATGCCTGTATTATGTAGTGGTGTTGCTCTATGTGATCTCAAGACTCCCTCAGACAGACAAGTGTCATTCATACACATAAATAGTTGTACATTGGCTGTATACATCCCTCTGTGCATGTAATGTACATTAACACAACAGTGCCTGTCCAATCATTATGTGTGAACAGTACTCTTGCAAGGTGCTGTGTGCAACATCATCATGATAAAGGTAAATGGGATAACCATAGAGGAACCGGTAGTGTTGTGTGTACAATGGGGTCATCCTCATCATGTGTACCTGGACCATGTAGGAGTGATGTGCATACCAGGATCGTGCACCTGAGGGACAGGCGTGAGGATAACAGGAGTATGTTGTGATGCATATTACAAGGGTTTCATGCGTCCAGTGGGCATGTGTATGTAATGGACAGCTATGTATAGGGCAGATATTGTCCTAGGAGCCAATTGGCCTTATTTTTCCGTAGGTGAGGGTCGGATGTAGGGGAAGGAGTGCAGGTATTGCCGTGGAGGATAGGTAGGATCACAGAAAAGGCAGAATACAGGGTTGGTATATGTCACATGTGGGGGGGATACACCCCGGATGGGGATGGGTGTTCAGCATTCACAAGCCCATGGGAATAGTGGGATGGAGGTTCCAGCCATGGGCAACTGCCACTGCACCTAAACATCTGCAAAGGAGGCAGTGCTGGGGGCTGTCTAGGAGGGGCAGCATCACCCTGTAAATGTGACACTCTGCCCTTGAGCTGGCGTATCTGGCTTCAGAACCCCTTAGTGAGCCACCAACATAACACATCCAGGACCGCACGACAGCAGACATGCACCTGTCTGGTCCCGCTCCCAGGGGGGACATGCTCCATCCTCAGTGGTGGTACCACCAGAAGGTCGTGCAGAGCCAACAGAGGTTGATGTCTAAGGCTGGGCCCCAGATGTGCTAGTGCCCGGTGCGTTGGTCAGCTGAAGGGGGACAGGAGGTTCTGCTGCGACCTCCCAACCCATTCAGCTTATGGTGTTGCAGTTTAATTCCACATATAGCTTAGTGATAGACAACAGCATACAGGATTACCTATGACAGTATGCATAGATAATACCATCAACCCAACACAACAGCATACAGGATTACCTACAACAGTATGCATAGATATCACCATCAACCCAACACAACAGATGGTATACGTTTGCAGAGGGAGAACAACACATGCATATATACTGCATGCCATCTGTACAATGTGTAGTAGACGTATGACCGCAGCTATGAACAGTTGCCCATTATCGGCTTGTCACTGGGAACCCCAGACAGTGTCTGTCATACCACTGTCTCATGTGACACATGTCCAGTCAGGGATGTGATGGCAGTAACACATCCCTATCATCATGTACTGTCTGCAATCCTCACACCATGCTTCTGCTGTGCACAGATGTGTGTTCAGTGTGTAACACAGGAAACAAATGGTTGCAAACACTGACCAGTTCACAGATGGCCCTACAGATGGGGATCCCTCATGAACAGAGTACTGTCATGTCTGTATTAGAACATGCAGAATAGCCATTACCACACACATGTTAAACAGGCAGTAGTCTCAATGCAGCATAGCTACACTTACACACTGTAGTCATGTGTGGCACATCACCCTCCTGTCTTTAGGCTATTTCCCACTGTGGAAAATGATTGAGGTACATCCAGATATCATTTGTGATGCCATGTCAGAACACCACATCCAGGTACCACTCACAGTGACTGTCATGGCCAAATAACAACATGTTTACCCTAGATAGTGTACTTTGTTTATTATGCGGATGGCTATGGGAACACCATCACAAATGTATCACATGCAATCAGCTAGAGGAGGACTGCAATAGGTGCAGAGCCCATCACCTGACCATGTCCATCACTTACAATACACATGCTGCTGCTGTGCAGGTGTACTCCTTCACATCCACCAGAGAATGTGTGGGTGGGACAGGCAAAGTACACCAGAGAAGGGCTTAGAGACTTAACCCTAAGCATCGTCTGCCACATGCCGAACAGTACAGGGGTCAAACCCCTGAGTAACTACTCATTACTATTACATGTGCATGACATTACTACATGTGCCACAAAGGTGACATGTTGCTGTGCTGTAAGAACATATATGTGTGTAGGTGAGTGACATCTGCAACAGAGATATAGTAGACATACATTAGGTGTGGCACACATGGATGTCCACGTGAATGGATGCCATTGTCACCACAACCACACTCTCTAATGGACACACCGTGACACCTTTGCCAGGACCACAAATACACAACCTAACTACTTAGTTTGTGACACTGCAGTAATGCACAGGACTACATGCACCACAGGGGATATCTGGAGGTTCTATGGGCTAGGGCATGTGAAAGTGCTTGACATCTGTTGGTATTCCATCAAGGGTTATACTGGGAGTGACTGTGGTTGGGAGCATCACAACCCACATGCAGACACAAGGTGCCAGTACTGGCATGCAGGTATGCATTGCTTCATGGGTGTGTAGTGGTTGGCTGTGCAAGATGGCTGTACAAGGCTGGGTGAGGGGTAATACTTGGCATTGCGTCACCCGACAATGGTGTGCAGTGCAGGGTTGTAGTGTCTGCAATGTCCCACACAGATGGGTACTGCATTATCTGGCCTGACATCCTGGTTACCAATGTGTATAGCCATAGCTTTGCAATGCATGCCATGTCTGTGTTTGATAGTCCTTCACATGGACATTGCCTGGGATGTGCATGTCCCACAATACTGTGCAGTGAAATGTACAGGTGTACCTGGTTTGGCAAACACATGTTGTGTACACAGCCTGTTATCCCCCGATATGCCAATACTGACCTGGTGTGGTGAAACCTGCTTATAGTGTATGTTGCAGGCATTCAGTGTGGAACATAGTGAATTCACAATGTCTACATATATGTACCTATTGTACCGCTGTACAGGGTGCCATGTCCTTTGCAGGCCACTGCATTCAGACCATGCCTACTATCTGTCATCAATGTGCATGGTACTAGCAACATAGTGGGATATCCTAGGCAAGTTTGTTTCTGCGTGGCACATGGGTGTGGGACATATACCGGGCACAAGTAGGGCTGCATACTTTGTTCATCAGGCCTTTGGCCAGATGTATGGGTATGGCTTGCCAACACAGTCCCGTGGCTGACTGACAGCTGTACTCCTTGTGAGGTGGCCAATATGTCATAAGATGGACACCAAATAGGAAAACTACAAAATCCACTCCCAAACATGTCCAATTGTAAGACAATCACAGCCACCTCTACACAGGCTCTGACAGACAAACGCACACTTGCCATGTCCTGTATACAAACCCCTACCATATCACACTGCAGCAATACATGTTTAGGGTACGTGCTACAGTGAATACTGGGTTGGGCATGGATACAGGTGTATACCTAGGTGGGTGACTACAGCAGGAATGACAAAGGTGGTAATGTGATTTGTACAGAGAGTGCATACTCTACAAAGTGCTGTACTTGTCTCATGCAAGCAGACCCACACACACACACACACACACACACACACACACACACACACACACACACACACACACACACACACACACACACACACACACACACACACTTGGCATGTCTGGGATTAAAACACCGACCTAACTACATTATTACACTACAGCATTACACAGTTACAGAAAGCGCTACCGAGATTACGGGGACACAGCACTCCCAGAGGTGTATTTGTAGATGGGTGACATCATCAGCCTTGCCAAAGGTGGGTAAAAGAAATATATGGAGTGTGAGCAGTCTAAAAGTATTACACAGTCCTCAGGCAGATGGTGACAAACTCACACATGGCAAGTCTCGGATTAGAACACTAACCTAACTACTTTATTACACTACAGCATTATGCAGTTACAGAATGCGCTACGGAGATTACTGGGACACAGTACTCCCAGAGGTGTATTTGTAGATGAGTGACATCATCAGCCTTGCCAAAGGTGGGTATAAGAAATGTATGGAATGTGAGCAGTCTAAAAACATTACTCAGTCCTTAAGCAGATGGTGACAAACACACACACACACACACACACACACACACACACACACACACACAGACAGCAAGTTGGAGATTAGAACACTGACCTAACTACTTTATTACATGACAGCATTACACAGTTACAGAACGCACTACCAAGATTACTGGGACACAGCACCCCCAGAGGTGTATTTGTAGATGGGTGACATCATCAGCCTTGCCAAAGGTAGGTATAAGAAATGTATGGAGTGTGAGCAGTCTAAAAGCATTAATCAGTCAGACGGTGAAAAACACACACACATGGCCAGTCTGGGAATAGAACACCGACCTACCTATTTTATTACACTATAGCATTACGCAGTTACAGAACATGCTATCGAGATTACAGGGACACAACACTCCCAGAGGTGTATTTTAGATGGGTGACATCATCAGCCTTGCCAAAGGTGGGTATAAGAAATGTATGGAGTGTGAGCAGTCTAAAAGCATTATTCATTCCTCAAGCAGACGGTGACAAACACACACGCACACAGCAAGTCTGGGATTAGAACACTGACCTAACTACTTTATTACACGACAGCATTATGCAGTTACAGAACACGCTACCGAGATTACTGGGACACAGCGCATCCAGAGGTGTATGTGTAGATGGGTGACATCATCAGCCTTGCCAAAGTTGGGTATAAGAAATGTATGGAGTATGAGCAGTCTAAAAGCATTACTCAGTCCTCAGGCAGACAGAGACAAACACACACACACACACACACACACACACACACACACACACACACACACACACACACACAGCAAGTCTGGGATTAAAACACCAACCTAACTACTTTATTACACGTCAGCATTACGCAATTACAGAACATGCTACCGAGATTACAGGGACACAGCACTCCCAGAGGTGTATTTGTAGGTGGGTGACATCATCAGCCCTGCCAAAGAGGGGTATATGAATTGTATGGAGTGTTAGCAGTCTAAAAGCATTTTTCAGTCCTCTGGCAAATAGGGACAAACACACATACACACACACACACACACACACACACACACACACACACACACACACACACACACACACACACACACAGACACACACACACACGCCAGTGGTGGGAACGGAACACCTGCCTATTTACAGATCACTATTACAATATTACAGTTACGAATCACGCCACACAGACTACACATTTCAAGGCTGTCATTATGACCTTCTAGGAATGCAGACATCAACAGGGATGCTGGCAGTTAAGATGTGCATACCTGTAAACCTGTGTGTTTAAAGTAGGAATCCATCCTGACCTGGAATATGCCCATCTGCGGAATGGATGACTACTATCACTATACAGGGTTAAAATGGCCATGCCCATACACAGAGGCACATAACCGACACAAGGTGTCACTGGACATGCTTACACACTTAGCACAGGGCTGTTCGGAATGCACTATGTGTCCATCTACACAAGGTTATACTGGGCATGCTCATACACTTAGTAGCACAGCGCTGTCTGGGATACACTCTGATTCTAAACACGGAAGGCCACAGTGGCCATGCTATTACAAGTAGATGTAAAGAACACATTGTAATGGGCTCTGGTGTTAGCAGTTGTCATTGTTAGCAGGAACGCTGCTCTACATATATCCGACACCGGTCTTTTACACAATGCTGCTGTCTATCATCTTAGATGTACCATCCTATACCAAGCACAATATCACCACTTGCAGTGATGTCTTGCTAGGAGTGGAAACTGCTTGACTAACACAATGAGCCTTGCTAGAGGTGGCAACTGCTTGAACAACAGAATGAGCCAATGTCCTGCTGTGGCAATGAGGTTGTCCAGTGTTTGTCATTCTGGGATGACATGACTGACAGTAGACAGGCCTTTGACACATATCATATGCATCCATGATTCAAGGGAGTGGGGATAATACCCAAGTCGCATCCACCCATACAGTGCCATTCCAAGGCAAATGTCCTAAACACAGGATAACACCCTGACACCTACAGGACAACGGCATTGATGCTTATGCTAACCAGTGCTAGATGTGCATGC
>NC_056729.1:1863280751-1863283251 GCF_019279795.1 Protopterus annectens
TGAATCTGAGAATGGGAGATCAAAAGGCTTGCAAAACAGTGCACTCCTGAAGTGCTATTGAGCATGGTTCATAGGGTTCATAGGTTCATACTAGGCTATCTGTCCTAGGGCATTTATAAGCCTAGCCAGAATGTGTTTGGCTTTCGCCACCCATTTTAAATTTATTTTGCTATGCCCTTTTGAGGTTAGTATACTGTGCCTCTGTCTAACAGTGACACAGAAGTGATACCAGGGAGGGTAAACCTACGATCTCCCATCCACTCATCAAGATTCCTCTTGAAGAGTCAATGAGGGACTCTGCCTAACCTGGACTGGGATTTTTATTCCAGAGTGAAGGGAGCCTCTGGGTTATGAATCTGTCCCTCCAGCATGTCCTATTTATTTCAGTGCTGAGGTTCAAGTCTCGAGTGTAGCTTCGATGGGATTTGATTTTCTGAGGTGCAGCATGTCCATTAATTCGGGTTGGACATGGCTTTATCGTCAGGCACAGATGCCGCCTCTGAACAGGCGGTATGCCACTGAGTAGAGCTGGAGTTTCTTTAACCGGGCAGCATATGGCATCTGTTTGAGCCCTTTGATCCTCTTGGTGAGGTACTTTTGGGGTCTTTCCAGTTGCTGCAGGTGTCTGGTAAGGTACATCCCAAAGGGGCATTGTACTCAATTATGGGCCTGATGAGGGATGAGTAAAGAGCCACGATGACCTCCCTGATCTAGATGTGAATCCCTTCATGATTAGGTGGGCTATATAAAATGTTTTCTAACCACTTTGGCCCACGTGGTTGTCAAATGAGAGATTGCTATCAACTTGGGTCCCCAGGTCCCTAATTACTTCTTCTGTACTTAATGGATTACCACCTATGTGGTAATTTGTAGACACTGTGTTTTTGCCAAAGGGATGACTATACACTTTTGGGATTTAGCTTGAGGCCATGGCTCTGGCACCAGTTGTCTGTTTCTATGAGGCCCTTTTGGAGGATGCTTGTGTCGGCTGGAGAGTCGATTATGGCACCCAGTTTGCAGTCATCTGCGAACTTGGTCAGCCACAGTCCTTCCGTGTTGGCCTGTACCTCCGAGAAATATATACCCAACAAGAGGTCCCAGGACTGAGCCTTGTGGGACACCACTTGTAACTGGTTTGGAGTCTGACATGGCTCCAGCAATTCTAACCATGTGGGTTCTGTCCTTGAGCCAGTTTGCAATCCATCTAGTGACATAGGGGTTTATATTTAAGCTGGTGAGCTTATCTATAATGCCAGAGTGGGGTATTGTATCGAAGGCTTTGCGAGGTCCAGGTAGGCTGTGTGGACCACCTTCCCTCGTCAATGGCCTTGGTGACTGTTTCAAAGAAATCAACCAGGTTTAAGAGGCAGGATCTGCCCTTAACAAAGCCGAACTGGGTAGGATCCAGTGTCTGTAGGTCCCCAATATCTTTATTTATGAGGTCCATGATGATCCTTTCCATAGCTTTGCAGACCAAGCTAGTCAGGCTTATGGGGCGATAGTTTCCAGGATCCGTTGAGGCACCACCTTTATGGAGAGGGACCACTGTTGCTGTACGCCACTCTTTGGGCACATATCCTGTAGTAAGGCTGAGATTGAACAGTAGTTTTATGTTTGGGTTTAGCTCTTCTTGGAGTTCATGTAGGATGCAGTCCGGGACACCGTCTGGTCCCATTGATGCTGTGTTTTTGCTTTGGAGGCGGCTCTTACCTGAGCATCTGAGATGTCAGGGGGGCAGCACTCTGCTGGGATAGATATTTGCCCTTTTGGTGGGAGGGGGGAGAAGTTTGCGCTGAACCTGTCAGCTAGGATGTTGGCAATGTCTGTGGGTTCAGTGTATTTTTTGTCATTTTGGACTAATTCTGAGCATATCTGGGAATTACCACCCAGGTTCCTAACATAACTAAAGAAGCCTTGTGATTATCCTTAGTGTCCTGTGCAATTTTTCTCTCGAAGCTGGCCTTAGACAATTTTATGAGTGCCCGTAGTTTTTTGCTAATACTGATCAGTGATGCCTTCCCTTTTTGGGATTTTGCTCTATCATTTAGTAGCTTCCTCCTTCTATTGTATAGTTTGTTTATGGCTGGGGTCCACCAGACAGGGCGTCTGCCTTTGGAGGATTGGGTCTTGGTTTTATTTGGGATTGCATGATCCATGCATTCCTGAAGGTGTTCATAGAATCGTTTATAAAGGATTCTGCGGTCTGGGCAGTATTTTCCACAGGCCGGGGCTTTGAAGGATTCCACCTCGGTTTTGAGGAGTGTGAAATTTGCTTTAGAAGTTTTTCACTGTGGTTTTCTGGGCAGGGGTGGGGTCGGGATGTGAATATCCAGTGAGATTAGTTTATGGTCTGATCTTACCAGTGGGGATACACTTCTGGTCTGGAGCATAGAGTCCCCATGTTGGTGATGATCAGGTCAGTATGTTTTCCCCTCTTGTGGGAGTGGTAACAAGTTGTTCCATAGCATTTGAGTTTATAAATTCTAGGAACCTTTGGGCT
>NC_056729.1:1863288251-1863296044 GCF_019279795.1 Protopterus annectens
GTTTTAAAGAGCAGATGGCCCTGGGCAGGACTAGGGAGCTGTGACATCACTGAATGGGCGGTTATATGCAAGCATTCCAAAGGATATGTTAGGTAAACTACGGGGACTGCTTAGTAGCCTTGACGTAATTATTTCTGAGACTGAAGCAAGTTTTCCAACAGCGTAATGATTGATTTTTAAAACGGAAGCTACCACAGTACGGTTAGGCATTGTACATTCTCGGGCATACAGTCAGATGGATAACTTTTATATGTTTCGATGATCACTGCTTGACAAATCTTTGTAAAACAGGGAGAAAACAGCCTCAAGTGTTGAGCATTTTGAAACAGAAACCCGTTGTTCTCCTTTAAATGAAAAGATGCTGTTACATGTGGAACTGCAAAAAAAATATGTAACAGTGCACTCGGCTGTAAGGAAGCTAAGTCAAGCATTTTATGACTGTCTTTGATCTTTAAAGTTGGCTCCAGCCTGTCTAGGTGAAGGAATTCTTGCTATTGTTTTAAGGCCAGAGATAATGGCCAGAATTTGCATGCATAAATGCCCTTTTTTGCTCTGGTTTCTGCCCAGAGGTGAAGAATGTAAATGAAGTTTCTGTAACTGGGAACCCAGGGAAATGTGAAGAATGATGTAATGTGAATCAGGACTGTAGTATCAATTTAAGCAGAGAGAAACAGAAAGCATTAAGCATTTTTGTCTTGACCATCCAACTTATCAACACTGTCTTGCTCTATATGTAAGTTTATCTTAGACTTGTGTTTTCTCTTAGAAATAGTTAGAAACTAGAAAGATTAGATTACATGTTTTTCTGTGACGTCAGAACTGTACTACTGAACTATTTTAAGTATTTCTCTGTGATCTCTGAACTCTTGACTAGCACTGTGTAGTAAAAAGCATTGTCTTGTGTTTTTAATTATTTATCATTAAATATTTTTAAACCCTTTTAACTGTGGCTGTTTTGTGTAGAGATAATTTAAGCTCTAGAGTACACTGAATGTATATAGTGATCATGTACCAAGTCACCGTAATAAGCCTTGACTGTTTAGTTGCACTTACCAGGTGGATAATAATATTGCACAGTAATAATTAGACACCCTTTTAAGGGCCTTTGGATAGCTGATGATTATTAGCTGGGTGGTGGCAGGCGGTACTACTGTATAGTCTGGGTAACAAGGGCACAGCTGGAGAACCTGTGCCAGCCTTTCCCAGGAGTGTCTGTGTGGTTGTATAAACTCTTATCTCAGAGTTTGAGTGTCAGCTACTTGGGCAGGGAGACGAAGCACTGGTTGGGCAGAGAGGGTGCTGGAGGTTTTAGCTTGCTCAGCCGGCTGAGATCTGGACCCTATAGCTGTGCCAGTGGGGACTCTTATTGAGGACCTGGAGAGCAAGGAGCGTCCAACCCGGACTGACTGTGACCTCTGTGTACTCTTAATGGAAACTGCACTTACTGTGTGTATTTGTTATCCTTTCCTTCTATATGACTCTCACTGGTGTTAGTTGTGAGGATGGTGGCTCCTTGATTGCTGGGCCAGGGCACGGGCATCACACTTCTCATGGATAAATGATTGTTTATCATGGACGAATGTTAATATTATAAATAGTTTGGTTATTGTTTTATTGTATTTGTTTATGTTCATTTGCATGTGTTTATAATGAAAACAAAATAATAAAAGTTTTTGGAAGGATAGAAAAATAATAGATAAGTGTATCACATTTAAACAAAGAGGTTATAATGATGGATTAATTACTGACTCTTTAAAAAGTTATTTCAGTATTATAAAGGGGTACATACCCCAGTTATTAGATAGAATCATGAGAATAAGGTATACTGTAAATATAGTGGTGAGAGAAAAGTTTATTTTGTCACTATTTTCAATATTTTGAGTAAATAAGTGGTTGATAGTGTTCAATATTATTGGCCTTTTTACTTAGTAGTAAAATGGTGTTAATTTATATAGGCTTCCCCTTATATCGTATAAGAGAGGTCAAAATGTTAGGGACATGGTAGTACATAATACATTTGTTGTACCTGAAGATGTTTTAAGTGTATCACCTGATACTATTGGAACTATTCCTTGTGGGCAATATATAGTTAGGTCTTTCGATACAAATAATGGGATAAGTTTTCATCCTATTCCATCTTACACTTGTACAACAAAATGTGTGATTTATGCCCTTTTTTGTTCTTGTGGTCTTTTTTACATAGGGGAAACCAAAACAGTTTTTAAGGTTAGATTACAAGAACATATTAGAGACATAAAAAATAAAAATTATGATAAAATGATGATAAAATATGATTTGTAAAACTACAATCCACTCTGCTACAGGCCCCATGAAGGCTCAGTGTCTCTCCAACCTAACACCACTCCTAAGTATTCAACTCCGGTACCACCTTTAACATTCCTATAAGAAAAGTGCAGTCCGGGTCTGAACTGTCTGCAAACAGCTACAGTTAACTTTGAACCTAACACCACTCCTAAGTATTCAGCTCTGGTACCACCTTTAACATTCCTATAAGAAAAGTGCAGTCCAGGTCTGAACTGTCTGCAAACAGCTACAGTTAACTTTGAACCTAACACCACTCCTAAGTATTCAACTCCGTACCACCTTTTAATATTCCTATAAGAAAAGTGCAGTCCGGGTCTGAACTGTCTGCAAACAGCTACAGTTAACTTTGAACCTAACACCACTCCTAAGTATTCAACTCCGGTACCACCTTTAACATTCCTATAAGAAAAGTGCAGTCCGGGTCTGAACTGTCTGCAAACAGCTACAGTTAACTTTGAGTATGTGTCTAACTGTTTGATACAATCTTCATTTTCCCCTGGAGAGCACTGTGCTTTGGCTGTAAGCAGCCCCCCACCACCACCACCACCACACACACACACACACACACACACACACACACACACACACACACACACACACACACACACACACACACACACACACACACACATCTTCCACTTTCTCTTATTCCTCTGTTAGCAAATAGTATCAATAACTGATCAATACTGTGTGTTTGTTTATTTAAACTATACCACAGTAGCCTACTGATACAAGGTTATCCTGGTTTCCACCTGAGAAATTCACGACCAAGACTTACAGTTTCAGAGCAGTCCTTGGTCAATTGTGATTGTTCTTAACACATACTTGTCTTGCTTTGGCTCATCAGCAGCAGTACAAGAACTGCCTGCTCACACCATTTTTCACCCCTCCCCTTCCCTGTTTATTACCTTAAGACAATCCCAGAGTTAATACATATTACCTGTGGCAGGCACCATTTGTAAAACTACAATCCACTCTGCTACAGGCCCCATGAAGGCTCAGTGTCTCTCCAGTAAGTGTTTTACAACTGTAAATGCCTATTTATGTTGAATTGTATTAGACATTTTACAACTGTATATGTTTATGTTGAATTTCAAGCCTGTACTCCAATCTGCTTACTTACACTATCAGACTATTTACCCCACCCATAGGACCAAAACTGGGACTGGGTTAGCCCCGCTCCGCTTCACGCTCAGGCTCACTCGCTCCCTCCCTGCCCCTTATCCCACCCGCCCCCACTGTGTCTACATTTATAGCCACTAGGCCACACCCCTACTTTCTCTCCAACCTACACAACTTCCTCTCCAATTCCCTCCCCACCACTTTACTGGTTAACCACTACTATCCCACTGGAGCACAGTGTCCCCACCTATTGATGACATAGAACATGACTATAAAGAAATATAAACTCCTTCCACTTATCTTACTCACTCTTAATTCTGCCATACTTTCTTACTAGCTATGAAAATCTCACATTTGTAGGTTTCTCTTATCCAAAATGCCAAACCAAGACCCCCTATCTCCACTGACTCATGAACTTGCCCACTACTACACTACCCCAAAATTATAAATTCCAACCACTTGCTTCTAAAAAACCACTCCAATCAACACCAAAATCCAAATATGAACTAAAACTACTATTCAAAGTTATTAGACTACTAGCGATCTAAGAAAAACATAACCAAAGATGGGGACATCCATCCTAATCCAGGCCCAACCTTAACTCAAAATCCTACCAGCCCACCACTCTCCCACCGACTGGTCAACTCCTCCCTAATATGCCACTTAAACATTAGAAGCCTAAACAATAAGCTACATAGCCTGCATGCTGTACTAGCCACATACCTCCCCAACATAATGTGTCTATCTGAAACATGGCTCTGGCCATCAACCAAAGACAATGAGATCCCGCCTCCTGGTTACAATATACTTAGGCAGATAGAGTAAAGAAAGAGGAGGTGGAATAGCCGTCTTATATAATAGCACACTTAACATCATAACTAACCCTATACAACCACCCCAGGTCTCTAACGCTGAAATACTAGCTCTAAAATTCTACCAAATAATCATATGGGCATTAACCTAATTGTCACCCATATTCCTCTGGGAACAATGTAGAAACACTAGAGGTCATTCTACATTGGATAGCCAACAACTACCTCAAGAAACCATTGTCCTGGGTGATGTTAATATTGACTGGAACCAATGCACAGCACAGTCCAACACCATCCCTGTTAACCTACATGGATTCTCTCAGATAATATCATCTACCACACGCACAGGTAACAATAACCAAAAAGAGAGTATACTAGACTGATACTCACCAACAGTCATCCCCAGAACTATATGTCTGGAACTCTCCTAATGATCTTAGTGATCACCTGCTCACATACATCATGAAAGACAAAATTAATTGTACAAGCTTACCTATTTATAGGTCTATCAGATCCAAGAAAAACTTTGACCCAACTAAATTTCAACTTGAACTCAAATCATGTAACTGGACAAAACTAAAGTTCCTTCCCTTGATGAGGCAGTGTCACTATTAACAATTCATTCTTACTATACTTGACTGCATGCTCCTAAACGCTCAATAAGAATTAAAACTCAACTAGCACCCTGGCTAACAACAGACACCAAAACCAAAATAACAACTAGAGACAAAGCGTGATAAATGGCGACTACCAAACTACCCCTAGATCGATCAAATTCCAACAACTTAGAAATGAGACTAAAAAAGCCATCATACTAGATAAGAAAATTACTTCACAATCTGCAACATAAACATCAGAATAACCTCAAAAGTACTGGGCAGGCAAAAATAAACTTCTCCAACCAGGCAAATCCACTACTCCAACCCCAGGAACATTATCTGACAAGAGCTAAGATATAGCCAATTCATTCAATACTTTCTTCACAGAAACCATCCAGTCATTAGCTAACCAACTTTCTCCTCACCACACTTCTATAAACACTATACCCGACTCACCACTCTCTTTTAACTTCCAGCCAGTGTCCACATCCTTTATCAGATCCCTTTTGAAAACTGAAGCCAACCACCCTTTCAGCCGATCTTCTGCCGGGTTGAATACCTGCAAATTGCTGCAAATGTCGTAGCCTACCCTATCTCAATCCTAATTAACAGAACCATAACCGAGGCCTCAATCCCCTCAATTTGGAAAATATCCTATGTTATTCCACTCCACAAAGGAGGTTCATCCACAGAACTATCCAACTATAGACCTACAGCCATACTATCACCACTTCTGCCAAAATTATGGAAAAGTGCATGCACAACCAACTAATGCTCTATCTAACCCAAAATAAACTACTCACAGACTCTCAACATGGATTCAGACCCCATCATAGTACAACCACTGCCCTCCTCTCTTTACTGAAAACATTAAACTTTACCGGAATAATAAAAAATATCCTCCGCCTCTTCCTGGACCTATCAAAAGCCTTCGATATGGTAAAACCATCAGTTACTTCTATATACTTTAAAACCCCTGTATCTAGATATCCAGCCCTTGATTGGTTTCAAGTTTACCTCACTGGGAGACAACAAAGCAGTAATGTGGCAAAACAAGCTCTCCTGCCTACTACCAAATACCATAGGAGTTCCTCAAGGTTCCATATTAGGACCTCTCCTCTTTTCAGTCTTCATAAACGACATCCAAACAGTCATCCCTTAGCCACCGCATTCAATATGCAGATGACTCGACTATAATATGTTCCAATGCCTCTCTTGCAAATCTACTAACTACCACCCAACATAGCTTCACCAAAGTCGAAAACTGGCTTGCCAACCATCTCCTGATCTTAAATCCAAACAAAACCAAAGTTACTTCTCTTCACCCAACCAATAGATCTCCGACTGAAAACTTCACTATAAAATCCAATAATGGGACCATCATCTCCCCAGACACCTATACAAAGCTATTAGGAGTAAACATTGATAATAAACTCAGATTTGATATACATATCAACCAAGCCATTAAGTCAGTCAACAAGAAACTTGGGACCCTATATAGAATTAAAGCCTTCCTTACCCCGAATGCCAGGGCAGCTACAGCCTGTTCACACCTTCTCTACCCTACTATATGCCTCCTGTCCTCACCACCTTAACAAATCTGATCTGGCCAAGCTCTCATCCTGCTATAATCATTGCCAGGTTCACAGGCCTACCCTACAGAACACACCACTGTACTAACCTGAAAAAGCTTGGATGGATAGAATTCCACACCTTCTTCACCAGTCCCAACTCATAGAGGCCTTCAAAATCCTTAAACAACCTGAGAATACCCCAGCACTAAAAAACTTAATGACTCCCTACTCCAATTTAAGCTGCCTTCGCTCAGCAAACAGACTCCTTGTCCAAACAACCTAGGTGGTGACGCGCTATTTGCCAACACCACTGGTAAAATATGGAACTCTCTCCCAAATAACATCACGCTTGCAACTTCTCTAAGTCAATTCAAAAATAGTCTAAAACTCCACTTCAAGTCACACTGGCTATGTCCTTGCGCAAACCCAGACTAGATCTGTGCCATTAACTAAAACATAAACAACTAGCTAAGATGATAAGTACTTTGTATACTGTGATAAAGAAATATGTATCCTGTTTAACTCTATGTCATTATACTGCCTACCGTCCTTGCTAATATGTTATTAATGTTACATTTGTAGTAATCTCAGAAATAGTAATGGCAGTCTTGTACTTGTATGTAAATAGCCTATGTTTTTGTTAAGTTCTTTCAGCTCATTTACTGTACCTAATTATCAATGTAACTCTGTTGGAGCTTTTCTCCCCGGGCCTCTGCTGAAAAAGGACATGTATCCAGTCGGACCATCCCGGTTAACAAATGTAAAATAAAATAAATAAATAAAATAAATAAATAAATAATCCTGTGTCTATGCACTTTAATGTGTTTCATAGAGGGGAATATAATTGTTTAAAAACATGTATATTAGAACAGGTTTTTGCTAAAGATATTGGGTTACTAAAGAAAAATTTATTATATAAAGAAATACTCTATTCTTAAGTTTAATACACTCTGTCTCCTCATGGTTTGAGTAAGGAATGTAATTTGAGAGTTTTCTTATAATTGCTCAGTTTTAATAGGTTAATTGTTTAATTGCTTTGAATATGTTCACTATTTATACTGGTATTCTTTTTTATTGTGTATTAACTCCTGGAAGGCTGTGTTGCTGAGGCAGTAGAGTTTTTATTAAAATACCTTATATTTTGCGTGCAGTGCGTTTTTCACTAGTTCAGTGGTTTTCTGCAACTTTGCTTTTCTGTGTGTTTTTTTTAATACAGACACCTGAGCCTGAGTACAGAAGACAAGTTAAATAAATGCTGTTTCAGTTTACATTATTCAGGACAATCAGGTGATGTGTAGAAACTTTGGATATATTTAGCAGCACTGTTATTATTAACCAGCATTCCAAATTTCTACAGACTG
>NC_056729.1:1863296544-1863313437 GCF_019279795.1 Protopterus annectens
AGGGCCTAAGCAAGGAATACAGTAAGAATGAAAATCCTTATGAGGTATTTGCTTCCCACATGAAATACAATTATTAACTTTTTCTGACATCGGAGTGGAGCAAGAAAAAAGTTTCCCCAACAGGGTACTTAGCTTTGAGTGGAGAAGAAAATCTTCGGACTTAAGTAAATCAGAAAAAATCGTCAGGAGTCAACCGACCGGCACTTGCGAACTGCTATCACCGCATGGCAAGAAAGACTGGAGAAGATGGTGTCGGCTGTCAGCTTTGTACTCCTGGTGCTCTGACGTCAGGCAGCATGGTTGAGGAGCCGACGCCGGACCCAGACTTTGGGATTCTGGCCGACCGAGGGCTGCCTGCCGGCAGGGGAGAACCCTACAGTCATGACTGCAACAGTGAAACACGATGAACATCCATGGATAGAATTGGAAAGAAGGTTTACACCTCCTCCACATTGGCCTTCTGAGCAATCAACTATCAAACCCATATGACCAAATATGCTCTGGACCTTGT
This sequence comes from Protopterus annectens, assembly GCF_019279795.1. NCBI lineage: Eukaryota > Metazoa > Chordata > Ceratodontiformes > Protopteridae > Protopterus > Protopterus annectens. Next base: position 1,863,297,056 of record NC_056729.1, read on the forward strand.
CTCCCAAGCCTCTACTCTGACATTCTGCAGCCTCTGCCACTGTACTTTGAAGATATTCTTGGCGAAGTCTACAACAATTACCAGAGGACTTAAAGTCTAAGATTTTAGATGCCCCTCTGGACCATAACTTCTTATTTGGTAAACAGTCAGCAGACCTTTTCAAAAATCTACAAGAGAAAAGCAAGGAATTGCAAGACATCAAGCATCTGCTGATGTCTCCCATTTCAAAATAGTAAAGGAACTACCCTGCCAAAGCCACCTTTGTCAGGAGAAACCAAACCTCTACTGCACCTACCTCTTCCAGAGACAGAAAAGGGGCCAGAAGACAAACCCCTTTCAGGCCAGCTGTCTCTCAGCCCCCCTCTAGACAGCCCTTTCAAGACAGAGGAGGACCCAACCATGCGTGACTGGCTTGCCCACCTCCCTCGTTCAGCCCACCTCTCCCACTGCCTCCCCTTTTTGAAGACCATCACCACAGATAAATGGGTTCTGGATATAATTCAAAAAGGATACTTCCTGTCCTGGAAAGAAAGGCCACCCTTAAGAGGCATCCCCTTCCCTCCAAGAAATCAGAGACACCTCTTCCCACAGATTCTGCAAGACCTTCTGAACCTGGGTACTATAGAACCTGTCCCCTCCAGGGCAGGAAGGAAAAGGCTTCTACTCCAGACTGTTTCTGGTCCCCAAAACAGATGGACCATGGAGACCCATTCTACACCTTTCCTTCTTAAACCTATTCTTAAAGGTTCCCACCTTCAGAATGTTGTCCCTACAAAGTTTACTCCCTCTAATACCAGCCCACGCTTTCATGGTCACTCTCAACCTGAAAGAAGCCTATCTGCACATACCAATTCTGCCTTCCCACAGAAAATTTGTATGCTTTTCTCGACCCTCCTCTCACTTCCAATTTACTGAATTGCCCTTTGGTTTGTCCACTGCTCCCAGAGTGTTCACAAAATGCCTGGCACCTGCCATAGCCTATTGCAGAACACAAGGGATTCAGATATACCCCTACCTGGATAACATACTCATCCTAGCAGATTGCAAGGAAACTCTACTAATCCATCTAGAGTTCACCATTTGCCTACTTCAAAGATTAGGGTTCACCCTCAACTTCCCAAAATCTTCCTTGGCTTCAGAACAAGACAAAATATTTCTGGGTTGCAGGATCAAGACAGACATAATGAAACCTTTTCTTCCCTAGGAAAAAGTCAGCTCCTTGTCTTCCCACTTTAAAACCCTTCTGCAGACAATTTTTCTCAGGAAGTATGGTGAAATTATGAATGAAGGACATACTATGCTACCATGGACATCAGCAGTTTTGTTAGCAAAAAAAAAAAAAAATTAAAAAATGGAACAAACTCTCATTTGGAACTTGATAAAGCTCTTCAGGTTGTCAGACAGATTGTTCAGAACAATCTGTCAACTACCTGGAAAAGTGCAGCTAGTCGATTAGCCAGTAAGGTGCAATGAGGATGACTTTGTTCTTCACCCAGAAAGATTACTGCAGAAATAAGGGGATCAAGGGAGGGGATATGCACAGAGGAGACTGAGGGGCATATAATTTATTACAGTGTCTCTCGTTGATTCCCCCGGTGGGGGGGATTAGGGCAAAGAAGCTGCTTCACTTGTTATTTAAGGGAGATGTAAACAGGTCACAGGAAGGCATGCACAATTGGTGAAGAATTACTTCTATCACCCTCACGTTAAGAGACCACTTGTGAGGTAATAGAATGGACCTGCTCAATTTGTCTGCTGTCACGCTGGACTTCCGCGGAATGTGTGCTTCTATCAGAAATTGGCTGGATGAGATCACCCACTGCCACACTCTTAGAGCTTCTCAACACAAGGGGTAAGACCTGGTTCCTCCTTGCTTATTGATGTACCAAACCACTGGCATATTGCCTGTCTGAATTACAACTGTCCCAAAAAAGAGAGAGTCTTGGAAGGCTTGCAATGCTAACACCACCACTTTCATCTCCAGGACATTGATATACATGTCAGCCTCTTTGGGGGACCAGTTACCTTGAACTGTTACTGGTTTCCCGAGGAAGTGTCCGTGGTCACTATGGCCTTGAACTGAAGAGAGACTGAAGGAGTGCCTTACAGAACCTGATGTGATTGAATCCACCACAAAATGTATATTTTGCATGCCTGAGTAATCCTTCTCTGGATGGACATGTGCTGACATGGAATAGCGCACTGGATTGCTAAAATCCGCTGAAAATTTCTCATGTGAAACCATGCTAAGGGAACTAGAACTATTGCTGCAGACATCGATCCCAGGGCTTGTAGGATCAATCAGGATGAGATTGTGCAAGATAACATTATTAAATTACTTCACAAAAAAACGCTTTTCCCGGTATCAATAAAGGCTGTCCTCCATACTATTCCTTCTATTCAGAGGTAGAGCATCACATTTCCAATCAAGAAGATCCAAGAGACAATTGACTCTCAAAATACTTTATTTGCATATGAAAATAAAAATGGATTTAGTGCTTTCATCTCCATTATGGAGACTTCATCAGAATCATCTACCCACTAATTTTCTACTCTTTATAAAGTGAGTCCACATCATTGGCTGGCTCTTTTATATGTTTTCAAACAAGTATTTTCAGGTCTGCATTTACTAGCAAGTACAAGTTAAGTAAAAGAAATGGTCTATATACTGTATATGTACCTAAATAGTAACTTGTTAGACTGTTATTCAAGGGTTAAAACAGGAAAAGTTAAAACTTTATAAAGGGTAGAAAATTAGTTGGTAGATGATTCTGATGAAGTCTCCATAATGGAGATGAAAGCACTAAATCTGTTTTTATTTTCATATGCAAATAAAGTATTTGAGAGTAAATTGTCTCTCAGATCTTCTTGATTGTAATTGTGATGCTCTACCTCTGAATAGAAGGAATAGCACGGAGCACAGCCTTTATTGATACCGGGAATAGCGTTTTTTGAGATTCTATTTGCTTGGTGAATCTTTGTGTTGATTATTAAATTACTATCATTAATAGACATAGCATGCAAATACAAAAAACAACTAACTTATCAGCCTAGACTTAGAAAAGGCTTTTTATTCTATTAGTTGGTCTTATTTACAAAGAATTCTGACTGGTTTTGAATTCTCCTCAGATTTTGTCAACTTATTAATGAAAATTTATAGTGGGGCACAAGCTTATTTTAAAATCGGACCATGTCTATACTCACCACTAGAAATCCTCAAGGGAACTAGACAAGGTTGTCCTTTGTCACCATTATTGTTTGCTCTTTCAATGGAACCTTTTGCTACATATATCAGAAACAAGCAAAATATAAAAGGCTTTCAAGTTAATAAGGACTATTGTCCTAAGATACAATTATTTGCTGTTGACATGTTGCTAACGTTGGGTGATATCGATGGTTCTTTGCATGATGTTTTAAATACCTTAAGCAAGTTTGAAAGAATTTCAGGGCTTAAATTTAATCATAATAAATTCAAAACATTACAAATTAATAAAAAGATCAACAAAAACCCAAGAGAGAATAGCCTGTTTAATTGGAAGAATGCTGTATTAGAATATCTGGGTGTCAGCATAAAGAGTACAAGGAGATAGTCTGTTAAACTAGACTACAATAATTTAATAACCACCATTAATGAAATAATCAAAAGATGGAATAAAATTTTCTTCACAATGGAGGATAGGCTCTCTAATTAAAATGATAATTTTACCCAACATTTTGTTTTATATACAGTCATTGATACTACCCCCTCTCAAAATCCTATTTAAAAAATTAGATTCCATGTTACTTACATTTTTATGGTCCCCCTTAAAACCTAGGATTGCATATAAATGGCACAACAGAGCTTAAACAGTAATGTGATAGCATTCCCTAGCTTAGATGTTTATTCCAAATGAGTTATAATTAATGTAATATTATATTGGATCACACCTACCTCTATATCTGGCTGGAAAATAATACATGAGATTCGTATAACTGATGTCAGAACTACAGAAAACGAATTTAAGGAACTATATGGAATGAGTAGAGTTCATTGGCTTTTACATGGATTTTATTAAATTTGCTAATTTTTCTTATGGCATTAAACAAATATTTAATAACTTTAAAAAATATAACTGATTGTAATTACAACAATAAACAATTTCTATTTCTTATATTCCCTATAGCATACTCCCCCGATTGCCTAGATTCTTTCAACATCAATGTGATGTACAAATTAAAGGAAAATAACTTGATATTCTGGCATCAGTTCATTGAAAATAAGAGTATTAAACTACTAAACTCTCTTTTATGTAGTTTTGATAATAGTCAAGACAGTTGGTGGTTTATACACTCATTACAGCAGTTTATAAAAAACAAAATGAGAGTATCATTCAACCTAAAGACTGAATCTATACCGAGTTTGAACCAGCTTTTTATTAGGTGTCTTGACAAGACAGATCAAAAATTAAGTATCTCACCTATCTATAATATACTAAGAGAAGACACACTAAAGTTTGACTCAGATGTTTGGAATTACTATGTAAAGATTAATGGAGAACAAATATCTGATGAATCCAAAAAACTGTTATTGAAATCTACGTATGGTACCTCTTCATTATATTGGAGATTGTATACATGGAAATTTACGAATAGGAGTTTCTATACTCCGCATAAAATAAATTTTATACTCAAACAGTGAAAGTAAATGTTGGAAATGTGATGAATTACTACAGGCCAACTGGGTTCACATGTTCATTGAATGTAGAAATGTTCAATACTGGAAAAACTTCAGATATTTTGTAAAGGCATTATGGTCTGATAACTGTCATATTTCTAACTCACTAATCCTATTCAATGTTCCTATACCTAATGTAATACCTAAATCTCAGAATCAGTTACTCTGGTCAATTCTTGCAATTGCCAGAAAAGTTATTACTTTGAACTGGAAAAGTAAACAAGATTTCATGTTTAAAGAATTTATTAATTTAGCAAAGGTTATTTGTAAAAAAGAACTGCAAACCATTTGTTATAGAACTTATAACATTACTCATAAAAAATAGCATGGCAAAAACTGGAAAACCTTTTGAACAAATACTGATAACTTCTTGTGACGATAGGTGAAGGCTAGTGAAGATATGTGAAGGCTGCCATTTGTAAAAATGTAAGCCACAGGCTTGTTGTCTTAAATGAAAAGATGCTGTTACATGTGGAACTGCAAAAAAAAATGTAACAGTGCACTCGGCTGTAAGGAAGCTAAGTCAAGCATTTTATGACTGTCTTTGATCTTTAAAGTTGGCTCCAGCCTGTCTAGGTGAAGGAATTCTTGCTATTGTTTTAAGGCCAGAGATAATGGCCAGAATTTGCATGCATAAATGTCCTTTTTTGCTCTGGTTTCTGCCCAGAGGTGAAGAATGTAAATGAAGTTTCTGTAACTGGGAACCCAGGGAAATGTGAAGAATGATGTAATGTGAATCAGGACTGTAGTATCAATTTAAGCAGAGAGAATCAGAAAGCATTAAGCATTTTTGTCTTGACCATCCAACTCATCAACACTGTCTTGCTCTATATGTAAGTTTATCTTAGACTTGTGTTTTCTCTTAGAAATAGTTAGAAACTAGAAAGATTAGATTACATGTTTTTCTGTGATGTCAGAACTGTACTACTGAACTATTTTAAGTATTTCTCTGTGATCTCTGAACTCTTGACTAGCACTGTGTAGTAAAAAGTATTGTCTTGTGTTTTTAATTATTTATCATTAAATATTTTTAAACCCTTTTAACTGTGGCTGTTTTGTGTAGAGATAATTTAAGCTCTAGAGTACATTGAATGTATATAGTGATCCTGTACCAAGTCACCCTAATAAGCCTTGACTGTTTAGTTGCACTTACCAGGTGGATAATAATATTGCACAGTAATAATTGGACACCCTTTTAAGGGCCTTTGGGTAGCTGATGATTATTAGCTGGGTGGTGGCAGGCGGTACTACTGTATAGTCTGGGTAACAAGGGCACAGCTGGAGAACCTGTGCCAGCCTTTCCCAGGAGTGTCTGTGTGGTTGTATAAACTCTTATCTCAGAGTGTGAGTGTCAGCTACTTGGGCAGGGAGATGAAGCACTGGTTGGACAGAGAGGGTGCTGGAGGTTTTAGCTTGCTCAGCCGGCTGAGATCTGGACCCTATAGCTGTGCCAGTGGGGACTCTTATTGAGGACCTGGAGAGCAAGGGAGCGACCAACCCCGGACTGACTGTGACCTCTGTGTACTCTTAATGGAAACTGCACTTACTGTGTGTATTTGTTATCCTTTCCTTCTATATGGGACGCCCCTCACTGGTGTTAGTTGTGAGGATGGTGGCTCCTTGATTGCTGGGCCAGGGCACGGGCATCACACTTCTCATGGATAAATGATTGTTTATCACGGACGAATGTTAATATTATAAATAGTTTGGTTATTGTTTTATTGTATTTGTTTATGTTCATTTGCATGTGTTTATAATGAAAACAAAATAATAAAAGTTTTTGGAAGGATAGAAAAATAATAGATAAGTGTATCACATTTAAACAAAGAGGTTATAATGATGGATTAATTACTGACTCTTTAAAAAGTTATTTCAGTATTATGAAGGGGTACATACCCCAGTTATTAGATATAATCATGAGAATAAGGTATACTGTAAATATAGTGGTGAGAGAAAAGTTTATTTTGTCACTATTTTCAATATTTTGAGTAAATAAGTGGTTGATAGTGTTCAATATTATTGGCCTTTTTACTTAGTAGTAAAATGGTGTTAATTTATATAGGATTCCCCTTATATTGTATAAGAGAGGTCAAAATGTTAGGGACATGGTAGTACATAATACATTTGTTGTACCTGAAGATGTTTTAAGTGTATCACCTGATACTATTGGAACTATTCCTTGTGGGCAATATATAGTTAGGTCTTTTGATACAAATAATGGGATAAGTTTTCATCCTATTCCATCTTACACTTGTACAACAAAATGTGTGATTTATGCCCTTTTTTGTTCTTGTGGTCTTTTTTACATAGGGGAAACCAAAACAGTTTTTAAGGTTAGATTACAAGAACATATTAGGGACATAAAAAATAAAAATTATGATAATCCTGTGTCTATGCACTTTAATGTGTTTCATAGAGGGGAATATAATTGTTTAAAAACATGTATATTAGAACAGGTTTTTGCTAAAGATATTGGGTTACTAAAGAAAAAATTATTATATAAAGAAATACTCTATTCTTAAGTTTAATACTCTGTCTCCTCATGGTTTGAGTAAGGAATGTAATTTGAGAGTTTTCTTATAATTGCTCAGTTTTAATAGGTTAATTGTTTAATTGCTTTGAATATGTTCACTATTTATACTGGTATTCTTTTTTATTGTGTATTAACTCCTGGAAGGCTGTGTTGCTGAGGCAGTAGAGTTTTTATTAAAATACCTTATATTTTGCGTGCAGTGCGTTTTTCACTAGTTCAGTGGTTTTCTGCAACTTTGCTTTTCTGTGTGGTTTTTTGAATACAGACACCTGAGCCTGAGTACAGAAGACAGGTTAAATAAATACTGTTTCAGTTTACATTATTCAGGACAATCAGATGATGTGTAGAAACTTTGGATATATTTAGCAGCACTGTTATTACTAACCAGCATTCCAAATTTCTACAGACTGTTATTGTTTATCAGCAATGTTAATGACAGTCCCCCGGATTTACTAAACTTCCATGCAGGACTAGCCAAGTCCTGCACGGAAGCGCCCATTTAGGAGCAGGACGGCAGCGCGCCATGCATATCAATGAAGGCACGCTACCAGAGATCCTCGGCTTACATGGAGCGTGTACGAGTGCAGAGGGCATGTCTGAGAGCACAGCTCTCAGAATAAACACACCCCTGTAATGTAGAACAGCTGAAAGTTGAAGAAATGAGCGAGATCGCTCATAGGTGTCTGCATATCCCCACCAACAGTTTCCCATGTGTACAACAGTAAAAGTGCATTAAAATGAAATGATGAAACCCGTGTATTCATTTTGTTTAAAAATCCAAGTACAGCTAACTGTAGGTGCGCGGGTGTGCCCAACGCTTAGCTACGGTTAAAGCAGCTGAGAAGGCTGAAGAGGATAACAAGGAAGAGATCTGCAAATGAAGTAGCACAGCAATAGCGTAGTGGGCAGAGAATTTTCCTAATGAGCAGGCATTCCCGGTTCGAGTCCCACTGCAGCACAGTCTATTTTACATGGCAAAGCACGTTATAACCAATAGTTTTGTTGCAAAACACACTAAACACATATGTATGAACTAGAGTACTGCAGGAAATGCACATATGAAGTATCAGTGTCATAATGAATAACGCACTAGTAACCAGGTGTAAGCACAACTAAGCAGTAGTAAGCATATGTAAGCACTAGTAAGCATGTTTATGTGCATTTGCAGGAGGGTAAGCACTGCCTACACAGATTAAGCAATGTGGAAGCTAAATGAGTAAACTGTAACTGGAAGCTAGCAGTGGTTAGCTCCGCGCAAACCCGCATACAACTGCTTTAAAGTGCCTTAATCACTCTGTATCCAACGGCCCTTGTTCTGCCCAGCAACAAATTAAGCAGCCTCTGCAAGTCTTGAACCCAGGACCATGCAAACCATACACAAATTGATTTACCAGTAAGCCATGCCAGATATACATAAATTTGATGTTTTCAGAAACATAATATCCAGCCCAGTCGTGCAACAGTACAGAGAATGCAAACCAACATCCAGATGTATGTGTGTGTAAATATATTAATATCTAAACAGATACAACAGATCTTTATATGTAGTTTAAAAAAAAATATATATATATATATATATATATATATATATATATATATATATATGCAGTAATATATATGAACATATATACATGCAAATGCCGACATCTACACATATATATGTCAACACCTATATGTCCCCATATATGTACGCAGATATATTATCTCCGCAGGTATATACGGACATAGTTATAAATATGTAAGCAATTATATATACCCATATAGGTATATATGGCCAGACATCAGTAGATAGCAATGGTAGATTAACAGAAACATATATGTCCACATGCATCATTAATGGGGTTGAGAGGCCCTAAATAATATACGTCTCGTATGAATTGGCATGCCCCCCACAGCCAAACACGTCCACCCTGCAAAACACTACCAAGTTTGTTATTTTTAAGTGTTTTATTTAAATAGGGATTTAAATTCTTCTTCTTTTGTGTTTCACATTTTTATATCTCATTCCCCTCATCCCCACCCACTAGGCGAGCTGACCAGTATAGGCCCATCCAACCCAGCCTCGCCTCGACCCACATTTACTTTACCCACAGTCCCCCCCGCACACATGCAGCCCCTATCCTTTCTCTGGTTACCAACCCGTAGCTACCACACCACCACACTTTGCCCACCCCCTACTCCTCCACCCCTCAGGACTCATTCTGTATGTTGTCCTGACCCAAGTATCCTAGGTCTGCCACACGCTGTAGTCCATGCACATATGAACACAGACATGTGTACTGTTGCAGACCTGGTTTTAGTGGAAAGTAGATCACCCAATTTTTGGGTTGTCCCACATGGGGGCGAATGTTTCACTGGTAATAACAATAGACTTCATGTGTGACTTTGATTACGCTAACAGTTTTATTTGCAGGTATCGCAAAGCATATGTGGCACACAAGGTTGCACGGTATGCACGCGGAACCTAATAGGAATGTCTTAATTCAGGTATACAGGAAACACATGACCCTGGTATACACACGGCACTACAGGTTCCCCCTCCTGATAACTAAATTATTGTCTAATGGAGATGTACTGCTTTAAAGTGCCTTAATCAGTCTGTATCCAACGTCCGTGTTCTGCCCAGCAACAAAATAGCCTCTGCAAGGCTCGAACCCAAGACCATGCACACCATACACAAAGTGATTTACCAGTAAGCCATGCCAGATATACATAATTCTGATGTCAGTAACATAACATCCAGCCCAGTCATGTAACAGTACAGAGAATGTATACCAACATCTAGATATGTGTGTGTGTAATTACATCCATATCTAAACAGCTACTACATATCTATATATATATATATATATATATATATATATATATATATATATATATATATATATATATATGTCCCCTACGAAATCCTGAAAGCACAGAATCCCGACGCCCAATATACTGAGATGAAAAGACCGAAACCCCACATTACCGAAACACTGAAAGCACGAAATTCAAAATCGCGAAAATAATACATACATACAGCACACACACAAACATACGCACACCCTCCCCCCATAACCAAACAAACCACCCTACACTAAAGATAAGTAGGGGGGCTTCACCCCCCTGTGCCCCCACACACTCTTACTTTATTATTCCAACTCTGAGATTGCACAAACATACACACAAGGCAAACTCACACACACACATTACAGTCCCTCACACACACCACAGTCACAACACACTTACCCACACCAAAGCCCCTCACAAACAAACTTACACACACATACTTACCTGAACCGCAACACCAGAAGCGCTAACTCAAAATCCCTTCACATCGGGATTTTGAGTTTTTGAATACATACATAGTACACAGGTACAGTACATACATTTTAGATTAGCCAGTGTTTGTGAGTAAGATTGAAAACTACTCAAGATTTAGTATGTATACCTTATCTGCTTTCACTAGCCTGGGGAGCAATCATGGCACTGCCAACTTTGCTTGAGATGTTGCCTGATGAGGTCTTTAAAGAAGGCTTTGGATGATGTGTTTTGAATGCTAATGGGGACAGAGATCCATTTGTTAGCCAATGAACTACTATATAGCGCATCTCCAAAGCTATTGTAGCTGTTGGTACTTCTAGTAGTAGTTTGCTTGATGATCTAAGAGGCCTTTTGGCTGAGTGATGTTGTACTAGGCTTTTGAGGGCAGGACACTTATTGAGGAAGTAACAGATAGAATGAGAGAGGCAGAGCTGATTGTAGGTTAGGAGGTTGGGCAGTTTTGGGCCAGTGGAGCTGTCTCAAAGCAGTACAGTGATGAGTTCTATATGAGCAATTTGCAGCAAAGCGGGCAATTCTGTTATAGCAGGCTTCCATTTTGCTTAGTTCAGTTTTGATGAGATTAGTCAGAATGGGAGCTGCACAGAGTAGGGTGGATAGAAGTTGGGAGTGAGCAATGGCTGATCTTGTGTTGTTGGTAAGAAATGGTTTGATACGGTAGAGTGATCCCAGTTTGGCATGTACTTTTTTAATAGTTAAGTTGAGATGACTATCAAATTTTAGGTGGGAGTCTATGGTTATTCCCAATAGCTTAGCCTGTGCCACTGGAGCGATTGGAGTAGCATTTGTGGAGTACATAGTGAATTGACTATCAGTGTTTTTGTTAGAACTGGTTATAATCATAAGCTGAGTTTTCTTTGGATTAAGGATACGTTGGGCTTTGGTAAGGTAGTTTTCAACGTCAGAGAATGCTACTTGAGTTGTTTGCAGGAGGGTGGGAATGTTTTGTGCAGCACAGATTAAGGTGGTGTCATTTGCATACTGAATGATGCATGCTGTGTGGAGGTATGGAGGTCATTTGTGAAGACTGTGAATAGTAGTGGTCCTAAGATAGAACCCTGTGGAACTCCTATAGTAATGGGCAACTGAGGAGAGAGAGAATTTTCCCATTTCACAGCTTGGTACCTGTCAGTTAAGTAGCTTTGGAACCAGGTAACAGTGGAATTTGATAAGTGATATTGGTTTAGTTTGTTTAGCAGGATTTGGTGTGAGACTGTGTCAAATGCTTTGGACATATCCAAAAAAAAAAGAGTTGACACCTGTAGGCCTTCAATTTATAGGTTCATAGGTTCATAGGTTCATACTAGGCTATCTGCCCAAGGGCATTTATAAGCCTAGCCCATAGTTATGTGGCTTTCGCCACCCCTTTAGTTTGAATAAAAACTATGCCTATCATTTTGCTGTGCCTCTGTCAAGCAGTGACGCTGAAGTAATCCCTGGGGTATATCTGCAATCTCCCATCCATTGGTCAAGATTCCTCTTGAACAAGACCAGAGAGGTGCTCTGCCTCACATGTACCGGGATTTTGTTCCACAGCATAGGGAGTCTCTGGGTGATGAATCTGTCCCTCCAGCACGTTCTATTTATAACCGTCAAGGTTTAAGTCTCCCGCCCTTGTGGTTCTGAGGGATCTAGATTTTTTGAGGTGAAGCATATTCATCAAATCTGGGTTTGACATGGCCTTATATGTCAGGCACAGGTCACCTCTGAGCAAGCGGTATGAGACTGAATAGAGCTGGAGTTCTTTCAGTCGGGCAGCATAAGACATATTTTTGAGACCCTTTATCCTTTTGGTGAGGAACTTTTGGGCCCTTCAAGCTGCAGCAGGTGTCTGGTCAGATACATTCCGAACGGGGCATTGTACTCAATCATAGGTCTAATAAGTGATGAGTATGTGAGATGTGAATCCCTTCATGATCAGGTGGGTGATATAGAAGGTTTTCCTAACTACTTTAGCAACATGAGTGTCAAACGAAAGGCTACTGTCAACCTGGGTCCCCAGATCTCTGATGACTTTTTCTGTGCTCAGTGGATTGCCACCTATATGGTAGCTAGGTAGCCTTGTTTTTCCCAAAGGGTATGACTATGCATTTTTGGCTTAACTTCAGGCCATGGCTCTGGCACCAGTTATCCATTTCTGTGAGGCCCTTCTGGAGGATATCTGTGTCAGATGTGTTTTCGACTATGGTTTCAGTTTGCAGTCATCTGCAAACTTTGTCAGCCATAACCCTGTGTTTGCTTGTACTTCAGAAAAGTAGATGCCGAACAAGAGTGGACCGGGACTGAGCTGTGGGACACCACTTGTGACAGGCTTTGAGTCTGACATGGCTCCAGCAACTCTGACCCTGTGGGTTCTGTCACTTAGCCAGTTTGCAACCCATCTTGTGATGTATGGGTTTACATTCAAGCTGATGAGTTTTTCGATGATACCTGAGTGGGGTATTGTGTCGAAGGCCTTTGCCAGGTCGAGGTAGGCTGTATGGACTGCCTTTCCTCATCAATGGCCTTGGTGACTGTCTCAAAAAGTCAACCAAGTTTAAGAGGCAGGATCTGCCTTTGACAAAGCCAAACTGAGTTGGATCCAAAGTCTGCAAGTTCCTATGTCTTTATTTATGAGTTCCATTATGATCCTCCATGGCTTTGCAGATAAGGCTTGTCAAGCTAATGGGGTAATTTCCAGGGTCTGTGGAGGCACCGCCTATGAAGTGGGACCACAGGTCAGCCGCACTCCTTGGGTAATCCTGAGGTGAGGCTAAGATTAAACAGCTGTCCTAACTGTGGGTTTAATTCCTCATTGAGTTCATGAAGCACACAGCCGGGACACCATCCGTCCCATGGATGCTGTGTTTTTGCCTTAGTGAGGGCAGTTCTCACCTGGGCTGAGATGTTTGGGGGCTACAATCCTCTGGAATAGATATCTCCTTTTGGGGGAGGGGAGAGTTTGCACTGAACCTGTCAGCCAGTATGTTGGCAATGTGTAGGTTCAGTAATTTTCACATCATTTTGAACTAATTCTGAGCATATCTGGGGAGTTTCCTCCTAGGTTTCTAACATAGCTAAAGAAGGCCTTATGATTCTCTTTAGAGTCCTTGGCATTTTTCTCTCAAAAATTTGCCTTGGATGATTTTATGAGAGCTCTTAGTTTTTACTTATAATGATCAAAGGTGTCTTACCTTTCAAGGATTTTGCTCTATCTTGTAGTAGCTTCCTCCTTTGTTGTAGAGCTTGTTTATGGCTGGGGTCCACCAGACTGGGCCTTGCCTTTGGTACAGAGAGTCTTAGTTTTGTTTGGGATTGCCTGATCCATGCAGTCCTGTAGGTGCTGGTAGAAGGCATTTGTAAGTGATTCAGCGGTTTGAGTAATGTTTACCACTGGCTCAGGGCCTTAAAGGAGACCACACTAGTTTTAGAAGTGTGAAATCGGCTTTGAGAAGTTTTCACTGTGGTCTTTTGTTTCAGGTGGGGGCGGGATGAGGACCTCCAGCGAGATTAGTTTATGATCTGATCTCACCAGTGAGGTATACTTGGTGTTGAACATTTTGATCCCATGTTCGTGATGATGAGATCAAGTATGTTTTCTCCTCTTGTGGGGATGGTGACTAGTTGTTCCATGGCATTTGAGTTTATGAATTTGAGATGGTTTACTGTGTCTGTGAAGCAGAGGAGGGCTGTAGTGGTACTATGGGCAGGTCTGAAACCATGCTGAGTAGTTGACAGGATGTTGCTGTCTATGAGATAGTTTAGCATCTGGGTATGGATGCATTTTTTTAGGATTTTGGCCAGGGGGGAGAGTAAAGCAATGGGTCTGTAGTTATAAAGTTCAGTGGAGGTCCCTCCATTATGTATGGGTGTAACATAGGATATTTTCCAGAGTTTGGGCACATAGTTTTCAACAATTGATCTGTTTATGAGAATGGAGACTGGGATAGCAATAGCAATAGCATCTGCTGTGAGTTTCAAGAAATAGCTGGGGAGTAGGTCGGCTGCTGTTGATGAGGTTTTTAGTTTGGAGAGCATGCTTTTGATTGAAGTGGTGGAAACTGTTTTGAGGGTAAAGCTTGTATTAGTGCTATTTGTGCTGGGGTGGGGATAGTGAGGAAGAAACTGTCCTGTGATACTAAGGATAGAAATGAGTTCACAAAGTGGGAGTTGAATTGTGCTTCGATGGGAACTTTAGTTCCAGGGGTGGTTGGTTTGGGGGTAGCCTTTTGGGTGGATTTTAACAGCTGGTTTACATTTTTCCAAAATGTTTGGGGGTTGTGTTGGTATTTAATTTGTAATGTCATGTAGTAGGATTTTTTGTCCAGCCTAATGCATTTTTTTGCACGGTTGCGCAGTTCTTGTTACTTAGGCTTTGTGTTTCTTTGTTTTTTTGATAGTAAAGCCAGGCAGTGTCTCTGGACTTGAGGATTTGTTTGTTTTTTTTACTGAGCCAGGGGTTTGTAGGGGGTCTAACCTTGATACTGCGCAATGAAGCAACAGTGTCTAGGTGTTGTAGAAATGTTTTGTTGAAATATTCTACAGACTGGTCAAGTGGGAGGGTTTTTAGGGGGGTCCAGTCACAGTTACAGAGTAGTGTTGAGGACCTCAAGAGAGGATTTTTTTTTTGTGTTTCTAATGGATATATAGTTAGTGGTTTTGCATACGCTTGTTCTACTACGTATAAAGTATATTATGTTGTGGCCACTTTAGGTGTCTGGGAGACTGCCTGTGTGAGGGTACAAGGTGGGGCTGTTAGTTAGGGCCCAGTCAAGGATGGATTCCCTTTTAATTTTTTTATCACATCTAGTTGGAATTTGGACTAGCTGCCGGTAGCCATGGAGATTTATTAGATTACTTGGTGGTTCTGATATACAGGCGAACCAATCTAGATTGAAGTCCCCCAGAATAAGGGTTTCTTGTGAGTATGTGGAAGAACACAAGGATAAGAAGTCTTAAAGGCTAGCAGGTGTATTACCAGGTGGAATATAGATCACAATTGTGGTGATGACCTTTTGAGGGTGAAATTGAAGTTGTGAGATAAGTATGTCCCAATTATTGGGGGAGGGGTAGGAGTTTTGTAATTGGACAGTTAAGTTGGACTTGTACAGTAAGGGAGTTCCACCCCCTTTACTAAGTTTTCTGTCTTGTCTAATGATATTGTAGCCAGTAGGGAGAACTTCTGAGTTAGCTATGTTTTTATTTAGCCAGGTTTCTGTTAAAGCAACTATGTCTGGGGAGTACTGTGCTATTGTGGCCTGAAGTTCAGGTATTTTATTTTTCATACTTCTAATATTAATATTTAGCATTAAAAGATGGTTGGTTTTGCTGCTGTTGTTGATTTGCCCAGGGATGAAGAAAGTAGGGGTGTTATGTTCTGACATTTGTGTTGGAGCAGTTGTGTTGGACAGGATGGATTTGGGCCTGGGTTGGGGTGGATATCCCCACTTAGGGTGAGCCTGGTGTTAAAATGGTGATACAGATGTTGGAGTTTGGTGAGGAGTGTGAGAAAGTATTGTGTTTTTTGGAGTAGGAATGACAGCATATGTGTTTAGTTCTGAAGTGGTCCGTTATGTAGTTCTTGAACAATTGTGGGCAAATATTATTATAATGTGTGATGTCTGTATCTGAGAGTGCATAATGTAGTGTTGTGCTACTAAGTTTAGGGATACTGCTAGAGTGATAACTTGTGGTGTTGTAAAGAATTATGAGAAGACAGACTAAACTTAGTTGTGTGATAAGCATGGTTATAAAGTTTAAGTCCTACATATGTAGGAGGTACACAAAATATGGAACAGCCGCTATGCCTACAGTTCACACCTGAACAACTGG